>NW_006383011.1:9886039-9887133 GCF_000327345.1 Myotis davidii
CTTTTTTGCTTTGAACTATTTTATTGACCTGCAAACTCCAGTTGGAATCAAACAAGGAGGCCAGAGTCGTGAGCAGCTCTGGTGAATTCTCCAGCGGAGGAGATTCTGCCGTTCGCTGAGAGTTGGGGATTACCTGTCAGAAGTATCCTCGCCACTTCAACCCCCGTTCACTCAGCTGTAGAAGTCAGGCCTGTGCCTGAGCCCCGCGGCTTATCCGTTAGGAAATCTGTGTTCATAAGCCAGGGAAGCTGGGCCCGGCGCCAGCGCAGCGTGGACGCGGGGACCGCAGGGTCAGGTTCCGGAAGAGCCTCTGAGGGCGGCTGCAGACTCAGCTGAGGCCGCCTGGCTCCCAGTTCGCTGGAGGGGCAGTGCCTGGGGAGAAGCTACCCTATAAAAAGCTCAGAGGTTATTTTGGGGCCTCCTTTTCCTTGCCCTGGCCAGCTTAGACGTAGACCCATACTGGTGTGGACGACGCAGCTTTTCTAAAACCAGCAGTGTTGAAGTGGTTGGGCCCTTGGACTCCTAATCACCCAGTTTTGGCTCAACTCCTGCTTAATCACCACTTGATTTTAGGCTCTGTGACCCTCCCCCACCCCCCTCCACACACACCCCTGCCAGGTTTCCTCATCTGTAAACTGAGGATTTGACTGTCTACCTTCCAGGATTGCTATGGGGTGCAAGTGAGGCAACCTATGCCAAGCGTTTAGTAAATAATAGGTATTCAGTCAGTGTATTGTAGTATCATTTGTCGTCATCACCCAAGGCTGTAAGCGGATGAGGTGGGCCTGGTCCAGGCCTAAGCCAGCTCGCCCAGAGGGGAGCCCCTCCGAGCTGACCTGCAGCCCGGTATAGACGATGCACACTCCCCCTTGTTTTCAGGAGCATTAATTGGAAGGTACTGCCCGAGCTCCGTCCTTCTGTCATCACTGGAACAGGTCCCCAGAGGCCCATTGCAATCAGCTGATTCTGTAGTTAAGGCAGTTGTGAGAGCTGTGCGTGCCCGCAAAGCAGACTCCGGCATGCTGAGTCACACTGCAGGGTCCTCCTGCCCAGCCATCACCAGCACAAAAGGCAGGCAGGAGACTTCAGTGATG
>NW_006383011.1:9887145-9887996 GCF_000327345.1 Myotis davidii
GTCTGGGTGAAGGGAAGGGGGGGGGGGGGGTAACATTTATTAAGCTCTTGGCCCCTACAACTGGCCTTTGGTTGTGTTGAGTCCCACCCAAATTACCCAGTGGGGACTCCTTCAGTTCAAATAGCACCAGGCACCCTCAGTGGGTCCTTGGGGACAGTCTCTGACCCAGCAGATAGTGGGAGGTGGCCGTGAAGGGAAAACCTCTGGTGAGGTCCTGGATGAGGGACACTTCTCCTTTCCCCTCCCCTCCCCTCCCCCTCCCTGCCCACACAGTCAAGGGGTTATGGAAACAAGAATAGAAAGCACTTATTTCTGCCTGGGGTTGAGAGAGGCCTCCCAAGAGGAAGTGACTTGCAATAGGACTGTGCCCTGAGATCTGTTTTCCACAGTTGCTATGGATATGTCGTTGTTTCTGTTAATACCATGGTCTATTCGGGCCTAGGGTATGAGGATGTCTCTAAAAAATGCTTCGTCACTGTCCCTGTACTTACTCCCTGTTTTAAAATCTGGGAAGAGTGAGGTTAAAGTGAAGTCATTTCTTTCATGCAAGAATTCCAATGTTTCTTCTGAAATTATTGGAAACTAAAACGCAACTTTGCAACTATCAAATTTCCCAAGGTTGGCAGGCAAGTGAGTAAAAAAAAAAAAAAGATTTTAAAAAATTTTCCTGATTTGAGATTAGCTTTGGATTGTATTTCCTGAGTGAACACATCTTGCAGTCACTTAAATAATGAGTCAAATAATAAAAAAGGATTCAAACGGACATATACATTTCTTCAGGTAGATGAACATTGGTTTGTATTATTGATAAGTAATTAGGAAATGATGTTTGAGAACATTTGTTTTCTTCA
>NW_006383011.1:9888022-9893125 GCF_000327345.1 Myotis davidii
CACACACTGTAAGTCTTCAACATGTGAACATTGTTATATTCAGGAGTTAACTCCAATTAACCGATATGTCATAAGGAATTCCTAATTGTTCTGCTTCTTTTGATACTCTTACCTTGGGTAAATGTCTATCCTAAGAAAATGGAAGGTGAGAAGAGATTATGAGGAGTCATCTGGCCTACCCCTCTGCTTCATTTATAGCCACAACTTTCTTATTATTCTTATATTATTATTAATCCTCACCCAAGAATATTTTTTTCCATTGCTTTTAGAGAGAGTGGAAAGCAGAGAGGGAGGGGAAGAGAGAGAAAGAAATATTGATGTTAGAGAGACATGTCAATTGGTTGCCTCCTGCACGAGCCCTGACTGGGGGTGGGGATCGAACCTGCAACCCAGGTACGTGCCCTTGACTGGGAATCTTCGGGTGTGTGGGCCGATGCTCTAACCACCGAGCATGCTGGTCAAGGCTGGCCACAACTTTCTATTGATGAGTGAAATCATGTGAAATCGAGATTCCAGAATCTTTTTTTGATAATTTGTTCCACTATTCAACATCCCTTCTTTACCAAAGTTTTCCATGACTGCTTTCCATAACTGTGAGCCAAATGTGTCATTCTTCAGTGAAAGGCAAACAGTTGATCCCCAGGGAATACATAATATCCCGAAGTACGTCTGAGAGTTTATGTGGGTCCCCCCACAGTCTCTTCTCTGTTTGGCCAATTCTCATTTTCAAACACTTAGAGGGTATTTACTTACTCTCTGCCTGGAGACCCTGTGCACTGCAAGCCCCTAGGCCATCGCCTGCTTTGAGTGCCCCTAACATGGTACCTGCATAGCACCCTCTGGCTCCAGAGCATACCAGCAATTACCCTTCCTGCTTCAGTTCTTCCTTCCCTAGAGGGGATTCAGCAGAATAGTTGGTGAACAGAGAGTGAACATTCATAATAAATAATTTTCGAGGGCAGAAGTTCTAGGAACAAACATTTTTATCAAAGTGAGTTATCCCCTTTCTATGTGAGGCCCACCTAGCTACATGACATAGCACCTGTTGGTCCTTCTCTAGCATGGAAGATATGTGAGGAGTTTCTTCTATAAGCAGGGTTAATACCAGAAGTGATCAGGTGAGGAGAAGCTGTGTTTGAGTTACCCTGAGCAATTTATTCTCAGTGTTGACATTTCCCTAACTTTGCATCAATTATTGAAGGGCCCAAGCTGTTCTGGGACTTGTTGCCATGCAGCCATTCACTCATTGGACTTTGCATTATGGCTTATGATTTTTTGACAGTTACTACATTTTAAAAATATATTTTTATTGATTTCAGAAAGGAAGGGAGAAGGAGAGAGAGAGAGAGAGAGAGAGAGAGAAAGAGAGAGAAAGAGAGAGAGAAATGTCAATGATGAGAGAGAATCATTGATCGGCTGCCTCATGCATGCCCCACCCTGGAGATTGAGCCCACAACTGTGACATATGCTCTGACTGGGAATTGAACCATGACTTTCTGGTTCATGGGTCGACACTCAACCACTGAGGAATTTAGCACTCTTTTTGCATATAACTTTTTATTTCACTTCAGAATTTTAGAAGTGTGTAATTTATCAATCTTGTAAGAATTGGGTGCTGAAACAGATCGTGAAATGGGTATATTTTAAAAAATAATAGTTCATTTAAAACAACTCCACTTCTCATAATTCAGAAATGGCACCTGGAGCGGTAGCAGCTGCACCTGCCGTCACTAGAAAGTGCTACGGCCTTAAAAAAGCTCCTGGCCTTGATCTTCTCTGGCCATTTTCTTAGAAATGTGTTTAGCACAGAGCCCCTGAAATTATTCTCTGAGGAACAGAGCTGTCGAAAATCCCTATGGATCTCCATTCTTACTGTTTTCTGGGATTTTAGTCATGGAAGTTGGTTCATTATTTATTTCTTCTGGAAGTCAGAGTAATAGGAGAGGAGAGATCAGTAATAGTAGAGATGGGCCTACCGGGTTTTTATTTCTAAATCCGGCACAGCCAGCTTTTATTAGTGCCCCTTCCCCAGGTTCTTCACTGGAGCCACCCTTCCTGACTCTTCCAAAATACAGTAAAAACAAACAAAAACAACACCCCCACCCCCACCTACCAAGCCACCCACACATGGCTCTCAAGGGTTCTTGCCCTGAATAAATCCCAGTTCTCAATATTACACACACACACACACACACACGGAATTCCCTAAAGGTACCTATATATGACTGAATTTAACATGATAGGAAAAGGCAGCACAGTTAGCCATTCCTGAGTCACTCAGGGGTTTCTCAGTCTCTATCATTATAGTTGGTCTAGTGAAGCCTGTCTCAGGAGCCTTGTCTGTCCAGGGAGTGACATGGACATGCCAATGTTCACAGCCATGAGGCCTCTGGATGCCCAGAGCGCCCTTTATCTACCCAGAGCCTAACTGACATCTCTGCTCACTTTTGTATCAGCTCAGACCCGAGTGCATGACCTCGCTCTATAAATACCAGCCTTGTTTAAATAAGAGCTGCCTTGGACTGGTGGCCACCACAAACCCCCAGATGCACAGGGCAGGCAGTCCCATCCTGGCTGTGAGGCTGGCTCTGCCCTCCCTCTGGGAGAGGGAACAGAGGCATAGGGGTGGGCCGAGAGCTCCCATCACTGGGCCTTTCTTTCCACAAACATGTGAGGCCCTCGTTGAGGGTTTAGGGGGACACAAAGATGAGTAAAACTCTGTCCCGGCTCTAAGGAGCTTACAGTGTGGTACAATAGGCGAGAGATGCACAGATAATTATAATACAGAAAGAAAGAAAGAAAGAAAGAAAGAAAGAAAGAAAGAAAGAAAGAAAGAAAGAAAGACTGAGGGGGAGGAGAGAGAACAGGAGAGAGCTCTCTTCTTATTGGGGGATATGGAAGGCTTTGTGGAGGATGTGAATTTGAGCTAAGATTCAAGAGAAGGCAGGATTTGAACATAGCAAAAGAAGTGAGCTATTTAGAAAAATAGTACTTTGGAAATAAGTCAGAGAAAGAAAAATACCCTATGAGTTCACTTACGTGGAATCTAAAGAACAATATAAATAAACAAGCATAACAGAAACAGACTCATAGACACAGAGAACAGACTGATGGTTGCCAGAGGGGAGGGGGGTTGGAGGACTGGGTAAAAAGAAGTGAAGGGATTGAAAAATACAGATTGGTTGTTACAGAACAGTCGTGGGGATGTAATGTACAGCATGGGAAATGTAGTCAGTAATATTGTAATAACTATGGATGGTGCCTGATGGGTACTGGAAATATCAGGGGGAACACTTTGTAAAGTATATAATTGTCTCGCCACTCTGCTGCACACCTGAAACTAATACAAAATAATATTGAATGTAAACTGTAATTGAAAAATAACTATTTATTTAGCTTATACACCAAACTAAATTCCAAATTTCAACAGTTTATCATAAAAAACAATACAACTCCCCAAGTAGTAGAAAATATAACTGAGTGTTTATGTGATCTCGAAATGGAGAAGTTCCTTTTAGTGTAAGAGAGAGAAAAAAAAGGTAAAAGAAAAGACTGCTCTGACTATGAGATGACCTATCAGAAACATCCCACACAAAATAAAAGAACGAGGGAGAGTGCGGAAATATTTGTTCCTTATAACAGCAGATAAAGAATTTATATCCATATAAATTTATATCCATTTTTATCCACATAAAATATATTAGAAAAATATAGATCCTAATAGAAAAATGGGCAAAAAAGCAATGTGCAATTCACATAAAAAGAATTGTAAATGACTTTTGAAGTTGAAAAAATTCCATGTGAGTAGTAATCAAAGAAATGGGAATGAAAACAACAGAGATGTTATTTCTCATCTATTAATCAGAGCAAAGTTTGGTTTTCCTTTTTTGATGTTTATTCCCCAAGGCCCAAGAAGAGCTGCGTTTCATTCAGAGCTGCCTTTTAAAACTCATTTGTTTCTTTAAGTGCTATATAAACTTGGTTTTAAAATAAACATTATCTTCTTGGATCAGTCAAGAGGCGTAAATTTGTTTTTAGATAAGTAACCTTATCTAAAAAGTTTTGTTTCATAAATCTCTTGGATTCTCTCCCCTACCCTCCACCCCTTAATTCCAGGACTAAGGAGAAGCAGCAGATCTGACCATCAGGCTTGGCCTACAGCCCTGGGTCAGGTCTGCCTACCATCAGAGTTCCGTGAGGCCTGCCAGCTAAGAGCGAGCTTTACACTTTTAAATGGTTGAAAAAAAATAAAAGGAAGAATAAAATTTGATGGCATGTGAAAAGCATATCACAGTTAAGTCTTAGTGTCCGTAACGAACGTTTTATTAGAATACAGCCACACCTTTGTTTCTGTCTACAGTAGGGCTGCTTCTGAGCTGTTTCAATGCAGGGGAGAGAAACGTTTTCCTTGACCCTCTTAGTGTCCCTGACTGGGTCTGAAAATGAAACTGACAAAGACAGATGAACAGGGGAAAAACATACACATTTTATTGACTTTTTACAGGTGCTGTGGTGCCTTCACCAGAGAATGAAGACCTGAAGTGTCTAGAGCAGGAAGCTTTAATAACCTTTAGGCAAAGAAAATATTTGTGAGGAATTGACAAGACAGAGAGGTTTGGGCCAGATAGAGAAGCACCTGGGCAGGTAAGGGTTATTTATTAAGGTTTGTTCATACAGCATTCTCAGCTCTACATTTCCTACCAGAAAATACGAGTATCTGCTTTCCTTCTGGCCCAGGGAGGGCACCTCTCACACGGGACCTTCATGGTGTGCTTCGAGGAAGAAGGACAAGTGGGGCAAAGTCCAAGTGATCTTCCTGCTTTTGCCATTTTAAACAATTCCTCAGCTTAAGATATTTAATATGCCAAGGTGCCATGTTTGGGGGTAGCAGGTCCTGAACCTCATTATGACAGAGACGGCATGGCCCACAAAGCCCAAAACATTTGCTGTCTGACCCTTTATAGCCAAAGTTTGCTGACCCCTGGCCTAGAATAATAGATATGGCGTCATCAAGGAATTTCAATTCTACAAATACTAATTCAGGTCTTTTTCCCGTGACATTTCGATACTCTCTTCCCTTCTCTCCTAAATATTCATCTTTTG
>NW_006383011.1:9894051-9896014 GCF_000327345.1 Myotis davidii
ATAAACTCTGTTTTGAAATTTTTGTTCTCTCTAAAACATGTTTCCATGTTAATACCTAAAGATCTACTTAATTATTTTTAGTGACTGAGTACCTTCTATTATATTAATTCACCATCATTTATACACAGGCACTTTCCTATTGGCAGACATTTGGATTACAATTATTATTTGTAAAGTGCTTTAAGTGCCATGTCATCCTAATGACAAACAGCTGCTTAAAAAAAAAATCCCAAGGGTGCTATCAAGGCACGCACACACACGCACACGCACACACACGCACACACACACACACAGAAAGCAGAGTAAACCAAGTGAGTACATTTTTATTTAAGCATTACCAGACCTTGGTGCATCCTGGGAATTTCTGGCCAGAGGCCTGTGGACGACTTGGCATAGCTGATGTAATGATAGTGCAATTGCATGTCAGTGATGCAAGTATGTAAAACTGCAAACAAAAGGCTTTGTTTTAATGGCAAACCACTCTAGAGACTGAGTATGCTAGAGTTCTGTAGGGTTTTTCAGGATGAGAGAGGGACCTGGGAGCTTTGTTGGGACCTAACTTACCACCAAAGAAACAGTCCCCTGGGCTGCTCCTTCCCTTTCACTGCCTTTGTTCCAAACCAGTCAGTGGCTGTAGCCCTGAAATCGTCCAGTGCCTCAAACCCGAAGAAAGACCTGTATTGCAAATGGTTGGATGGATCAGGATTTGATCATGTGGATGGGCTTCCAGACAGGAGTGTTGGGATCTATTGGATTTGGGACATATCTTGCCTCTCTACTAGTTTGATTAGAAAGGGAGCTGGAGGGCCCCTTCGGGACTGCCACCCCTAATAACTCCCTGTGCTCAACTAGGAGACGAGACAAACGTGGATTGGCCATGACCCCAGTGCAGAGTAAGACCTTAACTCCGGGTTGGGCCCCTCCCAGCCAGGCTTCTGCCAATTCACCCCTTTCCAGACGCGTGTAAAAAGCAGGAAGTATGCTTGGTGCTTGGGGACCTTATGAATGCCATTAGCTTTGTTGAACTTGGATTCCTTTATAGGAAATGTTCCAATGTGTGAGTGTTGCATCATTTAGAGCTGCATATTAGTGGGATGAATGTTGCAGATGAAACTTTAGAGACTGGGGTTAGGGGAGCTTCCCAGGCAAGGTTGGATCCCTGTCATCAAGCTGGGCCGCCTGGCCAAGGATGTCAAGATCAAGTCCTTGGCGGAGATCTATCTCTCTCCCTGTCCATCAAGGAATCTGAGACCATTATTACCCCCTCCCCCCCTTCCCCCACAGTCCTCCTTCAAAGATGAGGGTTGGAAGGGTATGCTGTGGAAAAACAGACCAGCACTATCCAGTTGACCAGGTTCAAAGCATTTATCGCCATTGGGGATTACCATGGACATGTTGGTCTGCGTGTTAAGTGCTCCAAGGAGTAGCCACCGCCACCTATGGGACCATCATCCTGGCCAAACTCTCCACCGTCCCCATGCAGTGAGGCTACTGCAGGAACAAGCTCGCAAGCTTCTTACTGTCTCTTGTATTAATTTGGGCTTAAAATTCTAGTGTTTAAATTGTAAATGTATCTACTCAAACAATAGCTACCAGACTATTATAAATTATTGCTGATGATATTTCTTGACACAGTATCATCTGTTTTTTGCCTATTTCTAGCCCAAGGTTCTCACATTACCTTATGAATGCCATTAGCTTTGTTGAATTTGGATTCCTTTATAGGAAACGTTCCAATGTGTGAGTGTTGCATCATTTAGAGCTGCATATTAGTGGGATGAATGTTGCAGATGAAACTTTAGAATCATTTTTTATAATAAATCAGTGTGGCCTTCTCTGAGTAAACACCAAATGGCTAATTACCCCTGTGTTGCTGTGGTCCCTGAGGCCCTGGAGACCCCGCGGGAAGGAGGGGAGCAGAGGTGCAGGCAGGCGGGTGGGGGTGGGGGGGAGGGAGGGAGGG
>NW_006383011.1:9896297-9897242 GCF_000327345.1 Myotis davidii
CCCAGCTCGCGCCCCCCGCCCCACAGTCCTCCTTCA
Organism: Myotis davidii; assembly: GCF_000327345.1. NCBI lineage: Eukaryota > Metazoa > Chordata > Mammalia > Chiroptera > Vespertilionidae > Myotis > Myotis davidii. The sequence continues at coordinate 9,896,334 of NW_006383011.1, forward strand.
AAGATGATGGTTGGAAGGGTATGCTGTGCAAAAACAGACCAGCACTATCCAGTTGACCAGGTTCAAAGCATTTATCGCCATTGGGGATTACCATGGACATGTTGGTCCGCGTGTTAAGTGCTCCAAGGAGTAGCCACCGCCACCTATGGGACCATCATCCTGGCCAAATTCTCCACCGTCCCCATGCAGTGAGGCTTCTGGAGGAACAAGCTCGCAAACCTCGCACTGTCCCTTGTATTAATTTGGGCTTAAAATTCTAATGTTTAAATTGTAAATGAATCTACTCAAACAATAGCTACCAGACTATCATAAATTATTGCTGATGATATTTCTTGACACAGTATCATCTGTTTTTTGTCTATTTCTAGCCCAAGGTTCTCACATTTTAACAATAGCTACTCAAATTTATCTTTGCATAGCACAGAAATCTGTGTTTTTAACAAGGGCCATGACTTAGTATTATCAGGGAAGTTTGAGAAGTACTATTTGCACACACATCCCTGCTACATATCCTCGCAAGATCAAAGATGATGGTTGGAAGGGTATGCTGTGCAAAAACAGACCAGCACTATCCAGTAGACCAGGTTCAAAGCATTTATCGCCATTGGGGATTACCATGGACATGTTGGTCTGCGTGTTAAGTGCTCCAAGGAGTAGCCACCGCCACCTATGGGACCATCATCCTGGCCAAACTCTCCACCGTCCCCATGCAGTGAGGCTACTGCAGGAACAAGCTCGCAAGCTTCTTACTGTCTCTTGTATTAATTTGGGCTTAAAATTCTAGTGTTTAAATTGTAAATGTATCTACTCAAACAATAGCTACCAGACTATTATAAATTATTGCTGATGATATTTCTTGACACAGTATCATCTGTTTTTTGCCTATTTCTAGCCCAAGGTTCTCACATT
>NW_006383011.1:9898701-9903701 GCF_000327345.1 Myotis davidii
AGTGGATAGAGCATCAGCCTGCGGACTCAAGGGTCCCAGGTTCAATTCCGGTCAAGGGCATGTACCTTGGTTGCGGGCATATCCCCAGTAGGGAGTGTGCAGGAGGCAGCTGATCGATGTTTCTCTCTCATCGATGTTTCTAACTCTCTATCCCTCTCCCTTCCTCTCTGTAAAAAAATCAATAAAATATATATATTTTTTTAAAAAGAAGTGGGTGATGCTGTGATTAACATCATGACAATGTATGAATGTTACATGATATATGGATGGTGGCAGGTGATGATGTAGGAAATTCTGGGAGGACTTGTGTGGAGTAGAACCATTGTTATTTCATTGGTATTCAAAATCTGAAGCTTCTTCTATGAATTTATTTTTGCCATGTGTCTCTTACTTCCACTTCTGGATACTAATACTCACCTCTATTTCGAGTCTACTTTATTTTTTGTCTGCCCTAACTCAGAAGTCTTACACCGGAACCTTGGCTCACACCTTCATTCCCTGTGCCTGGAACATTATCCCATCACGTTATCTCCTAGTTGGCTCTTCCTTATCGTTCAGCTCAAATGTTTTTCTCCAGAAAGGCTCCTTTGACTACCATCTAAGGGCCCCTCCTCAGTTGCTCTGCATTGCATGGCTTCGCTCTGTTGTCTTTTCTTCACAGCTCTTATCAGTAACTAATATTTACACATCATAATTACCCCCACCTCAGTAAAGACAAACAGAGAATTTTAAAGGCAGCAGAAAAAAGCAAATTGTTACCTACAAAGCAGCTCCCATAAGGCTGTCAGCTGATAATATTTACTTGTTGTTTACTTGTTTACAGATCTCCCACTGGAATCCAAGTCCCACCCTGAAGGCAGAACCTCATCTGCTATATCACTGCTCTTTCCACAGTCCTGGACCAGTACCTGGAGACACTCAGGAAATATTTGCTAAATGAATTCACTTAAAACACTGTCTTAGTCAGCTCAGGTTGCCATAACAAAATACCATAAACTGAGTGGCTTAAGCAACAGATATTTATTTTTCACAGTTCTGAAGTCTGAGAGGCCCAAGATCATGGTGCTAGCCGATTGGGTTCCTGGTGAAAGTTCTCTACCTGGCTTCCAGATGGCTTCTTCTTTCTGTGCCCTTACAAGGCAGAGAGAGAGAAAATTATAGTTTCATCCATTATGGCTCCATCTCCTCTGCCACCCAGATACATTAGTGTAGGATAGTAGTGATTGCAGGAAAATTGTGTCTTTTATGGTTTTTCCATGTCCCTCTTATATTCCCTTTAAAAAAGTTTTTTAAAAGACATTTAAAAAAATAATTCCTTTCCCAATCCTTTTTCTCATTAGACAAAGCAAACCATACAGACGACAGAGCATACCTAAATGAAATGCATCTATTCCTTGGCAGATCTTAAAGGGGAGTTAATTGATGGGCCTTCAGACTGCTTTCCTCTGGCTGGATTCGGGGGTGGGGGTGGGGGGGAGACTTGGCCACATTTGCCCTGTTACCCTTGTCTCTTGCCTGTTCTTCTTTTCCTCCTCCCTTCCTTTGTCTTTGACTCTCCTAATCCCCCTGGCCTGGTGGGGGGAGAGCTGCGGTGTACTTGCACCGCTCCAGATCTTAGGGGAGGTGTAAGAGATGATGTGGGGCTTGATCTGGGAGCAACATCACCTCTAAGATAACCTGGGGATCACTTAGGGGTTTTGGGAGCCAGGACCCTCCTCAACCACAGTAAGCGCCTTTCTGGTGTAACAGGAGAGTGAAAAATACTCTTTTGGGGTCCAGGGAGGTTACTGCTTTATATACATGTACACACACACACACACCACACACATACACACACACCACACACACCACACACATACACACACACCACACACACCACACACATACACACACACCACACACACCACACACATACACACACACCACACACACCACACACATACACACACACCACACACACCACACACATACACACACACCACACACACCACACACATACACACACACCACACACACCACACACATACACACACACCACACACACCACACACATACACACACACCACACACACCACACACATACACACACACCACACACACCACACACATACACACACACACACAGTTATTTATGTCAGTTATCCAGACTCAGTAAGCAACATTAAATTAATAAAGTGATAAATTTTTTTAGTCATTTACTATAGTTAGTGACTAAAAGTCAAGCAAAAATGTTTTGCCCTTTGGGAAAAGGTCTGCAGAGAAAATGACAAGAGCAGAAAACTTCAACAAGGTCATGAAAAGGGACAGAACTGGATAGCTGGAAAGAATGAGCCTTCCCCCGTGTGTGGATTTTCCTAGGGCCTCTGCCAGCTGTAGCGAGGCCTCTGCTTTCCCCTGGGAGCCCCCGGGGCATCTGCAGGTCCAAGTGGCCCATTTTGCCTGACTTAGGAGAAGCAGCTAAATGACAAAACTCTGATGAGGGAGACTTTACCGGATGCCACAGTTTGGGGTAGCCTTTGGTCCAGGGAAAGCAGGAAACAAGTAAAACAGATGCATTCATTCCACAGATTTTTATTGAGCTCTATTCTGTGCCAAGCACTGTTCTAGGAACTGGAGATAAAAATCTCTCCCTTTATGAACTTACATTCTAGTGGGAAGACAAAGATGAAAAATATGTAATCAAACAAGTAAGTGTTATTAGGAAATAGAACAAAATAAAGGGTAGGGAGTAACCAGGGGCCAGAAGTTTGGAGATTGTGGCAGCTGTGCAAAAATTTAGGGGGAAAGCATTTTAGGCAGAAGAAGAGCGAGTACGAAGGCTCTGCTGCGCTAAAGGAGCATCGAGTGCACATGTGTGCATAGAAAGGGGCCAGTGTTCATGGTGCCCCGTGAATGGAGGAAGAGTGGAAGGAAAGGAGGTCAGAGAAATGGGCATGGTCAGGTCACATGGGGCCCTACAGGCCACCAGGAGTTTGAGTTGCAATGAGAAGCCATGATGATTTTAAAGGGTAAATTGCCCTCAACCCCAATCTGGCTGGCAATTGCTATGTGGAAAAAAACAGAGGCAGTTTGGGGAGCAGAGGCAGTTAGGAGATTCTTGCACTGTTCACTTGGTTGGGATCAGTGGAGATATACAGAGAAGGTGAGAAATGTCCAGATGTGGTTTCTTTCTTGGAGGCAGGGCTGACAGGGAATGCTGATGGCTGGTTATGGGGGATGAGAGAAAGAGGGATCCAGGAGGACATGTAATTGAATCTGAGCAATTGAATGGATATAAAGCTGTTAATTGAGATGAGGAAGATTAAGGAAGGAGAAGGTTTAGGCTGTGGAGTCTAGTTTGGTTTTTAAATTGGAGCTATCTATTGGACATCTAAGAGCAGAAGTTGAGTAGACAATTGGATCCAAGGTCAGGCCTGGGGAAGGGTCTTTGGGAATCCTTAACTGCAGTCTCCTTGCCCCTTAGAATGGGCTCAAAGCCCTAGTCCACATTTCATGAACGCCAATGCCCTCAAGATGATGGGTGGGTGGGTGGGTGGGGGGGATTTCCAGGCATTCATTGTCCCTTCCAGCTCTAGCTTCTGCTTCTTTAGAATCAGTGCAATTTATGGACTATTTCTTTTTCCTGTACAATATCCTTCCCCCAGAGAAAGAATTCGGCTACTTCCATAATTTCCACACTAAGTCCAGCTATTGAATGTGCAAAAAACTGCATTAAAGATTTGCTGGAGTCCAGACTGCATGGCTCAGTGGTTGAGTATTGACCTATGAACCAGGAGGTCATGGTTCAATTCCCAGTCAGGGAACATGCCCAGGTTGCTGGCTCAATCCACAGTGTGGGGCATGCAGGAGGCAGCCAATCAATGATTCTCTTTCATCATTGATGTTTCTATCTCCTTCTCCTTCTCCCTCTGTTAAAAAAAAAAAAAGATTTGCTGCAGACAGAGGTGAGTGTGGGTATGTGGGGAGAGTGTGGGTAATGCTATAATAACACAAACAATGTTAAATGGAATGTTAGTCCTCGCTGTTTTTTTTAAAAAAATATATTTTATTGATTTTTTACAGAGAGGAAGGGAAAGGGATAGAGAGTTAGAAACATCGATCAGCTGCCTCCTGAACACCTCCTACTGGGGATGTGCCCACAACCAAGGTACATGCCCTTGACCAGAATCAAACCTGGGACCCTTGAGTCCACAGGCCGACGCTTTATCCACTGAGCCAAACTGGTTAGGGCAGTCCTTGCTGTTTTTAAGATGTCTTTGGCCGCTCTACCTGAGGGATATTTAGGAATATTTCTAGGGCCTTACACCTCCCTTTTCCAGGCAGAGGATCTACTTTCTCTCCACGCTTCCCCTCAAAACAGCTCCAGACCCATTTTTACATATTCAAACCTACTAAGAATTGAGAAAAAAACCAACTTCCATTAAACAAATCTCTCATTAGAAAACATTTGCTTTTGGTAGAAAGCAGGCCTTTCTCAACTTGAACAATCCTCGAAGAGTCCTTGAGCTGTTGTGTCTATACGACATTCAGACAGCTTCCCAGGGGCGAGGAGCAGGGGAGCGGATTCAGTCTACTTGCCCCTCCCAGTCACTGACCGGGGTAATGGGGAAAACATTTCATGCCCCAGGTATCCCAGGAGGCATCTTTTTACTACCACAGTAGCAAGCAGATGAAAAAGACCCCTCCCTTGGCATCAGGACCACAGTGCTTTGCGGAAGGGTGGCCATTGGGAGGCAGTTTACTTTGGGAGAGACTTGAACCTCAAGTGCTTCTGCATTTCACAGCTTTAGAAAATGACAACTAGAAACAGAAATAGCACTAGACCTGCAGTGGACAGCACTTGCTTAGCTGGCGTGGAACATGTCTGTTCTTTGAATGCTGAATCTTAAGCATGCCCAGACAAGGAGACAGATTCTCTCACAGTTGATATGGCCATTACTACAGATAATGCATGAAAGTGGCTGTCCTGACCGAAAGGGATGTGGAAGCAGACATGATGC
>NW_006383011.1:9905245-9905682 GCF_000327345.1 Myotis davidii
TGGTTGTTATGCAAACAGGAAGGTATTTATACATGAAAGCAGCAGGCCTCATCTGCCATGAATCATGTCTGTTGCCATAACCAGTGGCCTTTGCTCTGGGTCCTGCTGGCACCAAAGCTGTCCTGTCTTGCAGGGAAAGGAACAATCACCTGGCTGGGGGGTTGGGAGGGGAATTGGGCTAGTCACCAAGATCACCCTGCTAGGGCAGCCCCCCAAGGATTGCCTATTTTAAGACCTTTTTTGGGAGTGAGGAGGTTTGGATTTGGGTGGCTGCTCCTGATCTGGCAGTTCTTGAATCCTTGACTTTTCGGGGATAAATGTATCTCCAATAACATTTTAGTTGTGAGGTCACTTCTGAGTGTGTAGAAAACAGTTACAGAGGTGATTATTTACTATGTCTTTATGAAAGTCCAAGGGAGAGCAAGGGATCAGGTGAA
>NW_006383011.1:9906260-9917667 GCF_000327345.1 Myotis davidii
AGCAAGGGATCAGGTGAATACAAGTAGGTTCCTATATTCACAGGAACCTTGGATACAACTTATCAGCCAGATCCTGGGTTCCGAACCAGGAAATGGTAGAGCCAGTGAAAATAATCTTTGTAGTTTCAGAGAGTATAGATATAACCTTAAATAGATACAAAATTTTTGAACATTTATGCTTAGTGATTATGTCAAAGATTCAATGTAGGCCTTCTACTAAGTAAAGTACCCATCTACTGGGAAGAATAAAATGGCTATAGTATTTAAGGGCAGTATCAAGAAAAAAGCAGAATTTAAGTGTGTTGAGGCCTTCTTTTTCCCACATTTGATAAAAATGAATTAGCAATCTTGATTGCAGAAAGGCAGCAGGCATTCCATTTTATTTTCTAATACTGGGAGGAAATATGTTCTGGATATGCAGTTAGTACAATAATCAGGAATTTTAATATTCAGAATATCTGCACATCCACATACATATTGTGTTGTAAATATATCATTTAAATTAGACAAAGTATGAGTAGCTTAAAAGGAAGGGGAAGACAGTGTACCCTTTGGAGAGATCTGAATATGGAGACAAAGGTATGTCCTTTAAAAAGAACTTCTTTCTTTTTCTTTTTCCTTTTGAAGACCAAAAGATTTTTGAAAGGTAAGGTTATACATTCTCCACACAGGGTAAAATAACTTTTAAAAATCAATTTAATTGAGCCTAACAAAAGAGATACATACCACCAACAGCATATGCTATGCATTATGTGTACAAGTAATTTATTGAATATATAGATATATTTATAAAAGGCAGAGGAAGGATCATATGCCTAATACATTTGAAAAGACAGAAGATTTGAAAAGAAGATAAAAAAACTTTTCTTAGTAGAAAGGTGATTTTAGTCTACTTCATTTTTCTACCCTTTCCTCAGTTTTCTTTGCTTTCAATAGAGATTTGTTATTAAAAATTTCTTAAAGAGGAGTTTGAAGCATAAACATGTTTGAGATCAGACAAGGTCTATTCTTAATATGAGTCATGCTGAGGAAGTTGGTACTAAGGCATTTAAAAAGGGTATGAAAATTATAAGTCTGACTCAGGATGTGGAGAGAAATATTATGAAGATGAACTAAGAATCATGGTAACTTGTATAAATTTGTTCTTTGACAGTCAGATATAAGGAATGCCATATTTTTTTATTTTTTTAAATATCAAATTAAATTTGACTCAACAACTTTGCCTAACCAGGATGATTGGAAATCCACTCAGTCATTTTGTAGAACTCCTTCCTTTTCCCCTGAAATTAAACAAAAATAATGCTAGCAAATTTATGTATAGAACTCACTCTGGGCCAGGAACTGTTCTAACATAGTAATTGATCTTATCACCACAATACTCCTTGAGGTAGGTCATAGTATTATTATACTCATTAAAAATACATATACATATATTTGTATTGATTTCAGAGAGGAAGGGATCAAATTCGCAATCTGGGCATGTGCCCTGACCATGAATTGAACCATGCTGGGTGTTTCCCTGCATCTAGAAGGGTTCAGGAATCTGGAGAAGGGCTGTGAGTAAATTAATAAAGAGACTAGACATGAAATATAAATTTGGAAGGCATCTGGGGAGCCAGAGGAGATCTAGCTTCAGTAACCAAGCTCTCTGAATCTCTGGACCCCTAGCTTTTTATTAACACAAATTGCCCTAAAGCAAAGCAGATACACATAGCAAAGGTAAGGTTTGGTATACAGTAGGCATTGTCATGTCGGGCAGCAGGCAATAATATATACAAATCTTTAGGTTTGGGGAAATGCTTCCAGCTATTCCAGCAGGCAATAATATGTATCTTCAGCCCTGCTGAAGCCTCAAGGTCCACCAATCTTTTGATGAACTTCTTGTATTTATGACCTGCTGGAATTAGCTTCCGGCAGAACCGTGACCTCCCGGTTCAAAGGTTGACGCTTAACCACTGAGCCATGCTGGCTTGGCATACTCATTTTTAAGTGGAAGAAACTGTGGTACAGAGAGTATCTTGCGCTAGATCACCTGGCTAGTAAGGGACCAGGATTTTGACCCAGGCAGTCGGTTTGAGGACCTGTTATCTTAGATACTATGCTAGTCCCAGAGTTAAAGCATTTCAGATTCAGTGGGACAGGGCTCCCAGCCCCTTCAATCCTAGTCACCCCCTCTATGTAGGTGAGTCTAGATCTGTTGGCTGCATGATCTGACACCCAAAGTCAGAAAACCGGTGGCCTGTGGTCAGATCTGACAGCAGACATATTTTGTTCCACGAGTATAGTTAGTATCTTCCCGCAGTCTGAATTCATTGCTGACATTGAGAATATAGAAATTTCATTTAAAATTCAAGGTTTCTAGCTTTTATTGAAAGGTCACAAGATCTGGCAATACCACCAAGGTTCCCACTGGACCGTAGCTGGAGCTCACTGTCCTCTTTATCTTTCCTCAGGAACAGGTGCTCTCCCTAGTTTTATACTCAGACTCTTTTATACTCAGACTCAGACTCAGACTCAGTAGGTCAGACTTGAAAAAACAAAGGACGTTTTCCTCTTCTTTGGGGCAAGGAAGCCCAGACCTCCAGGACACAAAGTCCTGCCTGACTTCGCAAGAGGTGGAACAAGAGCCACTACTTGTTCCTTCATGGTGCGTCAACCACCCAGACACAATTGATTTCTCACTAGCACAGCACTGGTATAAGTTTTTGCTTTTATAAAGACTGAGATTGGTTTGGATTTCTCCATCATCTCCCCAGGCACTGAGATTTGAAGCCGTGGCAGACCTTTTTGGTTCTTCCCTTGTATTTGCCTGAAAAATCAATCAACTGCCAAATCTTAGATTCCACCACCAAAACTCTTGTGCTTACACCTCCTCTATATTCTCCACCCCCACCCCCAAGATACCAGCCTTTCCTCTCCCCTTGCATGGACCATCCTCATTTGTGACCTCTTCCCAGGTCTACTGGCTCCAGTTTATTTTATTTTTTAGTTTATTTTCCATTTTTCATCTCTCATCCTTATCCTCAGTGCTCAGATGACCTCAACCACTCTTTTTTTCCAGTACCTAACCTGGTTTTTCTTATTTCTGTGATCATTTCATTCTCTAAATCTAAAATTCCTTTCATCTTCTTTCATTTATTCAAATTTTACCTCTCTTTTAGTAACCTTCAATTTCACTTTCTCCTTGAATCTTTCCATGATCCCAATGGGAAGCAATTACTCCCTCCTATAAATCCCCACAGCACTTTACATTTACTCCTTTTAAAGCACTTACCACTTTCAACATGTGTTTACAAATATTGTCCCTACTTGATAGTAACTCTTTTAAAAGTAGAGTTTATTTTTAAATCATTTTGAATATCCATTTTGTATGCTCCAAACTCCCAGAATGGTATATTACAAATATTTTTTTTTAAGATTTTTTTTAAAATATATTTTATTGACTTTTTACAGAGAGGAAGGGAGAGAGATAGAGAGTTGGAAACATCGATGAGAGAGAAACATCGATCAGCTGCCTCCTGCACATCTCCTACTGGGGATGTGCCCGCAACCCAGATACATGCCCTTGACTGGAATTGAACCCGGGACCTTTTAGTCCGCAGGCCGACGCTCTATAAACTGAGCCAAACCGGTTTTGACATTACAAATATTTTTAAACAGTTTTTAAATATTTATTGAAGGCAGGAAGAAAGGAAGAGAGGCTAAAGTTTCCTACAAAGCAAAAAATGCTTAGTAATAGAAAATTTATTTTTTGTTACTGTTTTCTCACCTCTATTATATAGAAGAACTGAAATATGTCTAAATCTATACTATACATCTTGAAAATAATATGGTAAAACTATTCTTTCTAACTTGATGTTTTCTGATTTTATGACACTCATCTATGAGCTAACTTTAGAGTCATTACCACCTTCCACAAAATCCTTCGAAGTAGGTGAATTACTGAACATCACCTTCGAGGATATGAGTGTGTAAAAGAGAAGACTTGAAACTTGTGCCAAGGGTGGCTTATGCTTACTAGTTGCCCCCTGATTTCATTGATTAGGTTGGGCATGTGGTTGCTTTTGGGATATGCTGTGGCTTAACCTTACAATGAATGGAACCCTGTGATGTGACTGGGGCAGGTGGCCCTAACGGGGTGTGGTGATGTGGGTGATGCTCCAGATCCCATGTCAGAGGCAGAGGCTCAGGTGCTGGCACTGCCACTCCCCAGTGAGTGATCTGGACAAGTTTAACAGCCTCTTTGCCTTTACGTGAGGAGAATCGTGCATCATCTCCAAAGTTCTTTTCAATTCTCAGTATTTACGAATCATGCTCTTTGATTATAATTTTCAACACATAGAATCAGCAAATATTGCCAGAAAGCAGACTGAAGACGAATGGGAGTTCTAGAGATTGTGTTTTAAAGTGGTACCTAATGGATCCCTAAATTTGTGCATATTGACGTAGTGATAGAGCATCATGCAGATGTCACATATCATCAGCATTCTGGAATTCTTTCCAGAAGATATTGGGGCAATCATTAGCCATCCCCGTAAGTATACCAATTTGCTGCCCCAAGTCCTCTTTCTCCTTCTACTCTTACCCCTACAGACAACACATGAGAGTAGATCTACTGCTACTGTTTCTTTTAATAGTCACAACCAAATGTTATGCTACTGCATATTTATGTTTTCTATAAAGTTATTTGTAGATACTACTATAAATAGTTAAATATGATGAGGTACACATTGGACAATGAAATGAATACTCTTGGTTGTTTGATATTTATGGAAAAAAGAAATATTGCGATTGAGCTAAAGATTACCCCCAGCAGGAAAGAAAAAGATCATCTAAGTCTATGGGCTGCAATAAACTCCCCCTTAAAAATGGTTTCTGTGGGAGACGTGGCCAGTTAGAATTGTCTTGTTGTTTTTTTGTTGTATAATATGTACAGTCAACTTTTCTTCACAACTTACTTTAATATATGTAACGTTCAGCCTAGGTTCTTAATAGAATTGCCTAATAAAATTGCAGAAACAAAGAATGGCATGGGGGGATGGAAACTGGAGGAGGCAGATAAATAAGATGAAGAGATGATGAAGCGCAGCAACTGAAGCAGCTTGTGCTCAGGGGGTAGAGTTACAGGAAGAACGCTTTACCGATTTCTCTTTTGGTGATTTGAAATAAACGTGGCACACTTAAGGAAGCAGAAAGCACAAATGGTAGTCCTGGAAAAGGAGACAAAGGACAGCTATCATTGTGATCTTTCTATTTAGAGATTTTCTGAGTTTGAAGATCATGTAAACACTGCTCTGGACAATTTCAAAATTAGAATGTATATCAAGTATCATTAGGCATGTGCACAATGCTAAGTGGTTCAGATATATCCAGAACAGCAAGATGGCCCCGTGATAATTAAAGAGAGGAAATGCCTCAGGAACTTTATTATCAAAAATGAAAGTTTTAAAAATGTGTGTGCCCCTTGATCCAGAAACTTCACAACCAAGAAAGTGTCCTAAGGAAATATAGCTATACATAACAATTGTCTTTGGTGGTTTTTACTCAGTTTTATTTATAACTAGAGGCCCCATGCACAAAATTGGTGCAAGAGTAGGCCTTTCTTCCCCCGGCTGCCGGCACCAGCTTCCCTCTGGCATCTGGGCTTCCCTCTGGCCGCCAACAGGCACCTGGGACCCAGGCTTCCTTCACAGCCCCAGCTTTCATCCGGAAGGTCGTCTGGAAGGACGTCTGGTCTAATTAGCATATTATGCTTTTATTATTATAGATTAGAAAAGAAAGGAAAAGAAACAACTCACATTCCCATCAGGAAGGAATTGTTGAGATAAATTGTGCACACCCATACGAAGGAAGAATATTTGAATGATATGAGATGGTGATGGGAGCTGTTTAGTGCAGGAAGCAGGGGGAGGGAGATGGTGAACACTTCTACTTTCTTGTATCCTGGAATATTCTCAAATTAATAAAGTTTATCTGCACAGCCTTCCAACTTGCCTTCCTGCTCTCCTCTTTCCATTTGGACCCTAAAATCCTCATGCTAACTCAATTACTAGAACACCTGTATCACAAAGTTATTTGGACTCATCTCTCCTAAACTGTTTATGACTTTGGTAACTTCTTCCCTCCTCTCATTAATAAATCCAAGGAATCTCTCAAAAGGTTCTGAAGTTTTGTTTGTTTGGTTTTCTTTCATTACAGCTGCTGCCAAGGGTTGTAGAGTTGGGACTACTGAAGGGTTGGGGGTGACTGTTTGCTAAGAGATGACCTATAAATTAAGTGGCTGAAGTTAGTGATTGCCTGTAGTATTTTTCATAGGATCAGATCACATTTGTTTTCTGCACTAGGAGTAGCAAATGACTGGTATTTTTAGTGGCAAATGGTCTCACTCCCAGCCTGGCAAGGCAAATCATATGTTGTTAAAAGTAGAAAACAGCATCAGACACTTTAAGGTCATTTGTTAATGAGGTTCCATTTTTGCAAAGACCATAAGGACTTCATTATGTCTGATTATATATTCTCTTAACTTTTCAAAGCACTTTTACATTTCCTTTTATTGTATCCTTATAATCACAGAAGGTAGTCGAGGTATTATTGCACTCGTTTGAGAAATGACAAAACAGAGACACAGGGAGTTAATTATAGAGTAGTAGTAATAGGACCCAGGATGTCTGACTCTGAGCTGGACATTTTATCTTATAGATCACAAGTAGGAGTCCCCTGGTAGCCAGTGAAGTATTACTGTGGACACTGGGCAGAATTTGAAACTATTCTCAGGAACTCAGCCTGGCTTGTAGTTTTGAAGTCACATTAAAAACGAAAAATCAGAGCACCTGTTTGTCCTTGAAAGGACACACACACACACACACACACAGAGAGAGAGAGAGAGAGAGAGAGAGATATCTAGAGGGTCGGTTTTTAACATGGAGTAATTTTGCCCCCTCATCACACCTCTCTTCCCAAGGACATCTGGCAATGTCTAGAGCAGCGGTTCTCAACCTGTGGGTCTCAACCCCTTTGGCGGTTGAACGACCTTTTCACAGGGGTCACCTAAGACCATCCTGCATATCAGGTATTTACATTACGATTCATAACAGTAGCAACATTACAATTATGAAGTAGCAACGAAAATAATTTTATGGTTGGCTCACAACATGAGGAACTGTATTTAAAGGGCCAGAAGGTTGAGCACCACTGCCCTAGAGACATTTTCGGTTGTCCCACTGGGAAGGCATATTACTGGCATTTTGTGGATATCAGTTAGAGATCCTGCTAAATAGCCTACAATGAACAGGGCAGCCCCTATAACAAAGAATTTATCTTACTCTATTTGCTAAATATTAATGAACCTGCATAGTAGCCTGTGGCTATGCAGTTATTTTCAGCTTGCTCTTAGTCAATGGCAGAACTGAATGTACGAATTAATAGGAGCACTTAGCGTGTTGGAGGCACTTTTTGATTTGTGTGTGTGTGTGTGTGTGTGTGTGTGGAAAGAGGTACAGGGTACCAAGTAATTGTGGTCTTTTATTTTCCACAAGAATGCGGCATAAGTGAGAAGCATTGTCTGCACCTCAATAATAAAGATTAGAACTATGTAGCTTAAATAATTGAGTTCTTGAACACAATTGTGCTAACCATGAATGTTTTCATCAGTCTCATTAGGGTCGGCTCTAGGTGAAAGACACCAGTTACCGTCAGCTGACCGATCATCTGGCTCAGCCATTCTCAAAGTGTGCCCTCCAGACCCCGGGGTGCTCCTGGGATCCTTTCGGAGTCTGAAAGGTCCAACTTTTTTCATAATGATATGAAGATGGTTTTTGCCCGTCTTTTTTTCTGTGTCGTGCTGCTCACTCATTTTGCCATGATGGTGCAAAAGTCCTGGCAGTGAGAACTGCGGGTGCCTTGGCACAGACCAAAGCCGTGGCCCTGAAGTGTGCTAGTTGTGATGCGTTCTTCACCTCTGTGCACTCACAGTGAAAAGAACACTTCGTGGGTAAAAAGGACTTAAAAAGGTCCTTGTTGACGCAGTAAAAATTACAAGTTTTGTTCAGTTTGGAGCCTTGAATACCCCCATTTTGAATATTCTAGGTGACAAAGTGAGAGGGACACACAGCACCGCGGCTACATGCTGAGGTACGACAGTGCAGTGCCTGTCTTGGGGGAGAGCACTGTGTAATTGTTTGAGTTGCACGCTGAACTAGCCAGTTTTTTCCCATGGAACAGCATGTTTACTTGAAAAAGCCACTGAAATACAAATTGTGGTTGTTCCAACTTGGGTGTTTGGCAGAACTTTTCAGAAAAATAAATGAAGCGACCCTGTCGTTTCAATGGGGGGGCGGGGAGGGGGAACGACAGTATTTTCTAAAGTTTAAATTTTGAGTTTTTAAGCAAAAATCAGATTTTTGGAAAGCTATGAGTTGGACAATTTCCTAAGACTAAAATGTTTTTCTGATGAGATGAGTTGTGACATTAATTGATGTGGTTTTTTAGTATTATACAAGGAAATTTATCAACATTGGAAAGACCTGAGTAGGTCTATATATTGATATTTTCAATATGACCAATGAATAATGTTACCAAGTCATGGATGGGTGAAAGATCAATTCAAAATGCAAGATAGAGCAATGGTTTAATGTAGCAGAGTAGAAGTTCATTGGTATGAACTTTTTGTTCACAAAAAACTAATGAACCATGTTCATTGGTTTTAAATCCAGATTGCAAATAAACTTTTAGGTTTTTTATATAGTGTCAAATACGTATAACAACACTTATCTGAAAAGGCTGTTAAAATACCCCTGCCTTTTTCAAATACCTATCAGGAAGGCCAAGTTTTCTTTATATACTTCAACCAAAATGACATGTTGCAACAGATGGAATGCAATAGATATGAGACTCTAACTGTCATATTAAGCTGGACTTCAAAGAACTTGGCAAAAATGTAAAATAATGTTTCTTTTCACTAATTTTCTTTGTTCTAGAAAAAATAGCTATGTCTCATAAAAGTTATTTATGTTAACATGTAACAGGTTTATTATTATTTAAAAATAAATATTTAAAATTGTTTGTTTTAATTTATATTACAGTAAATATTAACAACTGAAGTCCACATCCCCAGGAGTATAAAGGTGTCCTGAGATCAGAGATTTAAAAACCACTAACCTAGCATAGCATAAATTGCAATATAGATATTGCAAACTTGATCTCTTTATTTTTTATTTTTTAAATATATTTTTATTGATTTCAGAGAGGAAGGGAGATGGGGAGGGAGAGATAGAAACACCAATGATGAGAAAGAATCATTGATCAGCTGCTTCCTGCACGCCCCACACTGGGGACCAAGCCCGCAACCCGGGCATGTGCCCTCGACTGGAATCAAACCTGGGACCTTTCAGTCTGCAGGCTGACACTCTAAACACTGAGCAAATCGGCTAGGATCTCTTTAAAGCAAAGATAGGTTATTCCCTTTTTCCGTCTCTTTAAAGCAAAGATAGGTTATTCCCTTTCTTCGTTTGAGACAATAATGATTACATTTGGATAGTGCTTTGTACTTTCCAAAGTGCTTTTACATACATCAACAAATTAATCCTGTGAGCAACCTTGTAGGTCAGGTCCTGTTTTCTCCATACTATACTAACGAAAACTGAAGTCCAGAGTAGCTTATTCTCGGTCTGAAGGCCAGTGGGAAAAACTGAGATATGCCCCCAGATTATCTAGTTTCAAGTTACATCCTGTTTCTGTAATGCTACTAATAAGGCTTGGAAACTATTGGGAATGATTAGTATGTGGACATTTCCAAATTATTATCAATTGGAAAAAAAGGCAACTAATTTTCAGGTAACAAATATTAAACTCAAATGTGTAATCAAATCATACTAGGTTTGAGTTATATTGACATGAAAATTATTTCAAATTCTGAATTAGGAATGTCTAGATGAATGTTTTTATCTAACATATTTATATCTGTTTATTGTATTAGATTAAATTATAGGAAACTCAGAATTCTCTCATTATTAAAAAAATATATTTTTATTGATTTCAGAAAGGAAGGGAGAAGGAGATACAAACATCAATGTTGAGAGAGAATTATTGATCAGCTGCCTCCTGCATGCTCCACACTGGGGATCGAGCCTGCAACCCAGGCATGTGCCCTGAGCAGGAATCGAACTGTGACCTCTGGTTCATGGGTCAACCACTGAGCAATATCGGGCCAGCAGGACTGCAAATTGCTTCTTTTGCTTAATATGTTCGGATATCATTCCATTTAATTCATATAGTTCTATTCTTTTTTTTAAAGTTCTATTTGCCTATTGGAAAATGTACCATTATTTACTACTGAATTAAAAAAAATTATTGAGGTACACTGTCCATATAGCAAAATGTGCTAGTCTCATGGTTTATTTTCTATATGTGTAGGTACATATATATGCACACTAATTTCTACAAGTTTATGTATACCACCTGCGATCAAAGTATAGAACATTTCCAGCATCCCAAAAGGCTCCATCAAGCTACTTCCTGGCAAATAACACCTCACCAACCCAGTTACCATTCCTCCGATTTTTATCAGCATAGATTAACTTGACTGTTCTTAAACTTCATACAATTGTAATCATACTATAAGTTTTTGGTGTGTGTGTTTGCTTGATTTCTTTTGCTCAACATCAGTTCTCTGATATTGATCCATATTATTGTGTGTAGGAGCAGTTTGTTCTTTTAAAACGCTGTATAGTATTTCATTACATGAATTTACCCATTCTACAGTCGATGGACATTTGTTTTTTATTTAAATTTTTTTAGATATTATGAATAAAGCTTCCATAAACATTCTTTACATATTTTGGTGGACATACCCATTTATTTTTTTTGTTATATTCTTACCAGATTTCATTTTGGCTTAAATGTGTAAATATAACTATAAAGGCAGCCCCATATAGAAAAAGTAAACACACTCATCACACTAGCAAATAGTGGTAGTAGGCAGATGGATGAAATAAGAAAGTGAGATTTAAGAAAATCTTTATGTTGTAGAAATGTAAAGAAAATATAAACTAGAGGTCTGGTGCACGAAATTCATGCACAGATAGGATCCCTAGGCCTGGCTGGTGATCAGGGCCAATCTGTGGGGCAACCAGCAGGATGATCAGGGAGCCCCCACTGGCACCTGCCTTGGCTGGCCTGGGGCCTGCAGGTTGGGGGCAGCTCCTGTGTTGATGTCTGCCCCTGGTGGTCCGTGCGCATCATAGTGACCGGTTGTTCCGCTGGTTGTTCTGTCAGTCGTTCCACTGTTCCGTTGATTTGCATATTAGGCTTTTATTATATAGGATTTTAAGGCCTTCAGAACTGTGGGAAATACATTTCTGTTATCGGCCACCCAGTCTGTGTTATTTTGTTTATAGCAGCCTGACTGGAC
>NW_006383011.1:9918178-9920529 GCF_000327345.1 Myotis davidii
TGTTTCTGGGTTTTTTTTTTAGCTTCTATATTTGTTACTATGTGTCAAACTGCAGGCTGGGAGGCCGGCAAGGCAGGTGGGGAATGTTGGAGTCCTCCGTTAGTGAAGCAAGCAAGCCTCATGTTAGTTTCAAGCTGCCTGGCTGCTGGCTGCCATCTTGGCTGGCAGTTAATTTGCATATCTCCCTAATTAGCCAATGGGAAGGGTTGCATTCATACGCCAATTACCATGTTTTTCTTTTATTAGATAGGATGTACTAGTAAAATGACATTTGTGTGAGTTGGTATGAAGAAACTCTGCCAATAGACTGCTAGATAAAGTAGACATTCTGTAAGAATAGAATATTCTAGCTAAACTTATCTCTATGATTTTATTTGCATTCTTTCTGTCATGCTTACTGGCTTATTTTGAGTACACAACAACCCATATATTCTAAATGGAAAAACTAAAGTTATTAATCTATAATATTAATCTAATTTGATTTCAAGTCACTACCATATACGCAATTCTACTTAAAGAATAAAAATTATCTTAGGAAATAATTTATTTACTTAAGCAAATAATTTAAAATAAGTCTCATTGAATTAGAATTTTATATTATAATTAATTTGATTTGTGGTTAACTAAAGATTAATCAGAAAGTTCTTTTTATTTCTCCCTGATGGATATTTCTTTAAAAAATTTCTCAGTATTAATATTTTGGTATAGGAATCCAATTTATTCTTTGCTGCTTTAAGTACTTTTGAGTCATCCTTTTAAATATTAATGATTGTTATGAAAGTGCTATCGATATTCTAAATCTGGAATAACTCTGGCAGTTTCTTTTAAAAATAAAGTTTTGCTACCTTGTGTTTTTTTTCCATTTGAGAGTTCTAATTAATGGTTTATCTTTAATGAGTATTTCACCTAATTCAGATCTTTTAAATCACATATTAATTTAGTATGTCATAGGTAAGACAAATAAAATTTGAAGGTACTATATTTATTTTAGCAAAATGACACTTATTATTAGCAAATTATTTTTTGGTTTAAATTTTAAACAAACTACAGTAGAACAAGTTCTTAACATTTAGAACAGTCTAACATTATCAACTGTTTCTAAACATACATATGGTTCTGTTTATTCTTTGCTCAAAACCATTATTATAAATAAATTTAATATTACTAGAAGGAGGTTTATTAGTGGGGTTTCTGAGCAACCAAAGCATATTTTTAAAATAAAGTATCAAGTGTGGTAATTTATGGTTGGGAGATATAGATATAGATATAGATATAGATATAGATTAGATATAGATATAGATATATATAATTGTTTTCAGAGAGGAAGGGAGAGGGAGAGAGAGAAACATCAATGATGAGAGAGAACCATTGACCGGCTGCCTTCTGCATGACCCCTACTTGGGATTGAGTCTGGAAATGATGGAATTGAACCGTGACCTCCTGGTTCATAGGTAGACGCTCAACTACTGAGTTCCTCAGGTTAGGCTGGATGAGGAACTTGTTAAAACACTAGAAGCCAAGCATGCTCTCATGGTCTAGTGTTTATATCAAATTGCCCATTTGACACCCCCCACTTCAGCTTTAACTAAACATCTGAAAGAGAATCCCGTCTCCCCACCTGTTTCTGGGGTGCTCCTTTCCGTTCCCCACTCTCACCCCTTCCTCTCCCAGTTTTCCTCATATAAGAAAAAGATGCATCCTTCTACCCAGTTGCTTAAGCCAGAATTCCAAACTTTATTTCAGATTCCTCCCTCTTCCTGCATCCCATCCATCATCAAGTGATGTGGGTGGTTCTTAGAATCCATCCTAACGGGTGAGTAGGGCGTGGAGATACACGTGGCTAACAGTGACTCTGGGAGGCAGTGGCAGCTTATGTGGTTCCACGGGGGCCATCCCTGTTCACAACAAAGCAGCAGGAAGTCACTGTGCGATGGCCTGGTTCTCATTTTCTCCGTATCTCATTTATAGGAAAATGACGGCATTGAACAGGTAGTAAAAGGCACAAACACTCTCAAAGATGCATCCTTCTACCCAGTTGCTTAAGCCAGAATTCCAAACTTTATTTCAGATTCCTCCCTCTTCCTGCATCCCATCCATCATCAAGTGAGGTCATTTCTCTCTCATAACCACCTCTCACATGCCCCGCTCCCCTGTTCAACCACGGGTCTGCTGCTGTTGGAGCCCCGCAAAGAGAAGAGGGAAAATAAAGTGGTGCTTCATGGTTGCCAAGAAAAACGGGGGTGAGGGAGTCACAGAAGTGACAGAAAATGTTGGAAATCATTTCTATAATCGAGGTGTATGTCAGTCAAGCCTTGGGTAGCTCAGTTGGCCAGACCTCCACCTTCTCTCAG
>NW_006383011.1:9921294-9925794 GCF_000327345.1 Myotis davidii
AGAGGTCCTGTTTTTTTTTTTTTGTTTTTTTTTAGTTTTATTCATTTCAAACGGGCCGGATCCGGCCTGCGGGCCGTAGTTGGCCCACGGCTGATTTAGAATGAGCCTAGTGATAGTTGTTGAATCAGAGCTATGAGACCATTTCTGCAACTCCATGATTGGAGAACCCATTTACTGGAGGTTCCATTATCCCATTGCTGTGTTGAACTTAGGAGAATTCCCTTATTTCATTAAGAGTAGTTCATGAAGTTGAGAGGGAGTTGAGAAATGTGTGCCAAGCAGTTTGTTGTTTTAGTCACTCTCCCGTGGTAATTGCTGCAAACAGTTCTTCTGTTTGCTTAATGTAAGAGCAAACAAACATGTTTCAGAGTTGTCCCTCAGAGTTGAAAGGGATTGGAAATCGGAAATGGTGTTCAAAACCTCTGGCCTGGAATGATAGCTGTCTTGGCATTTTTTTTAATTTTTTTTTTTTGTAATCCTTACCCAAGGATATTTTTCCATTGAGTTTTAGAAAGAGTGGAAGAGGGAGAGAAAGAGAGAAATATTGATGTGAGAGAAACACATCGATTGGCTGCCTCCTGCACGAGCCCTGACCAGGGCCCAGGCCAGGGAGGAGCCTGCAACCAAAGTATGTGCCCTTGACCGGAATTGAACCTGGGACCCTTCTGTCCACAGGCTGCCGCTCTATCCACTGAGCAACACTGGCTGGGACACGTACAGCTTTTTATTGATTTTAGAGAGGAGGGGGAGAGGGGGGGAGCATTGATTTGTTGTTCCACGTATTCATGCATTCAGCGTTAAGTGTCCTGACCTGGGATCGAACGTCCCTTGGCATTTGGGGACGATGCTCTAACCCTCTGAGCTGCCCAGCCAGGGCTCTTGGCCTGCCTTCAAGTTTTTATTTATTTTTAATGTATTTTCATTGACCTCAGAGAGTAAGGAAGAGGTAGGGAGAGATAGAAACATCAATGATGAGAGAGAACCATTGACCAGCTGCCTTCTACATGCCCCCTAGTTGGGATTGTGTCTGGAAATGATGGAATTGAACCGTGACATCCTGGTTCATAGGTAGACGCTCAACTACTGAGTCCTGCAGGCTAGGCTGGATAAGGATTTTGTTAAAACACTAGAAGCCAAGCATGCTCTCATGCTCTAGTGTTTATATCAAATTGCCTACTTGACACCCCCCACTTCAGCACCTTTAACTCAACGTCTGAAAGAGAATCCCAACTCCCCACCTGTTTCTGGGGTGCTCCTCTCCTTTCCCCATTCCCGCCCCTTCCTCTCCCAGTTTTCCTCATATAAGAAAAAGATGCATCCTTCTACCCAGTTGCTTAAGCCAGAATTCCAAACTTTATTTCAGATTCCTCCCTCTTCCTGCATCCCATCCATCATCAAGTGAGGTCATTTCTCTCTCATAACCACCTCTCACATGCCCCGCTCCCCTGTTCAACCACGGGTCTGCTGCTGTTGGAGCCCCGCAAAGAGAAGAGGGAAAATAAAGTGGTGCTTCATGGTTGCCAAGAAAAATGGGGGTGGGGGAATCACAGAAGTGACAGAAAATGTTGGAAATCATTTCTATAATCGAGGTGTATGTCAGTTAAGCCTTGGGTAGCTCAGTTGGCCAGACCTCCACCTTCTCTCAGCCAGACCTCCACAAGAGCCTTCTTTGTGGTGGCAGTGCTTTCACTTGTGACGCCCTCTATCTGTTCCCCACACAACAGTCAGAATTATTTTTAACAACATAAATCAATGTCACTCTCCTGCTTATGATTCTTACCATTGCACTTTTTAAAATATTCAGCTCATTACCATGGCCCACAAACACGGAATAATGTGGCATCTGCTACCTGTGCCACCCCACCTGGTCCTGTAAGCTTCAGCTATCTGGCCTTCTTTTAATTCCTTGAATGTACTAGATTGAGAGATTCTATAGGAAAACTGTCCCTGTCTCTGTGTCCATAGTTGCAGATAAATCTGGTGTCAGAACCTACGTTCTCTGACTCCTTGTCCCAAGCTCTTTACATATTACTCTACCTTCTGAAAACCACAGTTTAGACCCATATGACATTTTTCACTCTACAATGTACCAAGCACAGCCAACTGAGCTACCCAAGGCTTGACTGACATACACCTCGATTATAGAAATGATTTCTAACATTTTCTGTCACTTCTGTGATTCCCCCACCCCCATTTTTCTTGGCAACCATGAAGCACCACTTTATTTTCCCTCTTCTCTTTGCGGGGCTCCAACAGCAGCAGACCCAAGATGATCATCAGGAGGGAAGCGAAACCTCCAACTATCATGAATCATGCTTTACACGATAAGACATCTTGGATTCTACCACGAGAACTTCATCTACAATTTCATCTACACCACAGATGCTGTGAAAAGCATAGGCAAGGCTGGAAGTGACTGGTAGCTGGCATGTATGCCATAGCAATTCCTAATGAGTGAGAAGTTTGTGGTTTGTGTAGTGTATTTAACATTATCACCACCTACGCCTTCAGTTAAAAGCTGTTCATGGCTGAGGAGAAACCCCTGGTTCCCTCCTACGTCACATCTCAGCTTAGTTTTGGTGTGAGCTGTAGGCGGCTTCATCAAGAATGTTTGTACCCTTTTTGCAGAACAAACATTCCAATATTGTAACACTTGTAGACTCTATAAAATAAGACTAAATTAGTAATATCGAATAAAGAAGTGATAATAATAATAATACAATAAATTTAAAAACATTTTCTATGACTTTTCCTTCTTCTTCATCCCCTGTATATCACTAATAAGTCCCTGAGACCTCTCCATCTCTAAGTCCCTCAACTGCATCCCTTATTTCCACTCTACAACCTTGTTTACGTTGTCTTTACCATTGCTACTACAAAAACCAAATGAAATGCCAATAGTACCTGTTCTCTCTTCATGTTCTCCAAGCTATTCTCAAGTGTTTTAAACAGTTTTACTGAATCAAGTTTTTTCCTGCTCAGAAACTTACAATGACTTGTAAAGTCTTAACTGCTCTGACTTTTAAGGTCCTCCAGAATATAGTCTCTTACCCATGTGACCTTATCTTGCTCTCCTAATAATAATAACAACCATAATAATTACTACTAATTGAGTAGTCAAGTTCCAGACTCTGTGCCAGGCACCATCCCTATCCAATTTGCTAACAAACTCTTGCTCCAGCTGGCCCTGTGTCCTTAGGGTTCCCACACATGCTTTGCCCTTTTCTATTCTGTGCCTATGCCCTATTTTTTAATTTTATTTTTTTCAATTTCTATGAATTTATTTGAGCCGAATTGATGACATATGCCAGGAACAAGATCTTAAATGTTCCCTTATATCTTCTATGTCCCCAAATCCTACTAATAATTTCAGACAGATTATTTCTCACCGCCTCCAAAAATCCCCTCAAATTATTCAAACCCATAATCTCTTTCATAGTTGACTTTTTAATGCTCTTTTCTATATCACACACAAAGATATTTAATACCACTGTATGGTTATGTAGTCGTTTCTGGTATGTAAATTTACCTCCAGTTAAGTTGTCATATGTTAGATGGGCTTCAAAGGGTGCATGAATCATTTAGAATGGTATGTTTTGCATTTGTGCTTTTTAATTTCTAGTTCAAGAGTTCTCATGGCATCCCAAAGAGGTCCATGAAAAGAGGGTTGAGTTACTTCCTGGATAGAAGTCATACTTTTACATCTACACCTTCTACCATAAACATAAAAATATATATCTTTTTCTTATTCTCCATTGTAAAAACTTCTAACTCAGGTGCATGCATTGGAGTTTTAAATTCTGATCTGTTGTTTTACTCTGTATTAAATGACGTGTCCTGGATTTTGATGTGGAAAACATAATCACTATATGTGAAACTTATTTCAACAATATTTTAAATAACATCTTTTGAATAGGCAATACAGTTACCTTTAAATCATGTAACTGTATTGCCTATTCAAAAGATAGTTAAACTACATGTAAAGGTTAACCAGAGAAATCTCACTCCCACCTTCCTTTTTAATACAGTTACCTTTAAATCATGTAACTGTATTACCTATTCAAAGATAGTTAAACTACATGTAAAGATTAACCAGAGAAATCTCACTCCCACCTTCCTTTTCTAAGTAACTGTCAGCAAAAACATTTTTAATACCATAGATAATACAATAATGACTATAGCTTCATTAGTTAAGGCTTTTTGGGTTGCAAGTAACAGAAATTTATTTCCAACAAGTGTGAGCAAAAAACAACCATCCAAGTTTATTCAAAGAATAGAGTATCTTAAGGAAGACAGAAATTGCAGCCAGGTTTCAGGGAGGATTGGAACTGAGACTTGGCAATCTATCAAGAACACAAGCTGCTAATTATTGTTTGACGTACTGAAGCTCCTTGGCTTCAATTCTCTCTCTCTCTCTCTCTCTCTCTCTCTCTCTCTCGACTTTGTTGCTTTGCTGTGCAAAAGGCCAAACACAGCCGTCCCCTTGCTCCTGAGTTTCCT
>NW_006383011.1:9927056-9929350 GCF_000327345.1 Myotis davidii
TTCCTTTCTTCCTTCTGTTCACTTTTCCTAGTATAGCAGTACCTTCTCAGAACTTCCTGGCACTTATATTGTCTGAAATTCTTCTTTCACTGCATAAAATATCCTTTATAATGTTTATGAATTAAAAACCTGTATAGTGCAGTTCTGTGTTTCAGGTGCTCTTGTAAGTATTTTATGATTGTTCAACTAATCCTTGAGACTACCCTGTGAGGTAACCACCATTAATATCCCCATTTGACAGATGAGAAATGAGGCACAGAGAAGATAATTGTTCAAAATCACAAACCTAGGAAGTGGTAGTGTCAGGATGTAAGCCTCAACCTTCATATCCCAATGTGAAATCATTCTTCCGAACAATGATTGTAAAATTGTTTGTTGTACTTTGGGATATATATTGCTGGCATACTTAACAGGATTGACAAATCTGCTGGTACAGTTCATTTGTGAGGCCGCAGAGCTAAGTGTGTCTGAACTGGCCTGGTGGGCCTAGTTGTCATTTACCTCCCCAGTCGTTTCCTTAGGGCTTACCTTGGGCAAACGTCACCTTTCTCAAAAGCTTTACCTTTGGAAGCTATTCATGAATGAAAAAATTTTTAAGAAGATTATAACTCCAAATCGACATAATAATTTATCTTCCAAGTTTTTATTAGTAGAGGTATTGCTCAATAAAACGTTTGTCCTCTTTGGTGGTCATTCATGCTGGATACAACAGCAGAACTCTCCTGGGAAGTGGCAAAGGAGACACAGCCGTCCCCTTGCTCCTGAGTATACTTATCCTCAGTTCAAGTAACCAGCCCAGCTTCTCATGTCTCCGTGACAGTTCTTACCCAGAGAGACGCAGAGACAGGGAGATTGAAGCACTTTCACTTTGTGACCTGACTAGCATCGTTTTCATCCTTGGTTGATCAGCTCTGGACAGGGGAGCAGGAAAACAATGCAAACATGGATTCCAGGAATTCAGTCCTGTCTCAGGAAGTTCTTAAAGCAAAGGGGTGTGAACCAGCCTAATGTCCCCTGAGTACCTACTAAAATAGTCTGGCTGACCATAGTCAACTTGCTTTTAATTTGCGTGGGCCTGGGGCCACCTTTGGCCCAGACAAATACCCGGTGCTGATGATCTTTTTTCCTATTGGCAGGAAATGACTCAGGAGAGCCACAGCTTGTCTTGAGCATTGTGTTCTCCTGTGACCTGGAGACTATTTATCTCAATTTTTAAAGAAGTTTTTAAAAGTTTAGCCCCACTTGGTTTGGCTCAGTGGATACTAGTAGAGCATCAGCCTGGAGACCGAAAGGTCCCCGGTTCGATTGCAGTCAAGGGCACATGTCCAGGTTTCAGACTCAATCCCCAGAAGGGGGAGTGCAGGAGGCAGCCGATCAATGATTCTCTCTCACCATTGATGTTTCTGTCTCTTTCTCCCTCTCCCTTCCTCTCTGAAATCAATAAAAACATATTTTTAAAAAAGTTTAAAAAATTTTCCTTGGCCAATTCACGTTGGCTGCTATGTGGTATTCTCACACTAGCTGATGCTTATATTATCGCCTCTGGTTATCTCCTGGTATTGCTTGGTGGTCATCCATGCTGGATATAACAGCAGAACTCTCCTGGGAAGTGGCAAAGGAGATGAAAGTAAAATTAATCACTAAGCTTGCGTGACACTTGAGTATGCAATAGAACAAGATGGATTATTGCTTTGAAGAGGTTTTGATCTAAATATGGAGAGTGATTATGAACTGTTTGTAAAGCTCGGAAAAATCGGTATGACTTTGTAAAGACAACCCAATTTACGTTGGCTGCTATGTGCTATTCTCACACTAGCTGATGCTTATATTATCGCCTCTGGTTATCTCCTGGTATTGCCTGGCCAGACACAAGGACCACTGCCTAATCACCAAGAATAACAGAGCAGAGTGTTATGTGGCTCATACCAGGTCCTTCCTTCCAACTGTTTTTAAGAAAGTGGGGTGACTGCTGCTAATTAAGAAAAATGTGTGCTTAAGTAAGAATACCTAATTTTGACACATAAAAATATGGCTCTAATGTATTTGCACATTATGATGGTGCTGAATGAACTTCATGGATGTTGTATCTTATCAATATGTGTGCTGGGGATAGTGTTAATAGGAGCTATTTAAAAAGCACAAAAAGGATATTGTCTCTTTAGGTAAGATTTTCCAGACAGAACAAATATTAGCCTGCCTCCCTCCCTCTCTCCCTCCCTCTCTCTCTTCCTTCCTTCCTTCCTCCCTTCCTTCCTCCCTCCCTTCCTTCCTTCCTTCCTTCCTTCCTTCCTTCC
>NW_006383011.1:9930404-9931644 GCF_000327345.1 Myotis davidii
TTAAGCCCCTAAAAGTTTTCTCAGAGGCATTTCCAAGAAAATCATATGTGTATATTCATAGTGTAATCGACAGCATCAGAGTATACTTGAGGTTAGTGATGATGAATACAGAGCTCGACTGGTCAATATCTTTGTGCTTTTTTCTCTAGCCACGTTCAGTTATGATGGTGCCAGAATAGAGAAAACAGAGTTGGGTTGAACTGGGGATGCGGTTTTGTTCTTCTCAGCCCTTTGTTGTTCTATATAAATTGTAGAAGCACCTTGTCCACTTTCATGCGAAAGTCTTGTGATTTTTATTTGAAGTCCCTTAACCGTACTTATCAATCTGGGACTACACCTCCTTTATAATGCCAAGTCTTGTATCTCTTCATATCTTTAAGTCTCTATAATATCTCTCAATGAAGTTTAAAATTTTCCCCCCAAAACAAAATTACATATACTAAATCTAGTATCAATGGACATGAAAAAATGTCTATAACATCCTCGTTCCGTGCTTTTGTATTTAGAGTTGTCTTATGAAAACTTTCTATCTGGGTTTCATCATAAAAATTATGAAATAAATTATCCCTGCTCTCAAGTTCTTATTTTGAGACTCAAATGGTTTAGTAATAACTGCTGTAACTTGGCTGCCTATTTAGAAATAGTTCTCTTATAGCTGTTTTCCTTTGGGTTTTTATCCTTCGAGTAGGCTGTGTTGCATCTTTCAAAGATATTGTGTTATTTCTCTCTTGGAAAAATATACCTCCCCCTCCCCCACCTTTTCAGCTTAGTTCCTTTATACTACAAAAAAAATGGAAATGCAATATCTTAAATTGCATAAATGTTATAATGCAAAGTTCACACCTTCATATTTCATTTTTTTAAAAAGATTTTAGAACTCCAATAATTTGACTGAAATGAGGGTTCTTTTCCCGGGTGTATACTTGCATAACATTTGGCTGTATATTTGTATTAGTTCCCTATGGCTGCCATGAAAAAAAATATCACAAACTGGATGGCTTAACACAACAGAAATTTATCCTCTCACACTTGTGGAGTCTGTATATAGGACATCAAGGTGCTGACAGGGCCATGCTCCTTCCAAAGCTTCTAGGATCCTCACGTGCCTGTTCCAGCTTCTGGAAGCCCCAGGTGTGCCTTGGCGTGTGGCAACATTACTATAGTTTCTACCTCTGTCTTCACATGACCGTCTTCCCTACGTGTGTCTCTGTCTTCTACTCTTAGAAGGACACCTTTCATA
>NW_006383011.1:9931804-9942294 GCF_000327345.1 Myotis davidii
AGGACACACCTCATATCAGATTAAGGCCCCACCCTACTCCAGTATGACCTCATCTTAACTAACTACATCTGCAAATGACCCTATTTTCAAATAAAGTCATTCTGTG
Source organism: Myotis davidii (assembly GCF_000327345.1). Classification (NCBI taxonomy): domain Eukaryota; kingdom Metazoa; phylum Chordata; class Mammalia; order Chiroptera; family Vespertilionidae; genus Myotis; species Myotis davidii. Next base: position 9,931,911 of record NW_006383011.1, read on the forward strand.
GGGCTAGGGGTTAGAACTTCAACATATCTTTTGGGGGGATGTAATTCAACCTATAATAACTAATTACTAAGAGATCTCATGCAAGCTTTTTAGGGATAGAGGTATATTCATTTAAAAATGTAACTTTGACTCTGTTATCTGAAATAGAGAAAATAAACAAGTGAAATAATATACTCTTAAACACTGCAATGGTAAAATTTTGCATTCAACCAGGCCTTTATGGGAACTCTTCATTTCTTACTTCAACAAAAGCTCTGCAGGCAATTTAAAAAAATATGTTTGATTAAACTATTTGGCTGAATCTAGTTTTTTTGTTTTTTTTTTTTTTTTTATATGGTAAAATTTTGCATTCAACCAGGCCTTTATGGGAACTCTTCATTTCTTACTTCAACAAAAGCTCTGCAGGCAATTTTAAAAATATGTTTGATTAAACTATTTGACTGAATCTAGTTTATCTAGTTTTTTTGTTTTTGTTTTTTTACTGTATTTCCAAGTCTATTCAGCTTTCTACAGTTTTCATATCTGCTTTGAGAAATGAGAAAGTTAAAGTTAAAAGTTAGGGAAGAGAAGCTCATCTAAGTTAAACACACTCTGTAACTATCCTCTTTCTCTTCATTTTCTTACTTTGAAATGTATAAAAGAAAACTATCTTCTTTCAAGAAAGGCTCCAAAGAACAAAGACTTCTGAATGCTGTAATAAGCCTGCCAGTACCATCTTTAATTCAGATCATCGTCGCAGCTGTCCTCCCGCAAAATACACCTTTCTGAGTGGCTTATCCCAATATTTGATGTTGGCACTAAAGATAAGTTAGAAGTTAAAAATAAACAACAATAAGAAATGGTCTTGCAGGTAGATGAGAGACAGGCCAATCCTTGAGTGTAACCTCTTGATTACAGATGAGGTTACGGAGGCCCAGGGTTTCCTGAAAGGCACCTATGGGCCATGGCAAACCCGACCTCATCTCGCTCTGCTGAGTCACATTATCTTTTCCTCCATATCTTATTCGAAATTTGTACAGAAGGTGAAGAATGGCTGGCACTGATCATACATTTTAAGTGTGTGAATTGTATGGCACGTGAATTGAATCTCAATAAAGCTGGTTGTTAACAAAAGATGAATGGCTGGGTTTCAGAGGTACAGCAATGAAAGGATAACATGTTTAAGAAACATTCATTTTCAATAGAAGTTTCTTTTTTAAGAGATTACACAGTACATAGTAACCTAAAAATTGCAACTAGCCCCAGTTCTAAGACCTAAGTAACAACTTAGGCCGGACTTAATTTTATGTACAGCACTATTAATTTCATAGAAACAGAGGGTAATTTAGAGAAGCAAAATTGCTTAAGAAATAATCTTGAAATATTTCTTGCCACCCAAAATATCTGTACACATTTATCAGGTCAAGTTAAAATGTAAACTCTTAACTAATGCTCTGTCATGCAGCATTAAGTACCATAGTGCAAGTTCACCTTCCAAGAGGACAAATTAGATTAATAGGAAACAGTGCTTTTTCCATTCTTTCGTTCTGGAACTCTTATTCGTGTTTCATAGGCCTCCCAAGTTGATCTAACTTTCTTTTGTCTTCTACATTATATCTCTCTGGTTTTTCTGTTTGTTTGTTTGGGTTTTTTTTAAAATCAGCTTTCTTGAGATATAATATTTGTTCAATAAAATTCACTCATTTTAATTGTACAGTTCAATGAGTTATGCCCATGTATATAGTAATGTAACTGTCAGCAATTTCATTCTAAGGAGTTCCCTGATCCCCTTTGCATTCACCCACCTCCCCCCTGCCCTTGGCAGTTTTGCCTGTTTTAGAACGCCACATAAACAGATGCACATAGTATGTAGGCTTTTGCATCTTGCTTCTTTCACTTAATGTAATTCTTTTGAGTTTCTTCCATGCTGTGTATATCATTTGTTTCTTTTTATTGCTGAGTAGGATTCCAAAGCCATGGTTTGTTTATCCACTCATGAGCTGATGGACACTTGGGTTGTTTCCAGTTTCCTTTCTCTTGGATAAATACCTAGGAGTGAAATTGCTGGGTCATATGATTGCATATGCTTAACTTTGTGAGGAATTATTTTCCAGAGTGAGTGTATCATTTTACATTTGCAGCAGCATTCATTATATATCCTTGCCAAAATTTTAATCTAAGTTTTAATCAAGATGTTTATAGTTTTAGCCATTATATTTAGGCCCATGATTCATTTTTAGTTATTTTTCTAATAAGCTATGTGATAATGATTGAAGTTCTTGTTTTTGCATATGGATGTCCAATTGTTCCAGCACAATTTTTTTTAATATATATATTTTTATTGATTTTTTACAGAGAGGAAGGGAGAGAGATAGAGAGCGAGAAACATCGATGAGAGAGAAACATCGATCAGCTGCCTCCTGCACATCTCCTACTGGGGATGTGCCCGCAACCAAGGTACATGCCCTTGACCAGAATTGAACCTGGGACCTCTCAGTCCACAGGCCGACGCTCTATCCACTGAGCCAAACCGGTTTAGGCTCCAGCACAATTTTTGAAAGAACTATCTTGTCTGTCCCCATTGAAATACTTTTGCAACTTTTTCCAAAAGTTAATTGACTATAAAATGTATATGTGTATATGTATATATGTCTATTAGTTTATGCCTGCACACTCTATTCTGTTTCATTAATATATTTGTCTGTCTATGCCAATACTACACTGTCTTAATTATTGAGGCTTTATCATAAATCTTGAGATCAAGTTGAAGTCCTCCTAGTTTCCTTAATTTCTCTCAGCAATGTTTGGGCATATTTTGTTAAATCCATCCTTAAGTATTTCATGTTTTCGATGGTATCATAAATAGTATTGCTTTTTTAAAAGAAAAACACTTCAATTTCCACTTGTTTGTTCCTAATATGTCTTTTTGGCTTTGTTCTATTTTCTGGGAGGTTTTCCAAATCTGTCTTCAACATGTCTATTAATTTTAAAAACTGTAATTTAAAAATTTTAGTGTGGTAAAAAATACATGAAATGGAATTTACTATTTTAACCACTTTTAAAACACATATATATTTATTGATTGATTTCAGAGAAGAAGGGAGAGGAAGAGGGAGAGAGAGATGAAAACATCAATGATGAGAGAGAATCATTAATGCCACACTAGGGATTGAGCCTGCAACCCGGACATGTGCCCTGACTGGGACTCAAACTGTGATGTCCTGGTTCATAGGTCAATACTCAACCACTGAGCTACACCAGCCCAGCTATTTTAACTACTTTTAAAGTGTACAACTTAATGCACTTAAGTACATTTACATTGTTTTACAACCATTATTACTGTGCATCTCCATAACTTCATCATCCCACATTGAAGCTCTGTATCCATTAAATATTAATTTACCATTCCTACCTCTCTTAGCCCTTGTTACTCACTGTTCTACTTTCTGTCTGTCTGTATTTGACTATTCTAGGGAACTAATGTAAATGGAATCATATAATATTTGCCATTTTGTCTCTGGCTTATTTCATAGCATAACATCTTCAAACTTTAACCCTGTTGTAGCATGTATCAGAATTGCATTCCTTTTTTAAAAAAATCCTCACCAGAGAATATTATTTTCAGAGAGAGAGAAAGAGAAACATCGATGTGAGAGAAACACATTGATTGGTTGCCTCCCGTATGCACCCCAACTGGGGCTGGGATTGAACCTGCAACCCAAGTATACGCCCTTGACCAGGAATTGAACTTATGACCCTTCGGTGTTCAAGCCAACATTCTAACCACTGACCAATCCCAGCCAGGGCAGAATTGCATTCCTTTTTAAGGCTAAATACTATTCCATTGTATGTATAGACCACATTTTGTTTTTCCGTTCATTCACTGAAAGACATTTGGGTTGTTTCTATCTTTCGGTGGTTGTGAATGATACTGCTATGAACATTCAATTAGTTTTAATTTATGAACTCTCATGTTCTCTGATAATTTCATTATTTTGTTTCCATTTTTTTGTTTTATGCTCTCTCTAAATATTACAGTTTCTTTGATGTTTCATCTTTTCTCTGTATGTCTCTGTTTCCTCCATTTTTTTCTGTTTTCATTTTTGCTTTCATTCAAGGTTTCTGTCAAATATATGGTGGTTCTTGTGTTTTGTTTTATGCCTAAGGGTAAAGTATTTAATAAATAGACTGGAAACTTTGTGGGGAGAAGGGAGCAGGAGGGACTGATCAGGTCTTTTTACTGGGGGACTCCAAATGCCAATGCTTTGAGGAATTTTCACTGGCACCATCCATTTTGTTTCTCCATAAAAGGGTTCTCCAACATCCTGTCTGGGGGAGAATCGGGTGTTGGGGATGGTAGGAGCTTGGGGAGCAGTAATGGTGGGGCAGCAGGCATATGTTTAGCCTTGCTGCAGGCTTCCTCAGAACAGCGAGGGGACACGAGGGCCAAGGATTTCGCTTTTACTTAATCCACCTGTTTTCAATCCTGGCACCTCAAAGGGCCGAGCCTCTCAAGTGTTCTGTGGCCCAAAATGACTTACTTCTACTTGACACTGTCCCTGAAAGTTATCTAGGCTGTAACTTCATACAGTTGGCTAAGTCAGTCACGCTGCTTCTCCGTCTGCTTTTTGTCTTCTAAAAATACGTTGAAATATTTTATCCACTGTTGTCTCCTTTCTTATTCTATTTGTCCTTAATGGTTAATACCATTTTTTATTACTTTACTGACAAATTTTAATAGGGTTTTGGGTTGGAGAGGAAATGAACACATGATATGCCATATTAACTTGTTAGATTAAATGGCATTTATCATTCATTAATGATTTACTACATTTATTTTACCACCTGACAGAAAAGTTTGCAATAAATAAAACATAAAATGGGGGTGCCAGAGCACAATAAGTTGGTAGTAATAAAAGGAAAATGAGTCTTAAAAAAGATGATGGCAGGGCCATATTCTAGAGCATATCTGGTAATGAATGTGTTCCTGGGTTCTCTAGAAAGTAGAAAACAAGTTGAACATGAGCAATATAGATCTGTGGATTTAAAAATCCCGTACCTGATAAATGTAGGTAGTATATAGAAGAATCATTGTAGTTAACTCTGTAATTTAATGGAGCTTGCTTAATATCTTATTGCTTTTCTTCCAGCCATTTCCTTCCCTTGAGCATCTTCATTAACAGATGGTCAGTTACAGGAAGAGGCAAAAGTTTACCAGGCAATCCTACTTGTTATTGGCTTAGTGACTGGAGCTCCCAGTTTACTGAGAGTTTCAGGATTATCTGTGGCTTAAATTATTGGTGCTGTCCCTATTACTATAGATCACTTATTGGATACTATAGATTACTGGAATACTATTTTGAGTTCCAAGTTTAATATTTAAGGTGGATGGAAAAGATAAAATGAGCACCTATTTAAAACTTAGAGAACTGGACCTATGAAGAAAAGCTAAAGGGAGTTGTCTTGTTTTGGTTTATTTTGAAAAGTAAGGGTTAGGGAGAAATAACATTATTCTGGTATGTCCAGAGATATTTCATGTTGATATTTCCTAAGGCTCCATGCTAGGTCCTTGTCTCCCATGAGTACAGTCTCCATCAACCTGCTTGTCCATCTCCTCCATCAACCCACCATTTTCCTCAAAACTTTATCCATGAATCCTAACCAACAGGTTTAGATATCTACTCTCCAGACTACACTGAAGCCCCAGCCCTAGTTTTCCACCTGCCTTACTATTCTGCAGGCAGCTCGAATTCAATATATCAACAAACTTAGGTCATTATATTCTCCCCAGAAATACTCACCAATTCTGTGCTCCCCTCCTGACTTTTCTTGATAATGGTAACACTAATGTACCTTATCTCCTAAGCTTACACCTTAAAATAAGCTTTTCTTTCTTCTTTTCCATCAGCTCCTCCATCCTGTTAGCCACCAAATTCTATGATTTTTAAATTGAAAAGTTTCACACTTATCCTTTCCTATTTCCTATGCTATTAATTTAGTTTTTATGATCTTTTGCCTGAACTACAAGCAGTAATTATTTCACTTAAGTCACAGTAGCTATAAGAAAGTTATTGGGCAAATATTACCCAAGGGATTGTAATTGTACCTTAAATATTCTTAATTTTCCTTGCTCTAGCACCCATAATTCTCTATCTGCGTATTTTTTGTAATTAGCAATCAGGTCCTCTCACCATCCTGCTTAAAAACCTTTAATAACTCTTTACTTAGGAGAGTAATGTCTTTAGCATGGCATTTGAGACCCTTAGTTTGAACTTAACTTATTATTTTTTTGGCTTTATCTGCAATCATTTTCTACCTCTCTAGCAAAACCAGAATTCTCTATGCCTTGAATCTGTGTTGGATTTTCACTCCACCCTGCCTCTATAGATGCTATTCCCCCTTACTTAGATGCCTTTCTTCCTTTCTCTACCTTAAAAGATTAAGTATTAAATCATCTTATGAAGAATTACCCAAATCCTGTTGGAATATGTGTATGTCTGTCTGTCTGTTTATTGTACACATATGATATATATGTGTATATATATATTCATACAATACATATATATATACATATATCTACAACATATATAGATGAATATTTATGCACACATATATGTATATATACCTATATATTCTTATTTAAACTCAACTATATGTTCCTTAATGTCTGGAAGAGTATTTTATTTACTCTTTATTACCATAGCCTAGGGTGCTTAATAAATTTTAGCTGAATAAATTAATAATGCTTATTCTAAAGATAGTAACCACTTAGCTTCCACTGATGATCTAAATAACAAAATTTATACATAAACCATTAAGATAATTTTGTGAACTCTTTTTTGTGGTTCTTTTTTCTCATGAGGACAGATTTTTTATTTGTCTAAGATAGTCTAAGAATTTCTTTGCTTGGATTTGTACTGCTAGACCAAAATTAATTTTCTGCTAGATCGAAAATAGCTTTTCTGCTAGATCAAAATAAATTTCATCAGAGAAATGATGCATATTGAACTAGCCTAAGGAAATGCAGTATTAATGCAGAGGACCAAGGCAGGTTAAAGGAGAAGGATTAGCTTCAATTTCAAAGATGACTTTCACTTACCCAATATGTGATTTCTGTTCGAAACAAATTTTTAATTGTAGGTCCAACAATAATTGTCAATGCATAACTAGCACAGCTGAAGATGTTGATTTTATATTTATATTTATATTTATATTACAGAATAAGCTTAGAATGAGTCAAGATGTTAACCAGAACCATGAACTGCATTTCACAAAAAGGTACATTTCATGACATCTAAATGCCAGTGAAATGGTAGGGACAATGACATAGCCAGTTGCTAATTTTCCCTGGAAGCTTTTAAAATGATGCTTCCTTCTTTGCTGAGGTGTCAGTTCAGCACTCTATAATAAGCTATAATACTATAGACATGGACTGCGCTAGTTCCCTAAGAAGTAAGTTTCCTTTACTGAAAATGCTCATGCACATTTTCGTCTGATTTTTCTCAAGTCTTGAACAGTGAGTGCGTGGTGCAGAGTAAGTAGCCAATAAATATTTCATGTATGAATGAATAAAGCAAAAATAGAAGCACAAAATGGATGATGCTTCAATTAGCTTTTGCTGTGTAATGAATCATCCCAAAGGTAGTAGTTTAAAACAACAGTGATTCATTATTTTTCATAATTCCGTGTATTAGTTGGACAGTCTGAGACAGTCTCCTATTTCTGGGACATCAGCTCTATGGCTAGGGCAGCGAGGTGTCTCTCCATGTCTCTATCATCTTGGGCAGTGGTCGGCAAACTGCGGCCCCTTGAGTGTGGCTCTTCCACAAAATGCCACGTGTGGGTGCGCACGTACAGTGAGATTGAAACTTGGTGGCCACACTCAAGGGACCAAAGAGCCGCACGTGGCTCGTGAGCCGTGGTTTGCCGACCACAGATCTTGGGCCTTAGCATTCCAAGAGCGTGAGGGGGGAAGCTGGTTGGGCTTGGAACTCATTTCCAGGGCATTCTATTGGTCAAGGAACATCACAAACCCGGGTTAGAAGAGGTGGGAAATTGATCCAACCTCTTGATTGGAGTGGTTGCATAAAGCCTGTGGGCATTTTAAATCTACTACAGTTGACCAAGTTTAAAAAACCTTCTGTATGGTCTTCTTATAATGGGAGGGAGATTGCTCAGTCTGACCTAGAATCCTTCCAACTCTGAAATTCTATCAGGCTGAATAGGGTTCTAAGAGAGAACAGTTATCATCCATGGTACTGGAAACTTTAATCTTTGACATCTGATAAGAAAATTTCCAAGATAATTCATTGAATAATTATTTTCTAACTATTATTATGATCTAAAATTTATATTCTTCCTTTTACCATTTCAAATACTACCAGATTTTCTTAATTCTGGCGTAATAGCAACATTCTCTTTTCCTTATGCTTTGTTGGCCATTCTTTGTTAGATAAAGTCTTTACTCTTATTAATCCATCAAACACTTGATTTTATAGAAACCACCGAGATCAATAATACAAAATTCTTGTATTTCTTCTGTGTCAGAGTGCATATATTATTGCCTCAGTATTTGCTGCTATTTACAATTAAAGTTGCAAATCTATCATTTTCTGTAATTATTCCTTTGTGACACTTTAAATAAATTAAACACATTTCTTGTGACTATTTTAGTAATAGCAGGTACAAATATATATGAATGCAGAAATATCATATGAGCAACTTGATAACATATGAAAACCCTTTGAAACTTTCCATCAAGGAGTTTCAGAACAATCATAGTGACAAACACAGTTTGGGGAAGACTGAACTGCTGATAGCTAAATTGTGACTTAACAGAAAAAAGTTCATACAATAAAATTTTGCTAGTATATTTGTGTGTGTGTATGCACTTACACTTGACAATCATGTATGATTTTTTATAATTTTGACAAGTACTTGAAACAATTTAGTTATCATTGTAGTAATCTGTTCTGTTTAAAATTTTTACTTTGGTGTTAAACCTCCTGCCCCCAAATTCTACACTAATAATTCCCTCTTCTTATACTGTTTCTAACCCCTCAAACAAACCATAAACAAAAGCTGAAAGCAACTCATAACCATTTTGTATAAATAAAGCAAGTTCATCTTTGTGGGACTGATATGCCAGGTTGTGAATGTATTGTTGATAATTAACCTGATCAGGTCACATTGCCAGGAAATTTTGTTATACCTTCCCTTTAAAAAAAACAAACTTTTTTTCTTAGAGTAGTTATACCTTTACAGAGAAATTAAACAGAACAGAGTTCTCATACACTCCCATGCCAATCCCCCAACCACAGTTTCCCCTACTGCTAACATCTTACATTGGTGTAGTACATTTGTTACAATCTACGAACCAAATGGAAGTATTATTTGCTAAAGCCCACAGGCTCACTCTTTGTGTTATACAGGTCTATGAGTTTTGCCAAGTACATAAAGTCATGTATCCTTCATCACAGTATCATACAGAATAGTTTTACTGACCTAAAAACCCCCTGTGTCCCACCTATTCATCCCTTCTCCCTCCCCTACAACCCCTACCTTTCTTTTTAATACTCTAATTAAGTGTAGGGTAATATTAATTAGTTGGAGGTAAGAATTTGCTTAAATAACTAGTGACTCCCCATGGCAATCATTAAATTAGACTAGCACCGTCCAATAGAAATATAATGTGAGTCATATATGTACTTAAAATGTTCTGAAAGCTGCATTAAAAAAAGTAAAAATAAAAGAAATGAATAATACTCATCCCAATGAATCTAAAATATTATCAGTTCCAATATGTGACCAATAAAAATTGAGGTAGTTAAATTTGGGGAGGGGGGTACTAACTCAAAATATAATGTGCATTTTAAACTTACAACACACTCCATTTCAGGCTAGTCACGTTTTCCGTGCTCAACAGCCACAACAAGTAGCCAGTGATTAAAGCATTGGACGGTGCTGGTCTGGCCTGCGAGCAACTTGTAAACAGGTTTTCCCTCTCTGTCCAGGGCCTCCAGGTTAGGCATGCAGCAGACTTTTGGAAGGCATATCAAAAGGATAAAAAGGGTTCTCCAACCTTCCGGATGCTGATACTTAATGGTCTGTAGCCATTTTCCTTAAACTCCCTCCAGCTTTGGAAAAAGGGGACTGGCAATCACGCTCATTCTGGCATATCTAAGAAATGAGTGCTGGGCTTACTGGCTCCCAGAAAGCCTGAATCATCTGAAATGTTGACTCATGAGCCTAAGGTGCCTGAAATGTAATGTGAATCAAATTTGCCTTCCAAGGCTTCGTTCTGTTGCCACTCTTCTCTCTTCCCTCCCTCTCTCTTTGGGTGACTGACTCATCCTCCTACCATGTGAGAGTCCAGCATCCAGCAGACCTCAACAGTCTCCTGGAA
>NW_006383011.1:9944002-9944857 GCF_000327345.1 Myotis davidii
TCTGGATCCCAGAAAGCCTGAATCATCTGAAATGTTGACTCATGAGCCTAAGGTGCCTGAAATGTAATGTGAATCAAATTTGCCTTCCAAGGCTTCGTTCTGTTGCCACTCTTCTCTCTTCCCTCCCTCTCTCTTTGGGTGACTGACTCATCCTCCTACCATGTGAGAGTCCAGCATCCGGCAGACCCCACCAGTCTCCTGGAAGGAGATGAGTGGACTTTCTCACGGTCCGCCCCAGCCCCAGATGGTCCAGCCCAGCTCTGTTTTGCCTACCTCATCCAGGGTCAGCAATTTAGACCAGGAGTGATCTTACTCTTGTCAAAAATGTTCTTTTTCTTTTTAGGTGGTGATGGTAGTAGTAATAACGTGGCCTGGGAATTTAAGTTTAAAACAATGGAATCCTTTATTTAAAAAATCTTTTAAAATGCAATGTATATTTCAATCCTTAGGGCCGACTCCACAGTCCCGTTTGTTAGTACCTTTGTGCACTCTGGGTTTTTTCCCTTTCCTGGGAGGAAAGTTTCCACCCAGGATAACGCCCTTCCGGTGGCGAGCCAGGAGTCTCTCCCACCCCCAGGATCGCAGCTGGCTCGCTTTCGCAGCCCTCTAACTGCAGCGGACCTGCAGCTGTGGGCTCGGCCAGACCATCCCCCCACCCACCTCCACGCCCAGTTGCCAGTTTCAAACCCCGCCCACCGAACCCAACCCAGCCGGTAAGAGAGAGGAAGCGCAGTAAGCCACACCCACTTTCGCCTCCCCTCCTTTCCGTTGGGCCGGCCGGTTGTCCTTTATCACTATCCTGCAGCCGATTGGCTCCCTCCTTCCCGCGCCAGCCCCCGCCCGCAGGGGAGGGGG
>NW_006383011.1:9945474-10006869 GCF_000327345.1 Myotis davidii
CCGTGGGTGGGTGCTGGCCCGCCCGCCCCGCGCCCCTCCCTCTTTTGTGTGCAGCCCCAGCTGCTCCCGCGGGCCCCCCTCTCCGCCCCGAGGGGCTTTGTCTGCGGACCTGGGGGGGAAGACGTCCCCACCCCCGTGGGAGCCGCCGGGAGCTGGGTGGGGCGGCGGAGGTAGCCGGGGCTGGGGCTTCATTGTCTGTCCGGGCGTCGGGTAACACGTGCACCCGCCCGCTCCCGGTTCTTCCCGCTGGTCCCCATCCCCCGGCGTCCCTGAAGTTAGGCACCCACCCGCCCCTAGAAGCTGGGTGTGTATGGAGGAACTAGGGCTGTGGGTTCTTGGGGCTGCCCTCGTTCTGGGGTGCGGACGGAAAGGCCTTGGCGCCTTCATCTTTTGTCTCCCCGTCTGGGCTGCCCCTGGGGGAAAGGCGCAGTTTGGCTGTCAGTCCGCTGGCCTGCGTTCAGCCCGGGCCCCCTCCTATCCCCTCCCTGGCCGGGGTGGCCCCATGCGTTTCATCTCCCCTCCCCTCCTCCTGCGCCGGTGGGGAGATGACCCCTTGGATAGCGTCCACATTGACCCCGCTGCAGTGAGGGAGGGCGCCCCCAGTGGTGTGCGCGTGCGGACCCGGGTGGGAGAGTTGTGGCCAAGTCCTGCCACCGCCCAGTTCCCCGTGTATTGATGTGGCAGCTCCGCACCGGCTAAACCCCGCCCGGAAAGGGGCTGCGGGCATTGCGTTCCGAGGGGGCGCAGCTCTGCTCGCGTCTCAGCTGCAGAGGAAGGGGAATTGCTGTCAGTGTGGACAGGTTTAGCCTCTTACTGCATCTTCAGGGAATCGTCAACACAAAGGCAGCATGATTGATGGTCTTAAAGAAGGGAAACCTGTGGCTTCCTATCCGGGACTAGGCCAATTAAACTTGTGGTCGATTTACCATGAGACTTAATGAAATATTTTGAGAGGTGTTCATGTATTGGTTAGATATACTATTTCTTGGAAGTTATGTTTTAGGTCTACAGAGACAAATCTGCGTAGTCTGTAAAATAGTTTTCAAATCTTTTCATCCACGAGTACCTGGTTGTACATTAATAATTAAATTCTTTTTAAGAACACCTTGGGAAATTATTTCAGAAGGTAAAAATATCAAGTTTATTAGAGATTTAGAGTTCACCTTACCGGACAAATTATGAACTTAGTGACTCGTAGCTTTTTTACTCTTCCTGATTTACTGCTTTAGGTATTAGGAAGCCACTGAAGATTATTGAACTGAGGCCTGGATGGTAGTGTTAGGAAAGGAATTGGTGACCATATTCTAAGAGAGGTTGGAAAGAAAAACAAGGGGAACTATTGAGAAAGCTTTTGTGATAGTTCTGAGACAGTTGAATAGAGTCTAATCTAGTTCATTACTTAGTTCAGTGAAAATTTTTTAATTGGTTGTGAATCTGTATTTTTATAGTTAGAGTACAAAGAGGTTCTGTGAGAGAAGAATTGACAGGACTTTGAGGCTATGAATGTAAATGCAAAGGAAAGAATGTTGGTGCTTATTAAATCAGTTTCAGAGACTGTCCAAAGTTAATTGAATGGAAGTTTATATAGGAATTAATATTGCTTTAAGTATAGGGTTATTATATCTTGGAGATGAAAAACCATGTCCTTTAAGATTTTGGGATTTAACATATATATATATGTTAAATCTTAAGTATAAGATGCCTCTAAAGAAAGAGATATCATGCCCTATTCAGTCCCCATCTTCCATTTTTATCTAACAAGTGACAGCAAGGAATAGAACTGATGAATTTAGAGATTCCGAATAATTTCTTTTGTTAAGCTATTTTTAATTTTCTGACTAGGAACAAGTGGTATGTATGCTCTTTATGGATAAGATAAATTATGTTTCAGATAGGTTCCTAGGAAGCACAGTGCCAAATTTATATTGCTTTTTAGTAACCAACAAGCTCCCTCATCCTTTTTTAAATGACGTAATGAATATATATAGAATCTTTGGTAAATACCTGTGTGGAATAGTATTTAGAAAATATGCTATTTCATACTATATCTCTGTAAACTTGGAAGATTTGCTGTATTATATAAAACCTTTCTAAAAAGGGGCATATTTTCTATTGTCCAATAATTAGCTCTGTTTTAGTGTAGTTATTTAATGATATACCTAAAAGCAATTCATTTGAAACCCTACTGATGTATGGCTCCAATTTAAATGGCACATTTTAAAGTTACTTTGCTAGCCCAGGTTTCAAGTACCAACCAAATGGATATATTTCTTGATTCTTGATGTGAGAGAGAAACTCTGATGAAGTAGAAGTAAATGTTGCAGATACACTATTCTTATGGCACATTCTTTGAGACTTTTTGTTCCTGATTCTAAATATAGACCTAGAAAAGATCCCCCTGAGGGTGATAGCACCAGGGATTCAGAACTCTCCAAGGGCTGAACCCTCATTCATCAGCAGTGTTTAAATGGGGGAATGTGACCTTTGTGGACATAGGCCTGCAAGGTGATCAGAACCAGCTGTACGGAAGCTAAGGTCTGCTCAGACTGATGGCCTCACCATCATTTCAGCTCTAAAGGAGGAGTTGATAATTTCACTTTTAAGCTGCTGAGTTTTTGTTTGTTGGCATGGTGATTATTAATTTTAAGTTGCTTTACTCATGTGTTCCCATAATACAGTGGGGCCTTGACTTACGAGTGTCCTGACTAACGAGTTTTTCGAGATACGAGCCATCTCTCGGCCGATTTTTTGCTTTGAGTTGCAAGCTAAAATTCGGGTTTGAGCCAGCTTCAGATACCCCACCGCTAGCTGGCGCAGTGAACGACACAATGAACGCCACAACATCAGCCCAGCATTCAATTCATTGAAATGGTGAAAATTGATTTGACATACGCGTAATTTGAGTTATGAGCTCCGTCATGGAACAAGTTAAACTCGTAAGTCAAGGCCCCACTGTATTCTGTTCTTACCTCATGATAGATATCATGCCATATATGTGATAATAGTACGTTTACTCATCTCTAGTTTCTACCAGACTATATGCTCCTTGAATAAAGAGGCTATATCACCTTTTATCCTTGTGGAAAAGGATTATATGACATTATATCTGCATTACTGAGCACAGACATGTGGTGTAGGTACTCAGATATTTGTTGAATGAATGAAAATTATAGATGAAAGTTAATCTTCACATTCTGTATAGTTCCAGAATTATTACAATATTTTCTCTCAATGAAAATCCCAAGTGTTATGAATTAAAGCATGTATGTATTTACATATGTACCATACTTTATTTAACCAGTCTTTTAGTGATAATTAACTAGGTTGTTTCTCAGCTTTTTCTGTTATAAATAATACTGCTGTGAACACCTTTATGTAAACTTCCTTGGGAATACATGCTGTTCTCTAGGTGTTGTAAGATAAATTCATGCTAATAGAATTCCTAGTTCAAAGGCTATGTGCATTTAAAATGTTGCTAGATAATGCCGAATTGTACTACAAAGAGTTGTTCCAACCTATATTCTCACCAATAATGTGTTAAAGTACCTCTTTTCCTTTTGCCTTTACCAGTGGAGTAGATTGATAAACCAGTAAATCGATTTAGCAAATTGTTTTTTAAATTTATATTTCCCAGTATTTTTTTTTAAAATTAGCTTAGGTGCCATATTATTTACTAGGCTTAGGTGCCAGTACATTTTTCTCATCACAGTTTTGACCTCTTCTTTTCTTCTTCTTCTTCTTCTAGCTGTAGGAGCACTTGATCTAGTGTAAGGAAATTAGCCTTTGTCATATATATGTCTTATAAAAATTTCTCCACGTTTTCTCTTGGTATTTTTATGATTTTACTTTAACATTTAATTCTTTCTATAGTTTATTTTGTTCTAGAGAACAACGTACTGATACAATTTTATTTTTGAATATGATATTTCATTTGTCTCAACACCATTTTCTCTACTATTTTGAAATGCCACTTTTGTCATATATTTGTAGTATGGGTGAAATATTTTCTGTTTCATTTATTTTTTTAATTGCTATAACTTTTATTTGTTTAATTACTTTTTAAGAGTTTCAATTATTGTTGATGTTAAATATTATATTATTTTCAGGTGTACATCATAATGGTAGTGGTAGTGGTTAGATACTACCAGGTGATCCCTCAGTAAGTCCAGTTCCTAGCTGACACCCATATATAGACTATAACTTAAAAAAAAAATGATACGTTTTTTTTTTAATGATTTTTGAGAGAGAGAGAGAACTGATGTGAGAGAGAAACATCAGGAGCTCTAGTTAAGTTTGATGTTGATAGAATCAAATATATATTTTAATGGCCTGCTAAAAGAATTGTGGGTAAAAATGTGGTTGAAATTACTTCAGTATAATAGAAGTTTAGTATGTTTACATTGCCTTACCTCTTTTTTGATGGGCTTAAAAATTTATTTTTACTTTTTGTTATGGAAAATTTCAAACATAAAGGAAAACAGAATAGTGAATGTAACCTCACTTAACCAACACTGAGCCCCAACAGTCATCAATCCATTGCCAATCTTGCCAGTTCCACACCCTTATAAATATTTCATTATGTATCTTGCAAACCAAGTACTGTTTTCCAAAACATAACCACAATACTCTTGATCAAATACTTTCCCAACATATTTCACAATAATTAATTTCATCAAGTATCCAGCTAAAGTTTATATTTACTACTACTTAGTGAATGTCATACATTTTTTTAAAAGCATTTTTTAAAAAAAGCCAGGATCCAAATAAGGTCCACACATTACAATGGATTGGTTTGTTTTATGTCTGTTTATGGGTTCTCCCTTACATGTGCACACTCTGAAATTTGTTGAAGAATGCATGTGCAGTTTTTTCATTTAATGTTTTTATTACTTTATTTTTTATTTATTTTTTTGTTAATCCTCACCCGAGGATATTTTTCTATTGATTTTTAGGGAGAGTGGGAGAAAGAGGGAAAGACACATCCAGGGAGAGAAACATCAATGTGAGAGAAACACATCAATTGGTTGCCTCCTGCATGGGCTTGGAAAGAGTTGCAACTAAGATACTTACTTGCCCTTCACCAAAATCGAACCCAGGACCCTTTGGTTTGCAGGCTGATGCTCTATCCATTGAGACAGAACTGGCTAGGGTGACATTTTTATTATATTTTTAAATATTTTTTTATTGATTTCAGAGAGGTAGGGAGAGGAAGAGAGAGAAACATCAATGATGAGAGAGAATCATTGATCAACTGCCTCCTGCATGCCCCACACTGGGGATCGAGCCTGCAACCCCAGCTGCTCCCACGCACTGATGGTGCTGGCCCTGCTCGCACTCTGTGACGACGCAGAGCAATTGAGAACAGTGTCAGCAGTGGGTGTGAGCATGGCCAGTGTTGTCAGTGTGTGCTAGTGGTGACTGCTGCCCCGATCACCCCTCAGGAGCAGGGGGATGCGGAGAAGCCCTGAGGGGCTATCGGGGCCAGCAGCTATTGCTCACACCTGCTGAGGGCGCCGAGTGAGTGATAGGGAGCGGGGCCGGCTCTGGCAGTGGGTGCGAGCACTGGGCAGGACTGCAGTGCACGGGAGCAAAGAATTTTCAGTAACCACCAGAAGCTCGCCCCGATGACAGCAACCGGTGCCCCTCCTTGGTCTGGCACCCCCCGCTCACCTGCTCCACCATCCCGCTGCAGCTGATGCCCACCATATTTCACACTCTGCCGCCTGCTGCCAACACCTGCCATGTTCCGCGTGCATCCCCTGGTGGTCAGTGCATATCATAGCAACTGGTTTTTCGGTTGTTCTGCTGTTCGGTCTATTTGCATATTCGGGTTTTACATATACAGATAACTTACAGCCCTGGCCAGTTTGCTCAGTGGATAGAGTGTTGGCCTGCCGATTAAAGTGTCCCAAGTTGGATTCCAGTCAAGGGTAGCCTGAGTTGCAGGCTCAATCTCAAGTAGGGGGCATGCAGGAGGCAGCCAATCAATGATTCTTTCTCATCATTGATGTTTCTCTCCCTGTCTCTCTGAAATCAATAAAAATATATTTTTAAAAAATAATAAAGATATAACTTACATACAGCAAAATGCATAGATCTTAAGTTTTAGCAATTCTGTGTTTTAACAAATACAGCTACTCATTTAACCCACACCCCTGTCAAGATACAGAAAAGGTTCATCATTCCAGAAAGATCTCTTGAGCCTTAGCAGTCAATTTAATTCTTGTTCTGTCCTTCCCCCAGCCCTCTAATTCCAAGCAGCTATTGTTCAGATTGTTTTCACCATAATTTTGCCGATTATAGAGTATCATGTGGATGGAATCATACAGTATTTACTCTTGTGTCTGGTTATTTGCACTCAATATATTTTTGAGACTTATCAATGATGTTGTAGGTATCAGTAATTTATTCCTTTTTATTGCTGAGTAAGTATTCCATGATAAGAATGTGCTACAATTTAATTATTTGTTCACTTGTCGATGGACATTTGGATTATTTGTAGTTTTTAGCACATTGTATGCGGGAAACGTATTTATACGTTTTACTTATACATTTTACATTGACTGGTAGTAGAGTGTGAGACACGTATTAATACGTTTTTTATAGACTAGCGGTAGAATGCGGGTAACGTATAAATACGTAAACTAAAGTTACCGTAATTTTACTGAACGTTGCCATTTGCGCAAAAAATTAGCAAAAATGGCCCGCGCCACCTGTTAGCGTGCGATAAAAACTACCCGCAAACAATGTGTTAGCTATTATGAACAATAGAGTGCTGTGAACTTTCTTTGTATAGGCCTTTTTTGGTGGATATTTGTTTTCATTTCTCTTGGGTAAAGAGAGTAGAATTGAGTAAGAGTAGAATTGCTGGTTCATAGGGTACTTAACTTTATAAAAAAAAATTGCCAAACTGTTCTCCAGAGTGGTTCCACGTCTACCAGCGATGTATGAGAGTTAGCGTGGCTTCACATTCTCACAAACATTTGATATTATCAGTCTTTTAAATTTTAGTGGGTATGTAGTTGTTCTCATTATAGTTTTAATTCACATGATGAATTAAATTTAATTCCTAATGACTAATGAATTAGAGGGCTTTTACGTGTCTACTGGCTACTGTATATCTTCTTTTTGTGAAGTGTCCAAGTAACTTGCCCATTCTTACATTGGGTTAGATGCCATTTTCTTACTGATTTGTAGGAGTCTTTCCTCAGATATATGCATTGTGAATATATTCTCCTAATCTGTAGTTTACCTGCTAATTTTATTGATGGTTTCTTTTGATGAGTATAATTTTCTGCTTTTGAAGAAGTCTTAATTTATCAAGCTTTCCTTTTATGGTTCATACTTACTGTGTGCTAAGACACATTTGCCTACACCAAGGTTGTAAAAACGTTTTGTTTTTTTGTTTTTTTTTTTTTAGAAGCTTTATCGTTTTAGCTTTTAGGTTTAAATCTATAATTCATCTTGAATTGATTTTTGCCTATGGAAGAGTTACAGGTTCAGATTTTTGTATTTTTTCCATATAAATATCCAGTTGTCCCAGCAAACATTTTTTAAAGTAAGTTGTTATTGGTTTTTAGAGAGAGAGGAAGGGAGAGGGATAGAAGGATAGAAACATCGATGAGAAAAACATCATCGAACAGCTACCTCCTGCACACACCCTACTGGGGATCGAGCCTGCAATCTGGGCATGTTCCCTGACTGAGAATTGAACTGGTGACCTCTTGATTCATGAGTCAATGCTCAACCACTGAGCCACACCAGCTGGGCCCAGCAACATTTTTTGGGAAAGAATTTGCCTTTCTCTATTGAATTTTGTTTTGGTGCCTTTGACGAAAATCAGTTGACCATATAAGTGTGTCTGTTTAAGCATACAGATCCTCCTCAACGTAGGATGGTGGGTATGTCCTATAAACCCATAGTAAGTTGAAAATATCCTGAGTCAGAAATGCATTTAGACACATTAAAAATTGGCACTGACTTTCTCTGGCATTGTACCATGTCTGTTTGCATAAGTATGTTTAGCATTCAATGTTGGGAGTGGGTGGAGGAGTGAGCTAATGAGGGGGAGAGGTGAAGAAGGAGAGCAAGGCATTAGCTCATTAAATAATGACTATTTTTAAAAAAGCATTTGGTACACTTAACCTACCAAGCATCATAGCTTAGCCGTGCCTACCTTTAATATTCTCAGAACACTTAATATTTTGCCCACCTCGAGTTGAGCAAAATCATCTAACACAATGAATACACTGTGGAGTATCAGTTGTTCACCTTCCTGATCTGGGAGCTGTGGCTCACCGCCTGTGCTGCCACTGCTCAGCTTCACCAGAAAATTGTACTGCATATCCTTTCCCCGGAAATGATCAGAATTTAAAATCAAAGTATGATTTCTATTGAATGTATATCGCTTTCCGTAAAGTCAAACCATTCATTGTGAGTCAAGGATGTCTTTATCTATTTTATTCTGTTGATCTATTTGTCTATCTTTATGCCAGTAACCAGATTGTTTTAATTACTATAACTTTATAGTAAGTCTTAAAATCAAGCAGTGTGAATACACCAAGTTTTATCCCCCCCCCCCCAAATTGTTTTGCCTTAAGTCCTTTGTATTTCTATATACATTTTAGGATCAACTTGTTCATTTCTACAGAATGCCTGCTGGGAATTTGGGATTATATTGAGTCTAGAGATCAATATTGGGAGAATTTGACATCTTAAGAGTTTGAGATTTTACCTTATAACAAGCTAACAAATTAGCCTGCCATAGTATCATGGATGCTGGCAGAGAACACAGATACCTGGGTAAGAAATAAGGGACTTTAATACTCACAGCAGCGGTAATAGCCAGAATATCAGCACTTTTTGGGACAGATTCCCAGAGCCCCATTTCTTTCGGGCAACACAGAGAGGGCCAAGCAACCTTGGGCTTAGAGAAACTGGATCTTACACTACATAATAAGCCTGCCTGCCTTACTGCTCAAGTGAAAGACTTTGTCTCTGTCTCTAAGGCTTGTAATACAAACATCTTTGAAAAGATAGGAACAAAGGCAGCCATTGCCCCATCCCTCTCTTCACAAGATGTGCAAAGACACAAGAAACTTTAAGAGAGCTCCTCCCTGTTAACAACAAAAGTCTTCCAATCCACATGTCATGTTTACTAGTATGTATTTCTCTCAGCAGTGTTTTGTATTTTTCACTGTAGAGCTTTTGCATTTCTATTGTTACATTTACTTCTAAGTATTTTATGTTTTTTGTTGCTATTGTAAATGATAGTTAAAAATTTTATTTTTCATTTGTTAGTTGCTGGTACATGGAAATACAGTGATTGTATACTGTTCTTGTAACTATCCTGCATCTTCCTAAATTTACTTCCTAGCTCTAGTGAGGTTTAATAGGTGTGTTTTTTTTAAAAAACCATAGAATTTTCTAACTACACAGTGCTGTTCGCAAGTTAAAATCATTCTACTTTTCCCTTCTGATATTTATGCTATAAATGTGGTAAGAAGGCAAATACAGTAAAAGGTGTAAAAAGTTCCTTGTTTTATTCTGCATCTGGGGGAAATATGATTAGTCTTATTATGAAGTATGAAGTTAGTTGCATATTTTTCCTAGATGTCCTGACCCTTAGGTTGAGAAAGTTTCCTTCTGCTCCAAATTTGTTGAAAATTTTTATGAAATAAATATTGAATTTTAACAGATGTCTTTGGCACCTATTAAGACAATCGTGTTACTTTCCTTTCTTAGACTGCTAATGTGCTAAATTTCATTGTTTCATTTTCAATGTTGAACCAATCTTGTATTTCTGGGATTAAACAAACCCATTTGGTAATGAATATACTTTTTATGAATTGCTGAATTCAATTTGCTAATATGTTGTTAAAGATTTTTTGCATGTATGTGTAAGGGGTATTTTTCTGTAAATTCATTTTCTTGCAATATCTTTGTCTGGTTTTGATATTAATGTATCAATTTATAAAACGTTTTGGGAAGTGTTTGCTTTTCCTTTATTTGTTGAAAGCGTCTGTATAAGCATCCTTAGATGTTACAGAATTTACTAGTGAAGCCTCTGGGCTTGGAGTTTTCTTTGTGGATATGGTTTTAAATAATAAGGATACTGAACTTTCTTTAAGTAATAGAGGGCTATTCAGATTTTCTATTTCTTTTCTGCCAGTTTTAGAAATGTATGCCTTTAAAGGAATTTGTCTATTTCATCTTGATGAGTAGACATCAAGGACTTTGTCCACTCACCTAAGTTATCTAATTTATTGGCATAAACTTGTTAATAATATTCTTGATGTTTTTAAGATTTATAGAGATAGTCCTTTTATTTCCATTACTTGATCTTATTTCCTTCTTTTTCTTGTTAGTTTTATGGAGTATCAATTCTATTGATTTCTTCACTTTTGGCTTCATTGATTTTTCTCTATTGTTTACTAGTTTTTCATAACATTAGTTTCTGCTCTGATTCTTGTTATTTTCTTTTACTTGTTTGGGTTTACTTATGTGGGTTTAACTTGCTCTTTTTTTCTGGTTTCGTGAGGTGGAAGCTCTTTGAATTGAATCCTTCAGAGTTATAAATTTCTCTCTAACCTTGCTCTACCTGTATCCCACAAATTTCCATTATTTAATTTAAAATATGCTGTAATTTCCTCTGTGATCCATGGTGTTTTTTTTTAATTATATAGTTTAATTTCCAAACATTTTGGGATTTTTCCAGATATTTTTGTCTTAGTGATTTCAATTTAATTCATGTGATCAATTTAATTCATGATGTCAGCCTTTTAAAGTGTATTGAGACTTGTTTTATAGACCAGAAAATGGTTTATCTTGGTGAATGTTCCATATGTACTTGAGAAGAATGTGTATTCTGTTGTTTGTAGTGCTCTATAAAAGTCAGTTTAGTTTGTGAATAGTGTTATCTAAATTTATATCCTTATTGATTACATGCATGTGGGTGTAATCTGTCAATTAGTTGAGAGTTGAGTGTTAAATTTTTTAAATAAAAGTTTTAGATTTGTCTCTCTCCCTTTAGTTGTTGCTTCATGTATTTTCTATATGCCTTTCCCATACACCTTTAGTGTTGTAATATAGCTATTTAGTGTTAGTTTGTTTACTCCTTTATCATTACCAAGTGCCCCTCTTTATCACTGATAGTATCAAGGTAATATTCCTTGTCTTTGAATCTAATTTGCTCAACCTTAATGTAGCTGCTCCACATTTCTTAGAATAAGTGCTTGGATGATATATCCTTTTAGATTCTTTCACACACACACACACACACACACACACACACACACACACACACACGAGTCCCGGTGCATGGATTGTGCACGGGTGGGGTCCCTCGGCTCTGTGCTCTCTCGCAATCTAGTACCCCTTGGTGGATGTCAGAGAGCTGGTTTCAGCCCGATTCCCGCAGGCCAGGCCGAGGGACCCCACTGGTGCATGAGTCTGTGCACTGGGCCTCTAGTATTCATATAAGATCATTGGTTTATCTCTTCTTGTCCTCCTCCCCCTTCCCTATGAGATTCATCAGTCTGTTCCATGTTTCCATGCCTGTGGTTTCTGCTCCTGCATTGAGCGTCTGCCTCCGGTGGTCATTGTGCATCATAGCTACCGGTTGGCCCGTCGGCTGGTCACTTAGGCTTTTATATATAGAGATATTTTATTGATTTCAGAGAGGAAGTGAGAGGGAGCGAGAGATACAAACATCAAGATAGAAACATCAATGATGAGAGAGAATCATTTATTGGCTGCCTCCTACACTCCACCTACTGGGGATCAAGCCCACAAACCCAGGCATGTGCCCTTGACCAGAATCGAATCTGGGACCCCTCATTCCGCAGGCTGAAACTCTATCCACTGAGCCAAACCAGCTAGGGCTGGATCCTTTCACTTTTAACCTCCTGTGTTATTATATATAAAGTGTGTGTCCTATAAATGGCACATAGAAGGATTTTTACCTAGTCTGAAAACCTGCTTTTAATTGGGACCATTTACATTGATCATACTTATCAGTATGGTTCATTTAAGTCTTTGTTTTCTCTTTGTCCCATCTGGTTTTTGTTCTTTTATGCATCCATGCAGTTCTTCCATCCTTTGTGTTTTTATTGTCATACATTTTGCTTCTACAAATATTATTGTATATTGTAATGATTTGTGTTTCAAAAATCAATTATTCTTTAAAGAAATTAAGAAGTGAGAATATTTTCTATTTACCATTCTGCCATTCTTTGTTCCTTCATGAAGATACAGATTTTTATCTGGTGTCATTTCCCTTTAGTCTGAAAAACTTTAGCATTTCTTGTAGTGCAGGTCTCTTGATGGTAATTTCTTTCAGCTTTTGTTTTCATATTTTATCTGATAATACCTTTATTCTCTTTGCTTTTCAAGAATATTTTTTATGAATACAGTCAATCTTGCTATATACAGAAGTTATGGTGTTTTATTTGTTTTAAATCTTTAATGTTAAAAGTATTACATATGCCTCCTTTCTCCCCCATTGACTTCTCCCAGCCTGTCCCCACCCCCGACCCCAGGCCTTCACCACCCAATTGTCTATGTTCCTGGGTTATGCATTATGCTAAGCAAAATAAGCCAGTCAGAGAAGGAAGTTATGTTTTATAGAGTCACAGAAAACACTGAATTAGCAAATACTGAATCATTGCCCCTAGGGGAAATACAGGGTTAGGTTCCTGGAAACCTCTAGTCATAGCATTTTTGTTAACCAATCTATATATAACTTTGTTTTATGCGTATTCCTATTTATAAAGACACATTATTTACTATATGTTGTTGACTCATTAATATTGAACACATGACCAACAGCATGATAATTCATACCTAAGTGAAGTTTATCTAATACATATATTTTCTCTGTAAGGTGGTACATCACAATCTTCTATGGTTAAGAACACTAGACAGCACTTTAGCACTGTGCTTAGGAGCCTATTTAAGCAGCAAAGTAACTAACAAAAGCCACAAAAAATGTGAAAAAATGTGCCACTAAATAGCCTGGAAAAAGAATATGTGTTTACAGTCTGAGAGTGAAACAACGAGACATAGGGTTTCCTTGTTTAACCTCACCTGAGAACTTGTGTTGGGTGACGGGCATATTTTGCTGTTCTGTGCATGTCTGCTATTGGGATTACCAATTTAGCCAGTAAATAAATTTGCAAATAGGGAATCAGTGAATAATAATGATTGAGTGTATATAATTTTAGATTGCCCTTTTTAAAAAATTATTTTAAGGATGTCCATTATCTTTTGGATTATGTTTTTTTCCAGTGAGAGGTCAAGTCACTCTTATTGCTGTTCCCTTGCCCTTTTCCTGTTTTAAAGATTTTTCTCAGTCTTTGGTTTACAACAATTTGACCTTTACAGTGTGTTTGTTTCTTTGTGGGTTGTATTTATTCTGCTTCTTGGATTTGTAAATTGGTATTTTCCATCACAGTTGACAAATTTTAGTTTGTTATATCTTTCTTTATTCCTTCTCCCCCCTGCATCTGTCACTGTTGTGATTGGAGGGGGTTCCAATTACATATACTTTAAATGCTTGATTATCTAACAGGCCACTGAGCTCTGTTCACTCCCCCCTCCCCCACCCCAGCCTTTTTTTCCCCCTGCTGTAGTTCATTTTGCATAGTTTCTTTCTGTTGCTTTTTTAAAGCTTATTCAGCCTTTCTTTCCACTGTCCAGGAAATCCAAGATGAAGGTGCCAGCTAGGTAGGCTTCATTCTGAGGCTCCTTCTCTTGGCTTATAGGTGGCTGCCACTTGCTCACATAGCAGAATGGAGAGACAGGGAAGGGTGAGCAGCAAGCTCTCTGGTGTCTTTTCTTATAAGGACACTAATCCTATCCTACCATGTAACCCTAATTACCTTCCAAAGGCCCTGATTCCAAATACCATCACGTTGGAGGATAGGGCTTCAACATAAAAATTGGGGGTGTGTGTGTGTGTGTGTGTGTGTGTGTGAGGGTAGGGCTTCAACATAAAAATTGGTGTGTGTGTGTGTGTGTCGGGGGCCGGGGTATGGAAATCACAAATATTCAGTCCATAATATATTTCAGTTAAGAAAATGGGCTCTGGGGTTGAATTGCCTGACTCTCACTAGTTGTGTTGTGTTTTGAGTGAGTTCCTTAAGTTTTGTCCCTTGGTGGTGATTGTTGGTTTTTAATCTGTTAAATGGGGATAGTAACAACAACCCTTGTAACAATAGGGTTCTAAGGAGTAAAATGAGTTTTTGCATGTAAAATACTTAGAATAACAAGTAGCCCTCAATGTTAATTTTAAACAAAACAAGACTGGTGATAATAATGATCTTCCTAATTATAATTAGTATTTTCTTTGTAATTTGGACAATGATGATAGAACTGATAGAACTGATGTCTTCAAAGAATAGTGTACAATGACTCTTAGAATATTTTTATTTAAAGGTAGACAACCTGGCATAAGAAAATGCATTCTCTGGAAGTTCTTCTGAACTGAACATATGCCAATAAAAATGACTAAGCAAGTGTCGTATTAATTTTATTCAAATGCATCTTTAAAATTTTGGCTTAATTAGTACAAGATAATTTAATTATCTGAAAATGTGAACAAAAGCTTTGGATGTGGTATATTAAGTAAGAAAAAATAGTATCTTAAAGCCACTTTGGTTCATGATGTTTTTGCCTCTTGAAAAATGATAGGTTCTATGGATACCATTTAATCAACTTTATAATATATGTGGTAATTTAATCTGAATTAATGATTCTACTAATGGTACTACTTTTTCCTTTCCATCTTGGCTTTGTTCTCTGTAGGTGAAGTTTTGTATTAACTCATTACAAACTGAACCCTTACTTGCTCCTCTTATCTTTAGGCTCCTTCCAACTCTGTCTTTATTTCTGCTGAGGTTATATTCTATTTGTTTTTCAGATGAGACACTTTTTGCTCTTCCTGCTGCATCTGAGCCTGTGATACACTCCTCTGCAGGCAAGTTCTTTCTGCTAGCCTTTTATCCTCTGTGTATTCTAACTTTAACTCTGTAGTTTTGTTAACTCTGTACAGAGTAGTTTGAATTTACTAAAAATTAGCATGGTTCAGATAATATCTACTGAAAAAGTTGAAAGTGCATTTTATATGCTATGTCCAACGGGGAAATGGGCAGAACTTTTGATTAATAATTGGAAGTATATAAGGAATTCTTGGACCCTTGATTTACATTTACATATTGACTGTTCCATTTCTCCAAATAAAATTTACTTGCTGTATAGCTGAAAGACTTTCATGTGAACGAATGTCATTCTGTGGCATTTAATTGTCCAGTGTTTTTTCTTTTCTAAACTGTCAAACTCTCTCCTCAAATCCTCTTTTTCCCCACTAAAACCAGTTAAAATTAGCTTTTTTAGTGATTATACTTGAGGTTTTTCTTAAAGACTGATTTATGTCTTTGCATGACATATAATTACCCCTGTAGGCATACACAGGTTTTATTGATAATAGCTTTAATTTTTTAGTAATGGTTCCAGTGTACTTGTTATTTATTAATTAAATGCTACATTTCATTTTAGTTAATAGTAAGTCTTTACTAACACTATTTTGAATCTGTAATAAAGCATACATTAACTCTGAGAACACTGGCATTCTCTAACTTTCCTTTCTGTCCATGGTCACAGAAAAAATTATGGACTTGAAGGAGCAGCCAGGTAACACTGTTTCCGCTGGTCAAGAGGATTTCCCATCTGTCCTGCTTGAAACTGCTGCTTCTCTTCCTTCTCTGTCTTCCCTCTCAGCTACTTCTTTTAAAGAACATGAATACCTTGGTAATTTACCAGCAGTATTACCTACCAAAGGAACAATTCAAGAAATGTCAAAGGAAGCTTCCAAAGAGTTTCCAGAAAAGGCAAAAAATCCATTTGTAGACAAAGATTTAACAGAGTTTTCAGAATTGGAATATTCAGAAATGGGATCAGCATTCAGTGGCTCTCCAAAAGCAGAATCTGCCACAACAGTAGCAGACCCTAGGAAGGACATAAATGTGAAGAGTAAAGTTGAAGAGGAAGACCTAGTTAGTAATGTCCTCCGTAACCAACAAGAGTCACCTATAGCCCTTACTAACTTGACTAAAGAAGAGAACAAAGTTATGTTTCTAGAAAAAACAAGGGACAGTTTTAATGAAAAGAGAGTTACAACAGGAGCTCCTATGAGGGAAGAGTATGCAGACTTCAAACCATTTGAGCGAGTATGGGAAGTAAGAGGTATTAGTAATAAGCAAGATAGTGATGTCTTGGCTACCACAGGTATTATAGAGAGCAAGTTGGAGAGTAAAGTAGATAAGAAATATTTTGTGGATAGCATTGATCAGACAAACCCTGAGAAAGACAGTGAAAGCAGCAATGATGATACTTCCTTTCCCAGTACACCAGAAGCTATAAAAGATGGTTCAGGAACATACATCACATGCACTCCCTTTAACCCAACAGCTACTGAAAGCATTTCAACAAACATTTTTCCTATGTTGGAAGACCATACTTCAGAAAATAAGACAGATGAAAAAAAAATAGAAGAGAAAAAGGCTCAAATTATAACAGAGAAGAATACTGGCACCAAATCATCACACCCTTTCCTTGTAGCAGCACAGGATTCTGAGACAGATTATGTCACAACAGATAGTTTATCAAAGGTGACGGGGGAAGTAATGACAAACATGCCTGAAGGTCTAACCCCAGATTTAGTACAGGAAGCATGTGAAAGTGAACTGAGTGAAGCTACAGGTACGAAGATTGCGTTTGAAACAAAAATGGACTTGGTTCAAACATCAGAAGCTATGCAGGAGTCACTCTACTCTGTTGGACAGCTTTGCCCATCATTTGAAGAATCCGAAGCTACTCCTTCACCAGTTTTGCCTGACATTGTTATGGAAGCACCATTAAGTTCTGTAGCTCCTAGTGCTGGTGCTTCTGGAGTGCAGCCCAGTTCATCCCCGTTAGATGCTCCTCCTTCAGTTAATTATGAAAGCATAAAACTTGAGCCTGAAAATCCACCACCTTATGAAGAAGCCATGAATGTGTCACTTAAAAAAGTATCAGGAACAAAGGAAGAAGTTAAAGAGCCTGCAAGCATGACTGTAGCTGTTCAAGAAACAGAAGGTCCTTATATATCTATTGCATGTGATTTAATTAAAGAGACAAAGGTCTCTGCTGAATCAATGCCAGATTTCTCTAATTATTCAGAAATAGCCAAAGCTCCACAGCCAGAGCTTGAGCATTCGGACCTAGTTGAAGATTCCTCACCTGATTCTGAACCAGTTGACTTATTTAGTGATGATTCAATACCCGAAGTTCCACAAAAACAAGATGAAGCTGTGATACTTACGAAAGAAAATCTCATGGAAACTTCATCTGAGTTCGTGATAGAACATGAAAATAAGGAAAAAGTCAGAGTTTCACCACCACCTAAGGGGGGGAAGCCATATTTGGAATCATTCCAGCCCAATTTAGACACCACTAAAGGTACCGTATCACCCGGTGAAGTTCCAACATGGACCCAAAAGGAGAAAACGCCTTTGCAGATGGAGGAGCTCAGTACTGCCGTTTATTCAAACGATGGCTTATTTATTGCTAAGGAAGCAAAAGTAAGAGAGAGTGAAACATTTTCCGATTCTTCTCCCATTGAGATTATAGATGAGTTCCCTACATTTGTCAGTTCCAGAACTGATTCTTCTAAATTAGCCAGGGAATACACCGACCTAGAAGTACCCCGCCAAAGTGAAATTGCTAATGTTGAGGATGGAGCTGCGTCATTGCCTCGCTCAGAATTACCCCATGACGTTTTTTTCAAGAAGGTACAACGTAAGGCTGAAGATAAAGTCCATGTCCCAGATGAAGTCTCCGAAGATAGGTCTGATATTTCAAAGGTGCCCTTACTGCCTCCAGATGTTTCTGCTTTGGCCCCTCAAACAGAGATAGGGAATATAGTTAAACCCAAAGTTCTTGTGAAAGAAGCCGAGAAAAAACTTCCTGCTGGTACAGAAAAAGAGAACAGATCACCATCTGCTATAATTTCAGCAGAGCTGAGTAAAACTTCAGGTAATCCATACATTGTTTTGTGCTTTCTTGCCACCTTTTGACTTACCATGGAACATTTCACTACATGTTTTGTATATTACATTTGTAGTGTCCAGTACATCACATCGCATTGATAGAAGCCTTTTCTACTGTCCCAGTTAAAGGTTTTAGTGCTTTTTCTACCCCTCTTGCACTCATCACTTACCCTTGTTCTTAACTTTTCCACACAATTATTCATTGATCATTTGTATATTGCCAAGGAACTAGAAAAAAAAGTTAGAATTGGCTTCAGTGTATATTTCTTTTCTTTTGCTTCAGTGTTTCCTGATAGCACGAAGAGCAAGAGGTATTAAAACATTTTCAGGTGCATTTACTTTCCCCCTCCCCGTAAATTAATTTTTTTAAAGAAAAAAACCTTTCTGTAATGTTCCTAATATTTCAATATACTGCAGTATTTTCTAGTAATAGGTATAAAGTTATGTATACTGAGTAGTAAACATTTTGTTGAAAAGTATAAATTGAGGTATACTATTATGAATTTTTCTGAAAAATTTTACTTATTCTCATTTTTTTCTTTTGTCTCTACATTTCTCATGACCTGATTTGTGTAAAGTGATTTGAAAATTAGGAAGCTCTTGAGAGAGACTTTGCTTTTATGTGTGTATTTGCCATGGGCTCTGGGATAGTAATTAAAGCCACAGATCAACGAGGGAGAACCAAGAGAAGAGGAAGATTTAAAGATAGAAGGATTGATTGGTGTTATCAAATACTAGCTCACCTAAGATTAGGAATTAAGAATTTATCAAAAAGGAGGGAAGATATTGGCCTGACTGTGGCTGGTGGTGTGAGTGGGCAGGGCTAGGGCTAAGGAATGAATGGGATTTTAGAAAATAGATATTAAATGTTGACAGTTATAAAGAAAGTTTGAGACTATGGAGAAATAGTGTTAGTAATGGAAGGGAGATAATGGGGTTAAAGAAGCCCCACCCCTTTTAAAGAGATTGGAGTAAATGTTGAATTAAAGGCGCTTGTAGAGAGTCAGGAGGGGAGGATGAGATCCAGAACTAATTTTTACCCCTTTTAACAGCGTAAGAAAACACCCATTTCTCTGTTATCACCAATTGATATATTTTTTTTGGATAGATAATACCTTCACATATACAATATTCAAAAAGTACAGTGGTAGGTCTTCCTGTCTCAAGTAAACACTTAGTGCTCCTTCCTAGTCACTATGTCTGACTTATTTCATAGGTATTCTTCCAGACATTCTGTACTTGCCATTTAAAACCAAATTGAAAACCTTTATAAGATTGGTAAGTTAAAGTGGTATGCAAAGGTGAATATGTTTCCATACATTTATTGGCTATTTGTAATTTTTGTGTGAATTGCCTGTTCATATCCTTTGCCCATTTTTTTTAAATCTTCACCCGAGGATATGTGGGTTATTTTTTTTTTTTTAAATTGATTTAAGAGAGAGGAAGAGAGAGAATAAAAAACATTGATTTGAGAGAGAAAATATTGATCAGTTGCCCTCCTGTACGTTCCCCAACAGGGGCTTGAATCTGAAACCTGGGCATATGCCCTGACCAGGAATCAAACCACCACCTTTCATTGTACAGGAGGATGCTCCAACCAACTGAGCCACACTGGTCAGGGCTCCTTTGCCCATTTTTAAATTTAGATTTTCATCTCTAATTTTGGGAATGCTTTATTTACAAGGATGCAAACTCTTATCATGTTACAGTTTTCCCTCAGTTTTCTAAAGAATTTTAATTTTGCTGGACATTTAAATTTTCACATAGGGAAATCTATAACTTTACTTATAGATTCATTTTTACATTTAGTTCTGATCTATTCAAAATTGATTTTGAATTCTGGTCAGAGATTATTTTATTCCACATACTTTTTGGGTGAAGTTGTTTTCCTATTCCCATCATACTCTGATCTAATTTCCTAGTACCAGGAAACAATCCTAGGGAACACAGGGACACAGGGAACACAGAAAATCAGCACTGCCAGATTTTATGCCCTGGGTTGGACAATCAACTGTACTGTGGGTGTTGGTGCCACCTAGTGTTATAGATAGAAAATGAGGTCTATATGGAATACTCTATAATTGACTATATGGAATATATTTAGTTGGGCAGAGAAATTTAGTGAGTTGTGGGTATTTGTTTCAAACTAAAAACGACTTTATAACAGGATTTTGAATCTTGACACATTGTATTGAATGAAACAAATGCTTGAATCATGCTATTACAAACATGAAATGACCTTAAGGATTCCCCCAAACCTGTGTACTTTAATGAAAACTTAAAGGTTTTAAGGTTTCAGAGCCTAAAGACTATTACTTTTTAAATTCCAAATTAAAAATGCTTTGTCTCTTTTGGAATATCTATATATTTATGTTAGATTATAATACAAGAAGTCAACATTTTTTTAGTTCTCATTCAATAATATCACTTTCAATTTCTCTCTATGGTTTTTAATATTCATTTTTTAGCAACTTATGCAAAATTGTTTATAGACTCAAAAATGCTCATTTTTTTGCCATTTTAACTTGTCATTCATTTTCTAGACTACAGTATTTCTCCACATCTGAAGTCACAATTCAGTAGTTAATGTTGAAGTGCTATAATTTAGTCCATAGAGGGCATTATATTACAGCACATTAAACAGTGCTGTTTAATACCTTTCAGTAGTGAGACATATGTTTAGTTTCATAACTCACGATACTTAAATTTTGAAGTAAGTTCAAAACTACTATAACTACAATTGTATACTTAAAAAGTGAATGCTGTTTTTTATTGCTGGAAGTGGAAATAACTATTTTAGCTATCAAGAATTGTACACAAGCAATTGCCAGTTTAGAGTAGTACTTTCGATCCAAATGACTGCCTTGTTCCCACTTTATTTCCCTAATCTCAACATTGTTAAGAAAACAAAGCAAAGCAAAACATGAAATTTTCTGGGGTTCAGAAGAAAAGGAAGGAAAGACATGGAGAAGGAAGAATCTTGGGAAAACTGGCATGGCAGACCTTCAGCTTACATATTGCTGCCTATGCCAAAATACACTTTCTAACGTCTGAAATCCTGCCACTTAGATATAGATAAAACCTCTCTCTCGCTCTCACTCTCTGGCTCTCACTCTCTCGCTCTCTGGTTGTAAAGAAAAGAGTTTTTTTATTCTTTAGTAGGGATTGATATAATCATGTACATTCCTACTGATGAGGTAAGTGCACTAAGAAAATGAGACTTTTGATTCGAGATATGAGAAGAAGAGAAACTAAGGATATAGGAAATTTTAAGGCATGGTTAGGAGTTAGGGGTATGCTTGGGGACATTTTCCTTACTAGTTTTTGTCATGCTTGGGAGAGGTACTTGGGATATGGACTTTGAGGAGTTGGAAGTTGCCAAAATGAACTTTGAACAGTTTATTTAAAAAGTTTTGTGTAAGGCTGATTTTGATTTCAGGAAAAGGAGACTATCTCCTCCCCTCCCCCTTCCCAATAATATGCAGTAGAACTTAGAATTTAAACAATTTAGAATTTATTTACTTGCAATATGAGTAAAGCACTTTTCTGTTGTCCTCTCCTTTGGAATCCTCCTTTTAAGAGGAAATAAGTTCCTGTCCCAAATAATCAAAATGCTGTTGGGATGTGTCTGCTCTCTTCAAAAATTATCATTGAAATTTTTTTTATTTGTTAAATATATGAAGGCAAAATAAACGATGTTGTTTTTTTAAAAAACAAATTTATGTCCTTTATTTGCCTGTAAGTTGGGATTTAATGTGAAATAGGACCTATAAACTATTCGTATATAAAATTTTCTCAGCTGGAAAATAATAGCAAAGGACAATAATTTGTGTGTATAGGTACTTCGGATTTGAAAGGTATTGGTTATTGCCTAGAATCGGATGGCTTAATATATGTGCTTTCTTAGATGTGTTTTAAGGGTCTTGTCCCTTGTAGTTTGTCTGTTATTTTTAGCATAATACTAATCATAAATAGCTAGCACTTACATAGGGTCTACTTTTTGTCAGGCACCTGTCATAAGGCATTTTGCATAATACTAATTCATTTGATCCTCACAATAAGCATAGCCATATAGCTTTATATTTTAACACATTTTTTTGTCTCATCAAAATTTCAAATTTAAGCATATTCTTGCTTAGTTTACCAAACTTAAAGGAACTCTAGTTTTAAAACTTTTCCAAGAAAGAAATGGGCAGAATGTCAGTTGATTTATATGAACTAGTTTTGCTGTAAGCTTAATAAATTGCAAAGCCCATATAAACTGAAGAATTAGATATCACTATGCAAGGTTGAATTTCCAGGGCTCCTGTTTTGCCTTTTTAATCTGCCAGGGAGTTGTTAGGTATATTTAATGTTTAGATGAATGGATATTATTATACATTCTTGCCTTCTTGGACTATTTTTTAAAATTACCAAACCAGCCCTCACCGGTTTGGCTCAGTGGATAGAGCGTCGGCCTGCAGACTGAAGGGTCCCAGGTTTGATTCCGGTATCAAACCAAGTTAAATACCAGAAGATGTGAATGGTAAGTACTCATATCTTAAAGCTTTCCACCCCCCTCTCCTGTTTGTGTAGTAATCTCTGACTTAAAAACTCTTTGGGTGCCCTAGCCGGTTTGGGTCAGTGGATGGAATGTCGGCCTGCAGACTGATGAGTCGCAGGTTCGATTCCAGTCAAGGGCACTTGCCTGGGTTGTGGGCTTGATCCCCTGTGGGGGTGTGCAGGAGGCAGCCGATCAATGATTGATTCTCTCATCATTGATGTTTCTATCTCCCTCTCCCTTCCTCTCTGAAATCAATAAAAATATATTTAAAAAAGAACCTCTTTGGGTGCCATTTTTAAATGCCTTATTCTAAGGCTAAAATATTTATTGGGCTTCAGTTCTATGGGACTCATTAGGAAATAATAGGTACTTACTGAATAGTTTGGGATATTTTCAGCTATGCTCTGACTTGGTGACAGGGTTCTCAAATATATTACTCAAGGGTCCAGTGAATAGTTTAAAGTTAAATATTCACTCTTAAGCTGAGAATACTGGGTTCTTTTTAAAAATAGCTTTGCTTTATGTTTGCAGTTAGGCAGATAAGGTAAAGAACGGAATCATCGATATTCAGGCTCTTCTGATATTAAGGATTTTGGAGGGTTTTGCAGCCCACACAGTTTTATAGAAAATTCCAGGAAACATTATAACTATTTGAGGGTAGCTGCATAGTCCTGTGAAATATGTATTTTTGTACATAGGCTACATATCTTATACTTCATCAGGCATTTTAAAATATTTCAGCTGATTTTGTCATTATCGTCTCTTCTGCTTAGTCAGATGGTAGCATCTGTTGAGCAGTTATGGGACATTAGTAAAGACTAATATTCTGCTCTGGAATTAATGACAATTTTATAAAGTTGAACAAAAATTTTAGAAATTCTGTACATAGATTTATTTTTATGTATTTATCAGTAAAATTTTAGTTTAGTCTCATATTTTCTCAAGGCAAATGATATAATTAACACACAAATATTTCTCCTCAAGCCAATAGATATTCATTGAAAGATTGAGTTGGAACAGGTGATAAATTCAGAATAAGGATAGATTTGTAACTCCCTGAGTTTTCTTAATTGGAGAAGAATGAAAAGTACCATTGCATTAGAAAGATGAGATTGTTGAAATTGAATAAAATCTTTTTTCTATTGAGTAGCATATATTAAATAAACATAAAAACTTTATGATTCTCTACTTATACCCTCATAAGGGTGCAAATGCTGAATGCTTTAAGCCTTAATCTTAGGAGAACGTAAAAAAGAGACTTAGCATTTCCCAGGCTTGAAATATAAGCTCTTACCCGTGAGATAAAAGCTTATTTCAACTTTCCTGTCAATGTGCAAAATTGATAATTGCATCTGGAGGGCAGATCATGACTAGGTGGACGATCAGAAGAAATATTTGAAGGACTAGGGCCTATCTGCTTTTTAATCTTACAAATAGAAATCTTATTGAGCCATTAAAATTATTATGCAGCAAATAATGTGTTTTTATGAATAAGCTTTGCAGTCAGTCCATGTTGTTTTTTTTCTTAACAGGTAACCACTGATTTTAGAGTTTTAAATGAAACTGAAAAGCAGCAATATAATTTAAAACAAAACAAAAAAACTCTACATGGCCTTAAGTGTACTTCAAATACATTTATTGGTTAAATGCCAAAAAAAAAAAACCAGCCCTCTTTTCTTTCTTTTGTTAGGCTGCCCCTCCTCCCCCTTGCAAAAGTAGCTCCTTTTGGTGTGAGCAACAAGCAAAAGACGAGAACAATACACAGAAAGGAGGCAGTAGTGCCTGAGTATTAGTAGCCTAGTTACAGATTGCACTGCGTCAGACCGCTCCACACCCAGCAGGCGTCAGGTGACTCCAGCCCTGCTGCAGTTGTGCAGCAGAGGAGACTGCAGCCTTCGGTTGAGGAAACGGGTATTTCATGTCTCAGGGGTAGACTTTTCCAGTTACAGCGTTCCTGTTGGTATGCATAATTGATCAT
This sequence comes from Myotis davidii, assembly GCF_000327345.1. NCBI lineage: Eukaryota > Metazoa > Chordata > Mammalia > Chiroptera > Vespertilionidae > Myotis > Myotis davidii. The sequence continues at coordinate 9,970,082 of NW_006383011.1, forward strand.
TGTATTTGGAGGGCAGATCGTGACGAGATGGATGGCCAGAAGAAAAATTGGAAGGACAAGGGTATATCTGCTTTTTAATCTTCTATTCAGTTGTGGTTTTTTTTTTATGTGACTAGTAATATATTGCTAAGAATGAGCTTTACCGTTTAGATATATTTTGGATTGAAAGTGAAACCTGTGAAAGGTTTAAGAGTCAAGATTTAAAACAGCTATTTCACAAATGTGTTTTTTACATTTGGTTGTGTATGAGAAAACGGCATGCTGTTCTGTTTCACTGGCGTTTGGTTTAGTCTTCATAGTCCTGTCTTTGATTAGGTTCTGTTTAATCCTGCACATTTTAAGCAGCATGCTTTTAACACATTTCATCTGTTGGTCACTTTGGCCTGATAGATCTACATAGCTATTTTTGTATTCCATAATGACGTATTTTCTGTGACCAAGTATTTTTAAAGCTGAGTTGGTATAGTTGAAATCCTATCTGAAGGTTTATAGGTAGCAAGATACTGTGTTTGCTTGCAATAAGCCTGTTTTCTTCTGTGGGAATCTTACTGAGCATTTAAAATGATTACCAGCCTCCTTTTAATTAGATTACAGTTTTGCGTATCTTGAAATCTTTAAAATGTGTACACAACAATTTGTAATGCACGTCTATATTTAAGTCACTAACCTTTGTCCTTGTAATAACCAATCATCGATCTTGATCCTCTTTCCTCCCCCTTGAAAGCCTAGATCCTTTCAAATCTCAGTGGATCATTGTGTAAGAATTTAAGCCCATAAGTGGTGAAATGTTGACTGTAATGAATATTTAAAAAGTATTATGTAGATGATTAAATGTACCATTTTCACAAAAAGAACGTGGTAGATTGTGTGTGTGTGACCACTTATAATAAATTATCTTAAAAATTAGTAGAGCTTTTAAGTAGTCCTAATAGACTTTCCACACAGTAGTTTTTTTCTGGCCACATTAAAGTTTTATAATTTTTAGAAAATATATCCTTCTACAGTAGAATTGCTAGCAGGATTAGTAATAATGTTTCCAAAAGCAATATGTGGAGCTAATTATAATAACCCTCACAATCTCTTTTTAAAAATCTGTTTAATAAGGAAATGTGGGGGAAAGGTGAGTTTAAGATTACATTCATATTGAGATACAATTTAAAGATTAGAAAACAATACAGCTTTGGATTTTTACCTTTATGGTTTCTTTACATGTGAGTTTAATAAAGAAAATAATTTTTTCATCATTCTGACCATTAGCATTACAAAGTAAAATATGAATCGATACACTAGTTTTTGCTAAGTAAATATAGTAGTGATAATGCATTAAATACAGGATTTAAAAATGGGTGAAAAGTCACATCAGGGCCTACTCTGCAACTAATAAAGCTCTATATTAATCATTTAAATCTTAGAACATTTAATAACATAAATTCTTTATTTGCTGAACTAATTTAGAGATATTTTTTGACAGGAAAAATTAAGATCTAGTTTAGTCCATATTATACCATAAATTTTTAGGCACTAAATATAAAATCAAATTTACTCAAATGTCTCTAGGGAGCCTCACTTTGTATGTAAGTGTAATGGCCTAATATTTTTTAGTCCTTGTCTGTGGCTTTTTTACTTGGTAAGACTAACTTTACCTATTTCAGATTCATTGGTGAAGTTATATTTTAGTATTTTCTTTATCAGCAGTTAATTTTAATGTTGTAGATTATAGGTTATGACTTCAATGGAAATCAGTGAAAAGCTGAGGCTGACATGGATTGAGTTTTATGGAAAGTGTGTGACAGTAGAAGAAAGAACTAGATTCTAGATATATTTAAAAATATATATTTAGGCCCATTTTTTCTACTGTCCCATCCCCTTAAGCACATCTAGTCATCTAATGGAAATACAGTAGTATAACAAGTGAGAGGTACTCTGATTTCAGGGTTTAAAATCATTTGGGGTTTTTGTTTTGGTTTTTTCCCCACTGATGAACTAGTTTTTAAGACATGTTATCTTTCAGGCCCAGACCAATACTAATAATTTGTATTTTTAACATATATTTCATCTTGGATATTCTATTATTCTTAGGATACTTAAAAAATTGGAATCTACATAGTACTTGATTATTGAGGTTATATGGAAAGCATTGATTAAGACAGTCGAAAGATTTCGAAGAACTTAAAATAAGGAATGGGTAGTTGTGGGGTTTGGGTGGTGTGGAAGAATGAATGATATAACCACTAAGCATGGTATAAACTGAGACACTATATAGAACTTTCTGAGTAGGACAGAATATTTACAGGACAATAGTTGAAAAATAAGATTAATGTGATTAAATAGAAGAGTTGCAAGATCTAGGTCAGGTTTCCTCAGACTTCTCTGAATATAAGAATCACGTGGTGCTTAAAAATTCAGATTCCTGTGATCATACTCAGATCTACCAAATCAGAATTTACAGGTGAAAGGCCTGGCAGTCTTCATATTATGTATCCTGATCTAATTCATGTTATAATGATGAATTACAAATTTAGGAAACATCAATCTAGGCTTTCAAGTTTTTGTTCTGGTATGTTTTGATTTTGGCCAGAGTAAGACACTTACCCCTTTGGGTCTTAGTTTCCTTAGGTGTATGATTTCTAGGCTTCCAGTCTTGATGTTCTGTGGTCCTATAAAGATACTGTGTGCCAGATTGCAGAAGACATTGGGTTTTGGACTTTACCATAAAGGGAATAAAGAGCCTTTGGAAGTTTTAAAGTAGAGAGTAATAAGATATGGTAAGTTTGAAAGACTGGTTTGGGGTGCTATGTGAAATAACTTGGAGAAGAACTCAGAACAGTGAGGATGACTCTATGTACCCGAATTTAAGGCACATAGTGCCTGAGCTTGGCCTGAAATAGGAATAAAATGGAAGTGACAGATTTGAGAAAGAAGGAATACTTGACATTTGACATAGATTTGTGGGACGAGGGTGAAGAAGGCGCTCAAAGGGCAACATGAAATTTCAGTCACAGCAAAACATTGGCAATGCTAGGGCATTAGTATTTGTAGAAATAGAGCTTAAGTAGGTAGGAATAATGCCAAGTTGGTTTTAGAAACTTCAAATATTAAGCAATGATAGAATATCTCTGAAGCTCAGAGACATGACAGCTTTCATGTTAAAGAATTGGGAATTGAATACAAAGTGAGACAAATGAGGATAGTAGTACCCATTTATCTGTGGGAATACATTCCAAGACCCCATGAATGCCTGAAACTGAGGATCGTACCAAGCCTTTGGAGTATGATGTTTTTCCCTATACATACCTATGATAAAGTTTTATTTATAAATTAGGCACAGTAGGAGATTAACAGCAGTATCTAATAATATAAAACAATTATAACAATATACAGTAATGAAAGTTATGTAAATATGGTCACTCGTTTTAGGGGATCTCTTGCTGAAGTCCTTGTATAGGCTCAGTGCTTTCTGGCACAACACATTGCTGTCAGTCGAAACACGTGTGCTCTTCATGTCTTCCACACAGAAATGTAATGCCTTTTCTATCTTAACTGACCACTTATCACTCACTGTGGTCATAACTTTTGCATTTGAGGTGTGACAACAAAACTAGCCCAAATTTATTATTACTTTTTTTACAATTTCACAGATGGAAGATTCGGTCTTACCATTGATCTTAGCAATCTCAGCATATGATATTTTTCTTATTAAGTTGAAAATTTTTTACTTTTTCACTTAAAGGAAGCACTTTACGGCTTTCTCTTTGGCACATCTGCATTGCCGGCACCAATACTCTTATACTTTGGGGACATTATTAAGTAATATGAGGGTTACTTGAACTAAGAATCCACAGTTGATCTGATAACTAGGACGGCTACTAAGTGACTAAAGGGTTGGAGGCGTATGCAACGTGGATACGCTGGACAAAGGGATGATTCCTGTCCTGAGCAGGTGGGAGTGGAACAGCATGAGATTTCATCACGCTACTCAGAATGGTGTTCAATTTTAAACTTACTGCTTAGGTTTTGGATTTTCCATTTACTATTTCCAGGCCATGGATAAGACTGGACTACTGTGTTTGCAAAGAAAGAGCTGAGGATTAATGAAGGAAAACCTAAAACCAACACTGTGTGGGTGTGAAGCACCAGGAAAGATCAGGAAGTTGTAGTCAGGGCAGTAAAAGAAGCGGGATAGTGTTGTAAGGAGGAGAGAGTTTTTAAGAAGGAGTGAGTGGTTAAATTCAGAGAAACTTTAATATAAAGACTGAGAAATGGTGCGGACTCTGGAATTTTAGGAATATGTGCACCGCTGTCCATTATTAGTAGTGCTTCTTGAATTTGGCTTTTAACATGCTATCGGTATGACCTTTGAGGGAAATTTTGTAGGGTGGGGATAGAAAAGTTTCTAGAATTAGAATTCAGTTTGACTGTGCCTTAAGATACGGTAGCTTTGAACCATTTCTGGAGCATACTTCCTTGCAAAGGTGGTTGTTGGGCTTCCTGATTTTTGCTTTTGATAAGCCACTTTCCATTTCTTCGAAAGTTTAAAGTTACTGACTATATGGGTATAGGTGTACACATACACTGACATTCAGGTAGAGGGGCAGGGGTCTTGCTGCTTGAAATAAATGCCTTCCTAACCCCTGGGAATGCCCACCCCCCCAAAAAAATGCCCGAGAAGGGAACTTCGGTGTTAACCAATTGAGAGACCTATTGATTAGAGAAAGACCCTGTATTTTCCATTCTAAACTTAGTTGAAGCCTATTGTTTAAGCATTCGTCCCTTCACACGGAGTGGTTTTGTGTTGGGAGGGTAATATGGTACATTTTGTTCTGTAATCATTTCCCCCCACTAAATGGGGGAAATTCCTTTCATTTAAAGGATAGTCCACATTGTTTTAATGCTTGTAGTATTCTAAGTATGTACTACTAATCCCATACAGTTAAATATTCAAGTATGAACTATATTAAAATGAATATAATTGAATATAAATCTTGGTTTTTATTCATGATTATTTCTAAATTGCGGGGTTATAATATTTAGGCATTTGTTGCAAAACTACCCTCCAGCAAGATTGTACAAATTACTTTGAGCAATCTATGGGAGTGTCCTGAAACCTTGGCCAAGATTAAATACTAACTCTGCATTTCTGATGATTTTAACTCTTTCTGAGAGAGCTGTTTTTGTCAGTTTTTAAGTGTATTGCTTGATGAGAACCAGGTTTACATTTAAAAAGTAAATTTGTACATGTTTTTCCCTATATGGATAAGTAGTGAGAGCAATGGTGGAAATGGCCTCTTGGTGTTATTTACCCAAGTCTGGGTACTCTGTTTCCTCACCAGGACTCCCAACTGGTTTTTCCACTAAATCCTAGTTAATGTTCCAAGAATGTTCCTCTGATTATAGCACTCAAGGGGCTTTTCTTTACTTTTCAATCAAAGCTTATATCGTCTATCTTGGACTTTTATAAGGCATTCCATGGTTTAGTGCAAACATGTCAAACGCAAAGGCTAACACGGGCCAAATAAAACGAGGCATGCGGTCTGTGGGCCGTGGGTTTGACATGCTTGTTCTAGTCCCACCTTTTATAATCCCTTACCCCATTATTTGTCTCCATCCACACGGAAAGACTTGTTCCCTAAACATGCCTGTTCTTTGCATTTGCTTGTGTTTTTTTCTCTGTGTAGAATGCCTTTTTGCCCCGTTTCATTTTGTCCAAGTTGTGCTTATCAAGAGCCCAGTCCTCCCTGAGGTGTTCACTGATCCTCTCAGATGGAGGTAACCTAGTGTTCCTCAGAACTCCCATCTCTTGGTTTTCATTTTGTAGCTTTTTAAAATATATATATATATATTTATTGATTTTAGAGAGGAAGGGATAGGGAGAGATAGAAACCTCAATGATGAGAGAGAATCATTGTTTGGCTGCCTCCTGCACGCCCCACATTAGGGATGGAGCCCACAACCTGGGCACGTGCCCTGACCGGGAATCGAACTGTGACCTCCTGATTCATAGGTCCACGCTCGACTTACTGAGTCATGCCAGCAGGCTGGGCTGCAGCTTTTATTAGAGTTATTTGTATGTATATCTTGGCTCTTGTTTAGCCTGCAAATTCCTTGAAGGCAGGAACAGTGGCTTCAACAGTAGGTCTCCTTGTTGACTCTGCACAGCTTCTCAATCAAGTAAGAGGCTGAGAGCTCTGATGTTCAGCCAGGTTTACTCCTGGCCTTGAACTCTGTTCGTGCATTCTTGGAAAATTTTTAAAAATGTTTTTTCAAGTGGGAGAAATAAGGAAAGGGATTTCCTACTTTACCCCTTCTTAAAGGAACAGTTAAGTAAATTAAGCAACTTTTATAAATCCAGGAGTTTTAGATTATACCTGCAGACAAGTCATTTTTTTTTCTAACGTTCTCATTTCATAGGTAAGGAACCCAAGAAAACTAGAGAGATTATTTGTTCAGGACCACATAGCTTGTGGCACAGGGCTGTTGTTTTTATTTTACAATTTATATTTGTACTTGAACAACTGAAGATAAAAGCTAATGACCCATGTTTTGATATTTTATTCATTAATAGTTGTGGCATCTTATTGAGCATGGTATATATTTCTTTTTGTATGATCTTCACTCTACAATAAAAGAGGCAGTAGTCTATTACACGAGCCATAAAAGAAGGTAGGTGTTAGTTGTTTAGTGTTGTCAAAAGGTTAAGCCTAGTGGGAACCCTGTGGGCCAGGAGTATAATTTCTCTTCGTCCTTAGGGATTGGGTTACATGCTTGAATGTAGGAAAAATATTTAAGTGGTGAATAGAATTCTTATTCTGGTCTGTAGGTATCCCCTACATCACCTTTTTATTTATTGAGTTAATTCCACCTCTTGCTAGAATTTAGGCTAAAGTATGTTACTACATTTAATTTAGCCAGTGCTCCTCTTTGCATCTTTGGAGCAGTATTCTGAGACCACATTTTATTTCTCTGTGTTACCATGGATAATGCCGACTTACGTTACTTGGTGTGTTGTGTCTATATGCGGGGTGGGGGTGGGCATTATAAACTGTGTAAATATATCTATTTAAATCTACTTCATGGCTTTCACATTTTAATCCAATCACCTCTTCTGCATTTATGTAAGGTGTTGATAGACACTGAAATACTATTGTCTCTCCTTAAATACTCTATCATCACTATATTGTACTATGCAGCATTTACTTAAAGAGCTCAGAGTAAGTGAAAGATTAAAAAATATCGAATATGAATGATATCCCCGCAAATCTATTGTTAAGAATTTGACAATGAGGGAAATATAGGAATTTCTACTCTTAGACTATAGATTTGCTAAAATTCTGACTTTCCATAAAAATGAAAGGAATTATAGCTGTTCTTTGTTATATACACTTATTTGTGTATTTTTAATCTAAAATAATTTAGATTATTCTGGTCAATGATATAAAGAGAGATATTACCTTGTTTATCTGTACTATTAGCCATTTACTCTGTGAGCATTTACTTTTGAGTGTGTACAACAGGTGTATAAAGTTATAGAAGTATTAATATAACAAATTAGTTTCCCTAGTAATGAAGTTCATTCTTTTTTTGTGTTAGTAATTTGCTTTGAGTCCCCCTCCCTTCCAGTTTATTAAGCTTGTCAAGTTTCTAGAGTTACAGAACAATGTTTTCTATTTAATTTCTATTAGTAGAAAATAGGATTTTGAGCAAGGTCTGGTGCCCATTTCTTGTAATGCTTGGATGCCAACAAGAAGTAAAATTACACCATAGTATGTTATGCATTGAACCAATGTGTACTCTAATTTTAGGCATTCATTTGTCTGAGTCTTGGCTCAATTCTAGTAATTTAAAATAAACAACCACATGCTTATCAAAATTTATCAGAAATACAGATTTTGTATAAGAAGAGTCCTTACTGTGACATCCTTCACAACTGAAGATTGTTAAAGTCTGTGCAGGTAGGGAGAACCATTGGCTCAAAATATGTGTAAATAATGTGCTTAGAGAGAGCATATTTATTTAGCTTTACCTTAAAGAAAGTGGAATTTGCTACATATATGAATTTTCCTGTGCAGGGAAAATTATGGTTTGAGATTGGAATTGGGAGGTTAGAATTATTTTTTGTTGTAATTTTTTTTGTCCTCTTAATAATAAAGCTGGAAATAGAATCAATAGGATTAAAGGAGGTATTGAAAACTATATGAATTTAGTATATTGGTGAATTTAATTAACTTATAAATGAGGCATGTGTGGTAACTTCACAGTTTTCTACGTCAGAGAAGCAACTAAAAACCACAGGTAGTTTTTACCGTTATGTCATGTATTGAAACATTTTCTACTTAAAGACAGTGTAGGGTAAAAAAGACTACTTGAAACAAACTCATTTCATAGCTAATAAAGGATTTGATAAAGACTTACCTTGAAACAAAACCAACAGCTATGAAAACAAGTTTTAGTTTATTCTTAATGAAACAGGGTGTAATCACAGCTGTAGATAAGTTCTTAGAATGAAGTGAGGATAAATCAAGTTTTGGGGCTTGTAGTGTGTGTAATTTTTACCACAGAATTATTTGGTAGTACAAAATGGCATCTTTTACTTCATGGTTGAATTTCTCGGTGGATCATATAGGATGTCCCTTTACAGAAAGTGTTCAAGGGTTTTATTAACTTTCTTAGTGGCTTCTCTTAATCTTTTGAGGTCAGATGTTCTGGTTGAAGTGCCTATTGGATCTTTTTTGGAGTAATTCTCCAATATCACTCATAATATTACATTCATAAAATCCTGCATTATTAGAAAGATTTTCAATTTTGCATTGTGGTTGATTTGTGTTGTTTTATCTGGATATAGTTTCCAATTTTTCTTTTTTTTTTAATATATTTTATTGATTTTTTACAGAGAGGAAGGGAGAGGGATAGAGAGCTAGAAACATCGATGAGAGAGAAACATCGATCAGCTGCCTCCTGCACACCTCCCACTGGGAATGTGCCTGCAACCAAGGTACGTGCCCTTGACCGGAATCGAACTCGGGACCTCTCAGTCCGCAGGTCGATGCTCCATCCACTGAGCCAAACGGTTTGGCCCAATTTTTATTTTCAAAGTGAGACCATTTACATAGCTTCTAGGAATCATTTTGCAATTTAAACAGAACATGATTTATTATCATTGAACCTATATTACTGGAATTGTATATGTATATAACTTTGCTCATGTATATAACTCTGCTCACGATGTTAGTAAATTGCTTCTCCAATTGATATTGAAATACTATTTGGATCCTCAGGTAGGATAAAAAGCAAACTTAAGTACTGACAGATACTTTTAAATACAAAATGTGGTATGATGGAAAAAATGAGACCTTCATGATCAGACTGAATTCCAATCTGTAAGCCTGCACAGTTTATTTAATAATACTTCTAAGCCCCAGTTGCCTCATGTATAGCAGATAATAAATACTTTATAGAGTTGTTGTGATTTATGGTAATGCATACAAAGTACTTGCACAGTTCCTTGCTCAGAATAGGGGATTACTAAATTATTATAGAAAACTCAAGTATAGAATTTATGCTAGTTTTACATAAAATGTTTTTTCCTTAGATGTAGGAGTAGATATGTATATAATGCCACAAAAATTTAGGTGTCAAAGAAAAAAAAGAACTAAACATGTCCCACTGTTATATAACGTTTATTAATAGTAAGGAGTCAAAGCCTAACTTAGCAATTTTAGATGTGTGGTGGTTGAAATTTTTCCTTTGTAAATATAAAGATCCTTGTGCAACTATGTAAATATACTGTAATGTTGTCAGAATTAAGGCAGGAAAGATTTCGTGATGAAAGAGACAAGGATCTGAAATTGTGTGTGTATCTTTCAAAAACTCTAGTTACAGGAAGAAAAGAAAGCCAGGAGAGATGCTGGTTTGCCAGGTATTTGATTAAGGTACTTTGTAGCAATACTAGGTATCCATCTATCTGAAACTTGCTAACTAAAACCAAGTTAGCAGTCCTTTCAGAGAAGGTTGAATTCACCTTAAAAAAAAAATAAAATCAGAGCTTAGTTAAGCATTGCATTTAATATTCGATTGCCCTGCTTGACTTTATCTCTTGAAATATCACCTTTATTTCCACATAATGACATCTCCTTTCAGTTTAAACTAACTTGTTAGGAGGTTATCATTTTCCTAATTTTACACACGGGGAAAACTAAGTTCAGCCATCTAATCGGGCATGCTGGTGGAAATGGAAGAAAGAGTTAAGCTCCCACTCTGCACAGATCTTTTTCTGGACCGTCACCTGTTATTTATTAGCCAAGTGAATGCTTACTATGTGGAAGTAAAAGCTTACTATATAGTGCTAAATGATTGACTCTGAATTTTTGTCACTTTTCTTAGCAGTTGAGAAGAATTTGATTAAGGATTGTGATTTCTAATTAATACATAATTATTTATTATTAAGATTATGATTGTGAAAAATAGCAACTAACATTTTAATATTCTAATTTTAATATTTGTTTATTAATTTTCCTATTTAACTGCCTTACTCATTGTTCACCTCACTCTGTTAAAGAGAACGTAATATTTGCTTTTGTTTAAGAGGTAGGTATTTTCCTAGAATCATTCCTTCCCAGTATTATTGTGACCAACTAGTTCATCTTTTTCTCCCAATAGACAAAAGATTTTAAAGTTGAAACCTGACTTCAGGCTATTCAAGGAAAGAGATTCAGTAAGAATTTGATTTGAGGCAAAATGTAATTGGATGACTTCTGCATGTACTAGCACTATTTTTAGCTATGACAGATGATAGTTTATGATTACCAGATGTAGACAACTTTTCTAACTCTTTGCTGGGCCAGAAGTTTTTATTTTGAAGGAAGGATTGTAGTGCACTCAATTATTTTAAATTAAAATTTTAGTTGGTAAAAGATGGTACAGCCCTAACCGGTTTGGCTCAGTGGATAGAGCGTCTGCCTGCGGACTCAAGGGTCCCAGGTTCAATTCCAGTCAAGGGCATGTACCTTGGTTGCAGGCAGATCCCCAGTAGGAGGTGTGCAGGAGGCAGCTGATCGATGCTTCTCTCTTATCAGTGTTTCTAACTCTCTATCCCTCTCCCTTCCTCTCTGTAAAAAAATCAATAAAATATATTTTAAAAAAAAGATTGGTACAGCTCTGTGCATGGCACATCACAAAAATATTATTCACATTTTGAAAATGAGTAGACAATCACTTTTTTTCTAAATGACAAAAATTTAATTGCTCAGCATTATTTTAGTAATTCATAAGTATTGCCCACAGCTGTTAAGAGGAAGGACTATTGCTAAATTAATCTTAGATCTTTAAAAGTATATTTCATGAGCATTTTATATAAAAGTAAAGTAGCATTAGGTTACTGTGCGTGATTAATGCTTATTCTGCAGTACAGGAGACCTGAGGAACCATGAAAGGTTATGCTATCCTTTTACAAGCCCTGTATCTTAATTTTGGTTTCTCAAGAATAAAGAGGCCATTAAACTCTTCATTCATAAACAGAACTAGTAAAGGGATTACAGAGAATCCCAAAATTAGCATTTTAGTGACCCACCAGTTTCTTTATTTAAAGATGTCCATTATTTTAATTTGAAAATATTATAGTCTTTAATTAAAATGTTTTTATTTCTAAGAATAATCTGGCCACTATTTACATACCATTCTGACAGCAAATATTATTAAAGCAGATAATGACAATATAAAGATGAAAGGCACTCATCAGTCCTTCAGAATCTACAAGGAGATACAAGCCCATAAAAGAAAATTTGCTGTAAATTATCTGAAAGCATTGCTAGTTGTTATTTTGTAAATGTAGATATCTAAAAATAGTTTAAAACAAATGTTAAATCCAAAACATAGAAGCATTTTTGAATAAATTAATTAGAATTAGTGCATGCCTTAAATTGGCATAAAGTATGCATTCATTCTAATCAGTCAGTCAGTACTATTTCTTGAAAGTTTAGTTGGTTCAAGCTTTGTACTCAGCTCCAAGATATGGTAGATAAGACAACATGCTTTCTTAATAGAGTTTAAACCTAGCAAACAGATTTTAAAACAAGTAAATTTTTTAGTTTACTTTTTAGTTTTTTTAAGTATATAATTCGTTGCTTTTTAGTATGGCCACAAAATTGTGCAACCATCACCATTATCTAATTTCAGAACATTTTCATCATCCCTCCAGCCTCCTTTAGCAGTCATTCCCCATCTCCACTCCTTCCAGTTCCTGGCAACCACGAAGCTACTTTCAGTCACTATAGAATTGCCAACTCTAGCCATGCCATAATAAACAGACTTACACAACTATGTGACCTTTGGTGTCTGGCTTCTTTCACTTAGCAGAATGTTTTCAAACTTTTTGTAGTAGGTATCAGTACTTCACTTTTTTTTTTCCTGGCCCAATTATATTTCATTCTGTGGATGTACTATATATATATTCCTCACCCAAGGATTTTTTTTTTCCTTTTCATTTCAGAGAAAGGAAGGGAGACAGAGACAGAGAAAAACATTGATGTGAGAGAGAAACATCAATCAGTTGCCTCCTGTACACGCCCCACTAGGGATCGAACCCACACTTGGGGATGTGCCCTGACTGGGAATCAAACATGACCTTCCGGTGCATGGGATGATGCTCCAGCCAACTGAGTCTCACCGGCCAGGGCACCATATTTTGTTTATCCATTCATCAGTTGATGGATATTTGGGTGTTTCTTCTTTTTGATTATGATGAATAGTGCTGCTATAAACATTCATGTACAAGTTTTTGTGTGGACATAGGTTTTCTAGTCTTTTGGGTAGAAATTCCTAGAAGTGGAATTGCTGGGTCATATTGTAACTCTGTGTTTTAACTTTTTGAGCAATTGCCAAACTGTTTTTCACAGTGATGGAATTTTATTCTCCCATCCAAAGTCATGAAGATTTGTACCTATTTTTTTTTCTTCCAAGAGTTTTATAGTTTAAGCTTTTTAGGTCTTTGATCCATTTTTTTATATATGATGTAAGGTAAGGGTCCAATTTTATTCTTCCAGCACCATTTGTTGAAAGAAACTTGTTTTCCTCATTGAATTGTCTTGACACCTTGTTGAAATCAAGTTGATTATAAATGTAAGGGTTTATTTTGGACTCTTAATTTATTCCACTGATCTCTCTCCATCCTTGTGCAACTACTACATTGTCTTGATTACTGTAGGTTTGTAGGAAGTTTTGAAAAAGGAAGTGTTCTCCAAATTTGTTCTTTTTCAAGATTTTTTTTGGCTATTCTGGACACCCTGCATTTCCAGGTGATTTCTACAATTGGCTTGCCAATTTCTGCTAAAAAGCTGCTTAGGATTTTGATAAAGATTACAGTGTAGATCAGTTTGAATAGCATTACTATCTTAATAACAATGTTTTCTAATCCATAAACATGGGATGGCTTTTCATTTAAGTCTTCTTTAATTTTAAGGCTGCAGTTCTGTTTGCTAGAAACTAATACTTTTTCATACTTGCAGATTATCACTGATAAGCTCTTAAATTCCTTTGCAAAATAAAAATAAAAAAAAGGATTGAAACCCTTCTGTGACTTTGTAACAGCATAGATTGCCTCTCAGGCCTTTCTTTTGTAGGTCATATTAATTGTCTTATGTGCAACTCTCAGGCCCAGTTGTCTGATCTCTCTTAGCTGTTCTTCCCTCTTTTCCTTCTCAGTGCTCTAACCTTTGCAGCTCCACTTGGCCACCCCGGACTTGTGTCACCAAGGCTCTCGGGGTGTTTGCTTGATCCCTCTCATGTAGCTGTTTTCACACAATATGTGTGGGCTTGCTTATGTGTTTACCAGAGCACTCTCACTGATTGAAAAGACCTTATTTCTAGAAACCCATATGATAGATGGAAAGGAAGAAGTAGGTTAGGGTTTGCTGTACTTTCATGCAATTAAGTTTATTTTAGGCTTTAATCACTGCATAATGCTGGACTATATACATGATTATTCCTGTATCAGCAACGTTAGGGAAACTGACTTGACTCACACCAAAGCACCAGAATTATGAACTGTTAGAATTTTAACTATTGTATAGATCTAAATATTTAGTAAGCTAGCAGGCAGTATATTCTGACTATAAATAATTCTTATCTAGTCAATGAAACTGTTGGGACAAAAACTCTTATATTGGGCAATTTGGTTAGACTTTAATATATATTGTGTATACCTCTCAAGTCTAAAGTCATTTAATCTCCTGGAAGTGCCCGGCTAGCTCAGTTGGTAGAGCATGAGACTCTTAAAGTCATTTAATCTCCTAATTCAGGTTTTACTGAGTAGATTTTAATGATGGTAAGGAATAGTGATGATATTGCATTTAACTAGTCACCAATAGTGGTGATATTGAAGGTTACTATAAGAGTGTTCTTCCCCCTCCCCAACTGTTTACAATGCAGAGAGAGATGAATTGTGTTTTGCATGTGAATTCAGGAGCTCTTGGCACACTGCAGAATTCTCCCTGGGTTGTCATAACCCCATCTTGAGACCATAGGCCTATGGATATTTGATCTCCATAGTGGCCCTGTGGCCACAGGCCAAGAGCAAAATTGCTAAGTTAGGCTTTGACTCCTTACTATTAATAAACGTTATATAACAGTGGGACATGTTTAGTTCTTTTTTTTTTTCTTTGACACCTAAATTTCTGTGGCATTATATACATATCTACTCCTAGAGGGAAGTAGCTTTTCAGGTAATCTTAAGGTTGTTTTTTTTTTCTTTTGCTTCGTAGGACATTTTTGTTTTAACGATAGCCAGATTACATTACAATTTTGTTAAGTTTCTTAAAGAGCAATCTCTTAAAAGCAGAGCTGTAAAACTCATATGTGTAGTTTTTAGGAGCTTTCGGTTTCTCAACATTTTTTTGAATTAGTCGTTTTCTGTAGATAAATATATTTTTGTGTCACTGAAGTATCTCATTTTTGTGAGTGTATGCTAAGACTTTCTTTTATTATTTGAATATATATCATGCATTGAATGAAGATGAAAACCTCAAGATGAATTTCTAAGAAAAGTTGTTTTGGATTAGAAGTCTGCTATGCTGGGTTTGGGAGATTTGATAAACTTTTATAGCCAGAATGATTTAGAATGTAGGACATAGATTTGCATTAGAAACATTTTATAGTAAATAGAAATAGATGCAGGTATTATTTTAATACACAACGTAGTGTATGAAGTTAATCTTTAACATTTTAGATTTTGACTTTCCCTAGAGACCTTTTTTTTGGGGGGGGAAGGGGGTGAAGAGGAGGGGTGGAGCAAATACAAATGTGCCAAATGTAAGTGGTTAAAATGATGTTCTAATTTCGATTTCTTCTCTTTCAATTTGTAGTTGTCGACCTCCTGTACTGGAGAGACATTAAGAAGACTGGAGTGGTGTTTGGTGCCAGCTTATTCCTGCTACTTTCATTGACAGTATTCAGCATTGTGAGCGTAACGGCTTACATTGCCTTGGCCCTGCTCTCTGTGACTATCAGCTTTAGGATATACAAGGGTGTGATCCAGGCTATCCAGAAATCAGATGAAGGCCACCCATTCAGGTGAGATGTCTGGAAAGCAAGGCAGACTTTGGCAACACTGTAAACAATTGTATTGAGACTTCATTCATGTATCTGTAGGGTTACAGGCATGCATTTTTTTACTGCTTAAAGATGATTGCAAATGTTTGCTGAAAGCTGTACCCAAAGCACCTGCTTTTGAGATTTTCTAGAGGTCATTTCATAGGCTCATGGTATTAAAAACTGGGTTTCTATGTCATTAGCCTAACTCTCCTACTTAGTAGTAATATTTATTAGAAGTAGGTGTTGGTTGTCTAATTTTACTTTAATGGAAACTATATCTTTTTAACATGGTTAGGATTGGTGAGAGCTATATTTTCTTTATTGCTTACATTTTATGCTATCTGATGTTAAAAATACCTTTCTTTCCAATAGTATGTTTATATTTTCCTGGTATGTTTTCTCATCATGCCTGTGTCTTTTTCTACCATTCCTTTTCTATCTAGTTTCTTCTCATTCCTTAAGCCATTACTTTTGTATTATCCTTTGGAGAGCTCCTTTATTTCAGCATCTCCTTGTCTCTAAACCATCATCTGCTTCCCTTACTGTTAGAACTAAGACACGCTAGCATTATGTATCTCATTGCTAAATGGTACAAACCTTACCTTGGATCTTCTGCCTCACTTCATGCTTAGCATGTTTTTCCACTGCCTTTTAAAAATTGGGGTATAATTCACATAAAATTCAGTGATTTTTTAAAGTATATTCACAGAATTGTACAAGAATCACCATCTCATTCCAGACATTTTTATCACACTGAAAAGACACTTCATATCCATTAGCAGTCACTACTCACCTAGCCCCTGAAGACCACTAACTCATCATGTTTTTAAACAGAGTTGTCAGTTTCTATCAGTAGCACTACTATTATCCAGTTTTGAAGTTACCTTTGTTTCCATTTCATAGTAAACAAAATAGCTAAATTTTGTTATTGCCCCTCCCCACCCCAGTTTAGACCAGGTGTTCATAAATATACACTGCAGCCTATAGCCATGGGCCATAGGCTGCCAGCTTTTGTAAATAAAATTTTATTGAGAGGCAGCCATACTCAGTCATTTAGCTGCTTTCGTGCTGTAATAACAGAATTAAGGAGTTGTGACAGAGACCATATGGAATTTAACGCCTAAAATACTTACTCTCAGGCCTTTCACAGAAAAAAATTGCCTACCCCTTGCTGGACTTCACTTGTTACCAAACTGGCTTCTTATTCCTCAGGTTACGCTAACGCTTACAGATGTTGTCAGATTAATTTTTCTCAAATAGCATTTTTATCACATTTTTAGGGACAGGGGCTTTCTGGTCATTATAGGATGAAATCCAGATATCGCTGTTTTGTCTCTCATTTATCCCTTCTAGGGTTTTGTGTCCATTTTCATGCTGCCTTTTTAGCTCCCCAGATGCCCTAATCTGTCATGTGTTTTATTTGGCTCTGTATTTGGTTTCAAGACCTTGCTACCTAGCTAACCTGCCTCTCAGTGATCTGAGAATTAATTCCTATTGCACTGAGTATGGCTTTAAAATGTTCTCTAATTGTTTTGTATATGGACAATTTTTCAAATAGGTTGTAAACATTTAAAAACTATGTTGGCAAGACAACTATCTATTTGGGCACGAATGAGTCTGTAACCACCTAGGACAGTGGTCGGCAAACTGTGGCTTGACAAACCGCGGCTCGAGAGCCACACGCGGCTCTTTGGCCCCTTGAGTGTGGCTCTTCCACAGAATACCAGCTCTTCCATAAAATACTGACTTCTGCGCATGGGCCACGAAGTTTCAATCTCACTGTACCTGTGCGCCCGCACGTGGTATTTTGTGGAAGAGCCACACTCAAGGGGCCAAAGAGCTGCATGTGGCTTGCAAGCTGCAGTTTGCTGACCGCGGACCTAGGACATTATCCAATTGATGTTAGAGGGAGGCTGGTTTTCAGTTTACAGGAAGAGACCTACTAAATTATTTGGTTTATTGTAAAGACTGGTGATTTGTTTCTCTCCAGCTTTCTCTTCATATTGATCAAATGGTGATGTTACATAAGTTTTGGGGGAGAATCCAACATTTACTGAATGGCTCTTGTGTGTCTGGCCTTATATGTACAAGCAAAAGTTGGAGTGCAGGAAGTTGAAATTGCTGCTTCAACATGGCAGAGCCATATCATTTCACAAATCATTAAGGAATATGATCTTAGTTATATTGGAATAGATAAAAACATCATTAAGCCAAAATTTCTAAATTATCTACAGTATAAATTTTATACATCGTTGGATTTTAAAGAAGACTTTTGGGGGAAAAACTAGTAATTTCTGTCTGTAGTCTTTATTTCCTTAGAAACCCTTTATTCTTAGCTCAAAGGCTAAATCATTCTAAGTCACTAGAGGCCTGATGCATGAAATTCGTGCAAGGACCTTGACCCCAGCCCCCACCCACTGTGGCTTTGTCCGGAAGGAAGGACATCCGGTTTAATTAGCATATTACCCTTTTATTATTATAGATAATTGTCATTATGAAGTAAATTCAGCCAACATGCCAGTTTAAACCTATAGGATGGTTTTTCCAACTTCTTCAGTCACGCTTTGACATATCCTAGTAATGCCTTTGTTGATCATAGTTTTCCCAATCTACAATGCTTCTGTCACCTGGTGGTATCATTCCAGATGGGGCCAACTGATTGATAGAATATTCTAGTTTGTAAATAATGAGCAATTAAACTTGCATGATGGCATAGTGAATATAGAAACGAGGAAACATATTTGGGGCATATTGCAGAGGTAAATTACAGAGAAAAGGAGCTATCAAAGAGGAATGTTATTTTTAGTATAAATAACCAGTGTCCACTGACATGGGGAAGTGGACTGAATAAGGGACTACTTCCAGTAGATTCAAAGAATGCCTGGCACTTCTGATTGGTTCTACTTTGCCAAGATAAAATAGCTTCTTTGAAATAGTAACTAATGAAGCAATTCCTTGCATTGTAGACTTGACTTCCCCTTCCCCATTAGAGTTGTCTTCTTAAGTTAATAAGTCCAGCCATCTCAGTATAGATTAGGGCATCTAAAAGGACAGTAACTATTATGTTTTACTGGGATTGCCACTATACTTTTGACAGCTTTTCACAGTCTGGGAATTTATATAAGGGGCAATTTTGCCTAAAGATTAGGCTGAGAGAGTGCCATATGTGGAAATGAATGGGATTTTTGTTAGGAAAGCTTGATGAAACACATAATGTCAACTTGAAGAAAAAACCAAATCCATGAAAATGACTACCATTTATTGAGTACTACTTTGTGTGATTGTGCTAAGCACTTTACTCTTTGGATCCCATTTTATAAATGAGGAAACTGCGGTTTAAAGGGAAGACTAAATAATTTTCTGAAGTGACACTGCCAAGTAAGTGACGGACCTTACGATTCAAGGTTAGATCAGTCTGGCTTCAAAACATATCCTTTTTTCTATGCTCGTCAGCTGACACCGTATATCAATGAAATACCCCTTGCTTGGTGAATTTCTACATTGTGCTTAATTTGGAAACAGAAGGCATTTTATAGTGAGATATTTTATTAATGTCTTCTTTTACAGATATGTAATTGCTGGATGCAGACATCCAGGGAGAATCACCTCAGTGACAATTATGGTGTGTTTTGTTCCCCAGGGCATATTTGGAATCTGATGTCGCCATATCCGAGGAGTTGGTTCAGAAATACAGTAATTCTGCTCTTGGACATGTGAACTGCACGATAAAGGAACTCAGACGCCTCTTCTTAGTTGATGATTTAGTTGATTCTCTGAAGGTAAGTTTATTTGCTTTTCATTTTTGACATATCCAGAATTTAATATCAAAAGAGTTAGGAGTGTCATTCTATTTTTCTATATTAAGGTAAATGATAAAGACATAATGAAATCATGTTATAGTAAACTTGGGTATCAGAATTCAGAATCCAATCAGCTATTTGAGATGAAGGAAAAGTACTTTGCCTTTAAAAAAAAAAAGTTATAAATTCATAGTTTTAGAATCCATAAGAATTAAAGGGAATTTTGACAGTAAGGATAAAGATTAATAGATTTAATGCCAAATGTGCCTTAATCTGTTTTGATTTTGTTTTAGACTTGTGTGTGATTCATATGCACAAATTTTAAATTTCTTAGCTTGTGTGTGATTCATATGCACACGTAAGCTATTTCCTATCTTGGACTCTTTCTTGGCATGTTTATTCTGCAAGAGCTTGAATATTCTGAAACACCTCAACTAATCTTCAGCTGGTAATTGTAAAGATTTTCTGTAGAGTTGGGATCTTGCTACATAGCAGCTGTTACAGTCTCACCTTGCAAGTGAACTCTCCCAAGGTTCAGACTGACTCAAACCGCTAAACAGTCATGTAACATGAGCCCTAGCACTGGGGCCTTGGGACATTTGCACTTCTTTATGTAGAACTTGCCATTGTGTTTTGTGTTACTGCTTGCAACTCTGCTTCAGAGACAGACTTGTTTCCAATCTACTAGTAAGCCTGTGTAGAAATGCACTGTGGTAGTAACTATCATCATTTTTCTTTTCCAAGAGTAATTAATGCACTGGTTTGCAATTTATCATGCAAGTCGAGGATATCACAGCAATAGGATGCTTGGGCCTTTAGGCCCAGTGAAACTATTTCTGGGCTGGTCAGAATAGGTTTAAATGCCCAAATTGCTTGTAACAAACATCTTAGCCTTAATAAGCCAATGGATAGACTTTATTTTCAGCTGTATGCCTCTCTCAGTATAAGACTTAGAGCCCCACTTAGTTACTAATAAGATTGATAGTAATAATTTACTTTCCTTTTCTTCTTTTGTATAGAGTGCTTGCATTTGGTGCTTATTTGTAGTAGTGCTTTGATGTCAGTCTGTAAATTAAAAAGATCACGGGTTTTTCTTTATTGATTTCAGAGAGGAAGGGAGAGGGGGAGAGATAGAAACATCAATGACCAGGAATCGACCTCTTTGTTCTTGGGTTGGTGCTCAACCACTGAGCCACACCAGCCAGGCTCTTTGTTTCTTAATACTGGGGGAAAAAGACTTCCATTGAAATTATAGTTTACTACTTTTTCTCCTTAAGGGTTAGCAGTACTTTTGAAAAGAAAAAGTAAAAGAAGAAATTTATATGAATGACTTATCCTGAGTAGCAGTATTTGGCAAGTCCAGAGCTCAAGGAAAGCTGCTTGGTGACTTCCCCAGAAGGCGATTCTTTTAGGCCTCCAAATAAGTAATAGTTGTTTCAATTTATTAGCACATAGAATGAACTTTGCTTTTTAAAAAATTTTGCATTGAATTTTATTGGGGTGACATTGGTTAATAAAATTATATAGGTTTCAGGTATACATTTCTGTAATTCACTC
Organism: Myotis davidii; assembly: GCF_000327345.1. Lineage (NCBI taxonomy): Eukaryota > Metazoa > Chordata > Mammalia > Chiroptera > Vespertilionidae > Myotis > Myotis davidii. The sequence goes on from NW_006383011.1 coordinate 9,991,018, forward strand.
TCTCTATATTGAATTGTGTGTTCACCACCCCAAGTCAAATGTCCTTCCCTTATTGTTTATCCCCCCCTTATATCCTATTCCAGGGGTCCTCAAACTTTTTAAATGGGGCCAGTTCACTGTCCCTCAGACCGTTGGAGGGCCGGACTATAGTTTAAAAAAAAATTATGAACAAATTCCTATGCACACTGCACATATCTTATTTTGAAGTAAAAAAAACAAAACGGGAACAAATACAATATTTGTATTTGCATGTGGCCACAGGCCGTAGTTTGAGGACCCCTGCCCTATTCTTTCTCCCCCAACCCACTTTCCCGCTTATAATCACCATGCTGTTGATCTTCATATTTAGGTCTCAAAACCTATTGAGGCAAAAGAATAAGGCAGGGGCATCGGTGAGTGTGGTCGGGGAGCCGAGCTAGCTCGAATAAAGACTCTTTGCTTTTGGCGGGGACAAAAAATAAGGCAGGGGATCTGTCTTTTTCTCCAGATGCAAAGGTGCTGAGTTCACACTCTGATAATATACACGAAGGGTCTGCCTTCATCAGCCTTGTGGTTCCTGCTGCGTGGGGTGTACCACCACAGTACATTCCTACACAGGCAGAGATGAACGTTTTCTTAATGTCGTTATGTGTGAGGAGTAATTCCATCTGTTTGCTCCCACTGAATAAGGCGACTAGAGAACACAGGATACTTGCTCAAAATGTCTCTTATTGAAAAAAGCTGATAAAAAAAACTTAGTGCTCTTGGACTCTTCATAAAAATGACTTAACATTATTGTCTTTCTAGCGAGAATTCCTTGAGCAATTGTCACTCACTTTATATAGAGAACATTTTTTTTGAAAAGAAAGTGATTTTTTAAGCTTTATTACTGTGTGTCTTTTAGCCACAGAAGATGGTAGGAGTCATATTTTCTCTCCCAAAAGCAAGCAAAAAAATGTTTTTTTAAGTTCTCATTGTTTTTACCTTTTCAATGTAAAGGAAAGTTGGACTTGCCTTGATTTATTTCCTTGTATTCAGATTTTAAATCTGTGGCAAGTTTACTAATAAATAACCTCCATCTCTCCAGTTACCAGATGAATTTGTGGAACACTCAGTTTCTTTAATTTTTAGGAACCTGCTTTTTATTGGAATTACTTTGATTTTAAATGATTCATAGCTGGGAAAATGGAAACCACCTTAATTTCAAGAAAATACAGTGGCAATTAGTCTTCATTTGTAATTTTTTTTTTAATTCAGAAAAATAGACATTGCATCAATCTCTGTGGTTCATTTAAAGTAATAGCTTCTAAACAAAAATTTAAGAGTTTCCTCTAATTCATTGTCTTCTTAAAGGTTTGGTGCCCTTTAAATTCACATAATCTACATTTCTAGATTCTGGGTCACAATTACCAACTACTATTTGAAACCTTCTTTCTCAGAAATTGAAAATTTTAGAGACACTATTGTTAGCACACGAAACTTTTCCTTCTTCTTGCTTATTACCTTCTTGAGGCAGTGTGAGGGAGGAACCTATCTTTCAAATGTGATGGAAGAAATGACCAAACTTCAGGGTTCATTAAAGCTTATGAAATAGACCTGATGTGAGACAGTGGTTATCATTGGGCCTGGTCTAGGTCTCCTCTGGTGGATGGCTTGGACAAATAAAAATGTGTTCTGCACATCTCTCCTTTTAAATTCTGTATGATCATCCCATTTGTTCTACTCCATTGCAATTAACTATAAGATTCTAATTCTTAGAAAATATTTCAAGTGTCCATAGATTGAGCAACAATCCATTTCTCAAAGGATTAATTCTAGGCAACTATTATTTGAAAATCATTGACAAAATAGTGGTACTTCTATTTAGTAGAACTTATTTCAAACATTAGTATAAAATTTCATCACAGCCCAATGTTTTGACCCGTCCACCACCTTTGTTTTAAAAGTTGTATTTCGTAAAGTGGGTTTGTTCAATTGGATGCCAGATGTAAGGTGAGGGAAGGAGATGAACGAAGGGCGAAGTAAAGGAGGATTGTTCTCTAGTAAGATTAGGTTGTGAAAGCTGTCTATGTATCCTTTTCTTGGAGAGTCTAATATATGTTAGTTTATTAGTACCTGAGGTGTCAGAGGCTGGATAGCTTTATTTAACCTAGTATTTGTCAGCCTTGTTTAAATTAACACCCATTAGCACTGGAAAACTAATATAAGATACTTGAACAAATTTAAATCACCTAGATAAAGTTTACTTCCATTTCTGTGATTGACCTTTTGTATAAGGGATTGTTGATAATGGTTCTTGTTTTAAAACGGTCCTCACTCAATCTTTGCTGCACATTGGAAGCATCTAGGCGCTAAAATTTCACCTGGGAATGGAGGGTGAGGGGTTCCAACCCATGAAATTGTGATTTAATTTTTCTGTGGGTACTGCCTGGAGAATTACTGTTTTTAAAAGTTATGGCATTGTTCTGGCTGGTTTGGCTCAGTGGATAGAGCGTCACCCTGTGGATTGAAGGGTCCCAGGTTCAGTTACAGTAAAGGGTACATGCCTGGGTTGCGGGCTTGATCCCCAGTAGAGGACGTGCAGGAGGCAGCCAATCAATGATTCTTTCTCATCATTGATGTTTCTATCTCTCTTTCTCTCTCCCTTCCTCTCTGAAATCAGTAAAGATATGTATTTTTTTAAAAGTTGTGGCATTAAGTGGTAAACCCTGGGTTATAGTTTCTCCCCACTCCCAACCCAATCCCTGCTATAGAAGAAAAGCATATGACATCCCTGCTGGGCTCAGCTTTGGGGCTTCTTGAGTAAGGCTTTGAGTTTAATTAGAAGGTTTTTGACTTTTGAAACCTCAAGTCCCAAGAAAAAGTCTAATAATTTTATTTATTAGATACTTAAGACCAGATGTTTTAGGCCAAGGTTCTTATTTTTCTGTCACATGGCTTTGGGCGGTAAAGACCAGATTCTGTATGACAGCAGTCTTGTGATTTTCAGTGAAAATATATGCTAAAATTGTAAGAACATTTCTAGCTATAGTTGCCTGAACATCAGCCAAACCATAATGTTCCAGAATACAATCTTAAATCTAAAAGTGAGGGGGGAAAAAGCCTCAACTCCAGAAATAGCTGACCCAAAAGAACATTAAAATCTAGCCCCCGGGCTCTTAAGTTATTAACATACACATTTTGACAGTTTCCTTTCTGGTTTCTTTGGCTCACAGAAATATTAGAAGGGAAATGGGCTGCAGGAAATGTGGAGACAAAGTGATACTGATGAATGAGGCTGAAGATGTCAAAGTGTTTAAAAATGCAGAAAAAGTTTAAGAATGTCAGAATTACCAAAGTCGTTTCTGAAATTCTGTTAAGTACCCTCCCTTCGTTTTCTTTAAAAACGCACCCTCCACCCCTATTGAGACATCATCTAATAAAAATCTGTAGAGCTTTTTAATGAGGTTTGTGATACACAGTCAAACCTCATTCCCCTGGACAGAAGACAAACAAGACATGGCCCTTGTCCTCTTTCATCAAGTATTTGTTAGAGCTTCACTGGACTTTGTCCCTCTTTCCTCCAGTTTCATTGCTGCCCAAAGAATTGAACTTTGACTCCCATGGTTTGTTTGCATTGGCTGTAATGTTGCAAAGTATTTGCACGTGTTTATTGACCTTTTTCTGCCTCTTTATAAAGTGTGCATACTCATGATGAATTCCCATGTATAATGGTTACTCTACGCTAGTGGTTGGCAAACTGTGGCTCGCGAGCCACATGCAGCTCTTTGGCCCCTTGAGTGTGGCTCTTCCACAAAATACCAGGTGTGGGCGCGCATGTACAGTGCGATTGAAACTTCGTGGCCCATGTGCAGAAGTCGGTATTTTGTGGAAGAGCCACACTCAAGGTGCCAAAGAGCCGCATGTGGCTTGCAAGCCACAGTTGCTGACCACTGCTCTAGGTGGTTTCATGGTATAGCAGAGCAGATAGATTCTGGAGTCAGGTAAACCTGAGATCACTGCGATCCTGGTCTGGCAACTTGCATCTTGGTTTTCTCCACTGTAGGGATAACAATAGCACATAACTTTTGATGAGATTAACTAACCTAATGTAAGTTAAAACAGTGGTAGTTGCTGTTTTGTTATATAACAGTTACAGTAGTTGTGTATTTGCTGGATGCTAGTTCTTACATCACTCCTTTCTCTCCCGCCGGAGTGTACTCCATTCAACCCTTACCCCAGTATTTTTGTGTTAGGCGTCTCAAGTGTCACATTTTCTTCAAACTTAGCTGCAACATTTAAAAATTCTGTGATAGCATTTAAAGATGTGAATTTGTTTTTTCTCTTAAAATGGGGAAATTTGGTTACATTGGCCTGCAATAATTGCATGGCAACTGTCAGTGGAGCTGGGCTGCGGGTACCTCCTGGAGAGGGAAAATGCATGCATTTGTTTGCCTCAGTCCTCCCCTGCAGACACTTAAAGCCTCCCCCTGGAGAAGCCTTGCTTTAGGGAGTGTCCTCCAAGAGGCAAGTGCAGTGACCCTTGAGTCCCTTAGGTAGCGTAGGTGTGAAGTCTCAGGCTTCTCTCCTTGCGGGCTTGGAGTGGGACACCTTGCCAGTGACCAAATTAGGACTTGTTTTTAGCGTGTGTCTGTTAGTATCTGAATTCTGTCATATAGGGTGCCTTTATTGCCAAAGCAATTTCTTCTAAAATGTGGCAGGTGGACTCTTTTCCCTTTAGACTTGTAAGTGGTAATGGAGGAAAATAGCTCTGTTCCTCTATAATAAACTTGCTCAAGTGCAGAAATTATATTTAGCTTCTGCAATAGGAGTTTGTAAAACTGGGGGGTTGCGGGAGGCTTGCTAACTAGAGTCATGCTTCAGACCTTTACCAGTGGTTCCATAGGAGTTGCTAAGACCAGGGCAGCATTTAATTTTTGATTTTCAGTTGACAGGTGTTTGTTTGCTTGAACAATTAAATTCAGCTGTAGGGGTAATCAGTGTTGCTATTTGTAGAACTGATGGTGGGGGAATCCAGAGTGTCCTCCTAGCCCAGTGATGGCGAACCTATGACACGCATGTCAGAGGTGACATGTGAATTCATTTTTTTGGTTGATTTTTCTTTGTTAAACGGCATTTAAATATATAAACTAAATATCAAAAATATAAGTCTTTGTTTTACTATGGTTGTAAATATCAAAAAATTTCTATGTGTGACACGGCACCAGAGTTAAGTTAGGGTTTTTCAAAATGCTGACACGCCGAGCTCAAAAGGTTTGCCATCACTGTCCTAGCCTGTAGTAAAGAAGCTTACTACAGCTTGATCACCGTAATTACTGCTCAGTACCCAGCTCATAGTAGGCACTCAGTCAGATTTTGTTGCATGTAGAAAGACCAAAAGGGTGCGCAAACTATCTGGGCCGTGGCCTGTTTTGTACAGCCTGGAAACTAAGAATGTCTTTTACATTTTTAAAGGATAATATTGAAAAGAATATGTGACAGAGAGCTGGGTTAACTATGGCTGTTAAAACATGCATCCCTGGGCAAACAGGGCCTCTGATCCTTAATAAAATGCTAGAGGTGATATTTTTGGTACCTGGAACTTAATCTGTTTGATAAGTCCTCCCTGTCCTTTCGTTACTCACTCAGATGTCTGACCTGTCAATGTCTGAATTACTCAGCTCATGAAGATCTTAAAGCACTTAATTTGTTAGTACTTAAAAATCAGTTTTAATAGTGAATTTTCACAGTACTTTTTCAGTCTTCCCATGTAAAAGATAAATTCTGTCTTAGAACTGGAGTTACTATGGTATAGCTTTGGCATGTTTTCTGATTTCAGAGAAAACAGAATCGACTACTTGGTAGTGTAGCCCAGAGAAAATGAATCAAATCTGTTGTTTTAATTAGGATTGTAAAATATCCATGTTACTATACCAAGTCTCCAAGGACGATGCCTCTACTAGTTTGGCATTTACGTGGGATGCTTTTATTTGAAGCTTAATTTAGTTTTTAATAGGCTAACATTATTTTCTTATAGTTTGCAGTGTTGATGTGGGTATTTACCTATGTTGGAGCCTTGTTCAATGGTCTGACACTACTGATTTTGGGTAAGTCTACAAAAGCATTGGAATGAAAAATTGCAGGGGGAAAGAAGTGTGTATAAGGAGATTAGAGATTTTATGGAGAATATTCATATATTGTAGAAAAAAAAGAGGAGGTATGTTTGAGGTTGTGACCTCTTTAAATAAATTGCCGATACTATTTATTGACATGCTACTTTAATTCCTGAAGACTGCTCAGCTCACGGTGACAAAGCAGAACAAGGTGGCCTTGCCTGTATTTTATAAAGTCTGGGAGCCAGGAGTGGTTCTTGCAGCCTCCTTGGTTAATTCATTGCCCTGGCGTGCCCCCCGCCCCGACCCCCCCACCGGGGCACCCAGGAGAGCCTGGCCTGCTTAGGAGTGTTGCCAGTTTCATGGCTTTTCAGTGTTTGTCCCCTAAATCATACCAGTCTATTTTAAAGGTTGTGTATTTCCTTTTCAGCTCTGATTTCACTCTTCAGCGTTCCTGTTATTTATGAGCGGCATCAGGTAATTTGACTGAATTTCAGAATACAGAGCTCACTTTATTATGTGGAACTTACAAATGTATCACAGTGCCAGTTTCCATAGTCTTATACAAGTGAGCGATAAGGTGGTTGCTTATGCCTTTAATTTGTTGGGTCATAGTAACAGTTAATCAGATTCTTTAGCAATGGTAATGTTCTGATATCTCCCTTATCCTTCTCTTCAGGCGCAGATAGATCATTATCTAGCACTTGCAAATAAGAATGTCAAAGATGCTATGGCTAAGTAAGTATTTAAAATCTGCAACTTTTTTTTTTTTAAACCAAGGATAAGGTGTACTGGACTTTGAGAACAGTGCAGTAGCAAATCTCCATCAGAACTACAGTGTGACAAAAGATTTTTTTTCTAACTGTTGGGTAATTTATTTCTACATTAATAATTTTACTTAAGGCTTTGTTTAAAAGGAATTCATGAGGCCATGGCAGTGAAAATCATAGCTTGACAGCCTTAGGATTTCATTTCTTGTTTAAGCTAAACTATAACAAGTCATTCTTGAAGGAAAGCCTTTTAAGAAACAGAAAACAAAATACTTAAAAAATTTTCACATTGACCTTTCTCCCCCCTTTTCATTTGTAGAATCCAAGCAAAAATCCCTGGATTGAAACGCAAAGCTGAATGAAAAAAGCCTGAAACGCTTCACAGTAGGAGTTTAACGGGGACATACATTTGATTCCATGGGGGAGGGGCAGGGAAGAACGGCGCCTTGACAGTGCAGTGTCACAGATCTTTATTTTTAGCAATGCAGTGTCTGAGGAAAATCACCTTCTTGGCTGCCGCGTGTTCATCATCTTAAGTATTGTGAGTTGCTACGTATGGATTTAAACCGTGGTCATACTTGTTTTTCCTGTCCGAGGCACTGGGGAATGGAAAAGATCTGAGAAAGCTGTATATTATACTTTGTGGCAGGTAGTCTTGCTGTATTTGGGGAATTGCAGAGAACATGAAGCTGAAAAAAACAAAAAACCCTTTTCACAGTTTGTGCACTGTGTGTGTATGGTCTGTGTAGATTGATGCAGATTTTCTGAAACAAAATGTTTAGACGAGATCATACCACTAATGCAGGAGTGGAAAAGCTTGCCTTTCTGGTATGTTCTAGGTGTATTGTGAATTTTACTGTTATATTAATTGCCAATATAAGTAAATATAGATTATATATATATCTATATATATAGTGTTTCACAAAGCTTAGACCTTTACCTTCCAGCTTCCCCACAGTGCTTGATATTTCAGAGTCATTGGTTATACATGTGTAGTTTCAAATACATAAGCAGAAGAAAATATATTTCTAGGTGCACTACCATTTGTTTTCAACATGAAAGGATGCCATCCATGCACATAGAACTCACCATATAAACTTCATCGCACAGACTTACCGTAGTTAATTTTGTCACAAACTCTGAATCTATGGACTGAATCTAATGCTTCCAAAAATGTTGTTTGCAAATATCAAACCTTGTTATGCAAGAAATTATGAAGATTTATACAGTTGTGGTTTAAGCTGTACTGAACTAAGTCGTGGAATGCCTTGTGAACTGTAAAAGCGAAGTATCAATAAAGCTTATAGACTTAAAATATGTTTGGTATTTTGGTTTCATGAAACTATAGCAGGTGAAAAGTACACACAAAGGGGGAATAGACTTTGTTTCAGCCAGTGAGGGTTTCAGCTTATCGTGCAGCTGTGTTTACTGAATCAACTCTGACACACACCAAAATGTCTAAATTTTTTTTATACTTTGAAAATAAATTCATGCACCAATTATTTTAACAGAATACAGTGCAGGATTTATGAACATACATAAAATCATACCATATAAATGTTTACTAGAAGTTTTCTTGAGACACAGACACTATTGCTCTGTAAATATAGTTGTACATATCAATATTTCTATGCAAGATTCAATCATATGAAAGGTCAGTGGTACAATATAGGCAGACATGGTTATCACTCAGCATCACCAGTCACATGGTTACAGAAAACAATTAGGACTGCAGAGGGACTCTAACTGGGCCCATCAACCTATCAGTGGATTAATGTAAGGCATTAATAAATTGGCATATAAAAATAGCTTAATGAATGACCTAATCCATTTAGAATGCTGAAGCACTTCTGTGGTAAATGCTACTCTAGTTCATTGAAACTGCTTCATTTCACCTTTTCTCTAGACTGACAACTGCAACTAGCCAGTAACTTAAGATCCAAAATTTAGTTCACTGACCGCAAGGACTCACTGGTATATATGTGCTCAGAGTCACCAGTGCCTGCCTCCAGTGTGTGCCATCAGTCCCTCCTGTCAGTGCTTGGCTGAGCGTCAAGTATAATTGAGGTGGTTTGGAGCTGTCTTCTGGGCAAGATTGTCCAAGTCACATTCTGTTAGCCAACCCACTCTGAGGAACGCTAAGCTAGATTGTTTTACCAAATATTGTTTGAGTTTAGGGATTTGTTCTGCAGGTTATATATAAATTCGGAAGCCAATCAGTGGTGTCCTGTCAGCCTCAGATCACCTCATTTGTCCCCATTTTACATTTAACAAGATAAATCAGCTCATCCTCCTGGAACCGGGGGAGCTTTTTTGCTTCTATTTTGGATTTGGCACTAAACATAATGAACACTCATCCTACTCCCTCCCGCCTGGATTGATTTCTCTGTTGCTCACCTTCCTACAGCCACTATTTCCCCAGCGGGGAACTGATGCCCTTCCTTTGGGAAGCCTGGACACAAACACGGGACATGGGCGACAGACCAGCAAACTCCTAAGTAGCCCTCCTCAGTTTGGAAGTGTTAGCACCTGATGTAGAAAGGAGATCATTTGTGGGAGGTGAGACAGCAGCCCACACAACTGGAAACTTTCAAAGGCACTTAATGGATAGAAAACTCTGCAAACGAAACGTTAAAAAATTAAGTTTCTCAACTCGTTTATACATGGCTCGTTTGGTTTTGAAAGCTAAATGTGGAGAACAGAGGCTGTCGATAGTTCTAGGACTTCGGTCCATCTACCTTAAGCTGTCTTAACTTATTTGTAAAAAAATGAACAACTTTTAAAGAATATAGAAACATAATAAAACATCTTTTGCAAAAGTTTTGATGCAAATTAAAAGCTACATATTGGTTCGGGTAACTGAGGCTTTCAATTTTGTCAGTGGGCTACATTGTCAGGATGTTTTGTCAGTGTTGTTAGTACATAGAGTTTTTAGTCTCAGGAACAGAGGCAAGCAGTCTTAGAACTGACCTTCCTTCTCGGTTTTGGAGACCCCCGAGTGCAGCCTTACCACTTCTCTGGCGGAGCTTGTGCGCCCGCAGCGTGGGAGGCATTGCCCAGCCGCTGGTGGCGAGGAGGCGCCTCGTCGCTGCCTCTGCAGGTGCTGGGGGGGAGCAGCAGCAGCAATAAAGGGAGAGGTTTCTGGCCTTTACAGACATCGCCACACAAATATGCTGAAAAGGCAGAGCAAACAGCCATTGTGCCTGGTGGACATCATACTTTATCAAGTGAGAGAAACCATCTTGCCAGGGGCCCCCGAGTCCAGCGCAGGTGATGCAGAGCGTGTCAGTTTGGGAACAAAAACCGTGAACCTGGGATCTTGCCACCAATTAAAGATCGCTTTTTAAAAAGATTATTATTAAAGGTTTTGTGTTGGTTTTTTTTCTGGCTCTTTCAGCAGCCAGACTGTGCTGAACATGAGGACTTTGGGCAATTTGACTTCACACCATCTCTCTTGTTACTGTTGAAAGGCCTTATCAGCTCCACTTGAGTAGGAGAGCCCTTCTAGTGTTCAGCACGGAGTCAGGGATCACAGCATGCTCCCCTGGCTACAGCGGCCTCGGGGCCTGGCATCTTAAAGGTTACTGCCAAGCCTTTCATAGCAATCGAAAGTCACTCACATCTGTCTGCATCTCCTGCCCTGGGTGACCGATTCTCTTCTGTCTCCTATTGCTGGCTTGTTTACGGTTTGGCCTTTTCGGTTTGGCTGCTTGGTGCTGCTTTGAATGGGTGTTTACCCTCCACCGGAGCTGCTGTCAGTGTTATCTCAAGGGCTCTAAGTGCCCGGAGCAGTTGGCACAGCAGACTGGAGGTGGGTGCTCCCAGGCAGGTCCTCAGAAAGCTTTCTTTGGGGCTGTTTTCTAAACAACGCTTTTCGGTAGGAGGTGAGTTGTAATTCTCTATGGTGCCTTGTCCACAACCTCACTCAGACCACTTAAAAAATACCTGGAATGCATGCATTTCTTCTTCATCCCCCAGTGTTCACCCCCTAAAGAGTTTTGCCCAGTGTTACAGTAAAGCCCTTCAACAGTGAGAAGAGGAGTGACTTAAATGAGCTCGCCCTGGTCCCCCCCCCACGCCAGACAGGCGCTGGCCTAGGTGGAGGGACAGAAGATGCTGCCCCAGATGCAGAGGAGGCTGATGCCACCTCTAGAGCAGGCTGGTAGGGTGCTTCCGAAAAGCCTGGAAGCCCAGTCACAGCTCACAGAACAGTGTGCCCGTTGCCGTGAGGGCCAAAAGCAGCCCTGCCTCAAGGTCCAAACAGCGGGTGGAGGTTCTGCTGCTGACTAGCGCCGGGCCCAAAGGGTGCGCCTCTCATCTGATCTCCTGTGCAACATTGAGTAACACTTGCCCTGCTTGTTTCTCAGGCTGGCTGAGGCTCAATATTACTGTTTTTAGACCTCTTTTGGTTGTGGCTAATCATTGATCTTAAGAATTCTGGTAATCAATTGGAGCTTAGAGTTAAAAGACCTATGGATCAAGGTCAACCTAACCTGGTTATAGGTAATGACACTATGGACTACCCAAGAGCTACTAAAATTGGCCTCTCACCCACCTGTCCCTCCATCCGGCAGTGTTCAGAGGAGCGATCACGTGCCCTAGGCTTCTCACCATGCTCACAGAGTCCCATCAAGATTTAGGTTGGGAGTCACCAGACACTAAATACCTTACACTTGGAAAATCCTGTCTTCATGAGGACTCACTGAATGTCTCATTTCCTACCCCCCTCAGCTCCTCCCCATTCCCCTGGGAGGGCCTGACTCCCAGAAAGAATGCCCCATTTCCTACCCCCTCAGTCCTCCCCGTGCCCCTGGGAGGGCCTGACTCCCAGAAAGAATGCCCCATTTCCTACCCCCTCAGTCCTCCCCATGCCCCTGGGAGGGCCTGACTCCCAGGAAGCCCGAGGTGCAGCAGGGGAGAGAGTGCAGAGCAGGCTGGGCTATCAGCCGGATGCATCAGGTGGGTACCTACCTGCAGTCGTCTCCTCCAGTGCTGACCACATACTTGTCGTCGTGGGAGAAACGGATGTTCGTCACGTGAGCCGAGTGACCAAAGTAGCGCTTATGTTTGGCCTGTGAGCAAAAGTGAGCAGAGACACTGAGCAACCCTCCTCCTTCCAGAACCACAGCCACTTCCCTTGACAGACTTAAGTCCCTTCTTCCCAGAACCTTCCTTCACTCAGGAGAGTCCCATTTGGTGGGACACCTGTTAGCCAGCCTCTCACAGGCTTTCCTGTCTCGTTCTGGCCTCACGGCCATTTTGCCCACCCCCACCCTCCCTTCTCCCAGCTTCAGGTTAGGGGTTCCCCAATTTCTGCAGGGCTGGAACAAGATGCCTCTTGTTCTAGATTCCAGATGGCCATGTCGATGTGGCCGCTATCTCCTATCTCCGGCACAGTGCACAGAGCACGGAGGCAGTGCAGGCAGGTTACTCTACGGCAGACTCACAAATTTCTCCGTGCATGGGAAATCAAAGAGCTTCACCAGCCCAAAGTCATCTCCTGTGACAATGTTCAGGCCAGCATGGGTCACACACGCGCAGTTAACGTCAGCCTTGTCTGCATTCCGCGGCCAGATGCCAATGACTTCGTCTCCCAGAATGCTGTTCAAAAAGAAAAGTTAGAAAGAAGGAGGTTGGTGAGAAGGCTTCGTGCACTCGGACATCCTTAGGGACAAGGGGCGGAGGGAGGGTTTACAGAATTCAGGGGGGTCCGTGTGGCTCCTCTGGCATCTTCACCCCAGCTCGTACTGTGCTGCCTGGGTCCCTTTCACACCCAAAAGAGAAGTTTCCCCCTCTTTGATTCTCTCCCTCTTCCCTACGGTTCTGAGTATGTGTGTGTTCGAGAGGGGGATTCCTTCAAGCTCACAGGATGGTGGCTCCTTTTCCTTAAATTGGCCTCGTTTCTTATCAAACTAACGGGCAGTTCCAGCTTCCCATTTCCTCTTGGTGATTAAGGGCCTAGACAAGAGCTGGGAAATGGGCCCGGGATCGTGTGGCCCAGTTGGTTGGAGCGTACACTGAAAGGTCGTGGGTTTGATTCCCGGTCAGGGCATGTGCGAGAGGCAAAATGAAGTTACTCTCACATTGATGTTTTTCTCTTTCTCTCCCTTCCTCTTTCCCTCGCTCCCTCCCTAAAAAAACAATAAAAGCATGTCCTGGGTAAGGATTTAAAAAAAGAGAGATGGTTTCCCGTTTCTTGCTGGATGGGACTGGGGATATGTAAGATGGATTACACAAAAAGAAGGACTTTGCATTTCAAGGCCCAGGTCGGATCCAATCCAGTGGCCCAAACAGGTACAAAGAGCCTCCTGCCCCAACTCCCCAAAGAAAGGGTAGCTCTGTCTCTGAGCTTCCTCAAATCCCAGCCACACACACGGAGACTGAGCCTGGGCGAGAGACTCCCTGTGACCTTTTCCTGCAGTCACCTTGTCCAGGAGGCCCAGGTGATCTTCTCGATGACCATGGCTTCCGTTACCTGCTTCCCCAGGGGGACCTCGTGCACCTGGCGCTTGTAGGCTCCTGTGGACACCTGCAGCGCGGGAGGAAACCATGACCATCAACCTCTTTGCGAGTCCAAAGGACTCCTCCCCGTTGGGTGTGCTGCTTCCCGGAACAGGAGCCCCGCCTCTGCATGCCCAGGGCTTGTCACGAAACCCACGTTCAGGCGTGGTCAGCCCACGACCAAGTTCACGTGAGCAGGGCACTTTTCCATCCATTTCCCACTATTTTCCAAAGACCTGAGGCTGCCCAGCAGCAGCAGGATCACCTGGAAACTGGTGAGAAATGCCCAGGCTTGGGCCGCACCCGTCCTGCCGGATCAGACACTCTGGGGTGGGCCTGGGTCTGTTTTCAACGAAGCCTCCGGGTCCCTCTGACGCTCACTCAAGTTTGGGAAACCCATTCACAGAACCGAGGTCCTCTGCCCGGAAGTAAGACCCGTGTTCTCATGGACAGCAGCGACTGGGTGACGGCTGAAGCACCTAGGACCGACCCCTGCTTCTCCGGGGGCCTTCCAGCGGAAACGGATCAATTTCCAGAAAGTGGCTGCTGCCTGCACCCGGCGCCCCCTCTTCCCCTGCAGACCAGCCTCCCCCGATTTTCCTGCCGTTCTGGTGAGCGGAGATCTGCCTCCTCCGGGCCTTCTCACAGATGGAACAGTGTTCCCGGCCCTCTTTGCTGGCCGACTCCGACTCCTCCTCCGGATCTCAGCCTAAATACCACTTTCGCAGAAAGGAAGTGGATCTAAATCCAGCCCCCGTTAAATGTTCCCACGGCACCCGGCCCTGCTCATTCCATTCTGTGTGTGTGACTCCATCCTGTGATGATCTGGTTAGTGCTTGTCCTCTCCATGACAAGGCAAGTTCCAGGACAGCAGGGACCAGGGCCATTTTGTCCATCGAAAGCTGACCACGGTGCCTGGGTTATCTACTATTTGATGATGAACGTGTCCTCTCTCCTGTCACAATGAATAGCCAACTCCAGGTCAGCTCTCAAACGCACTGCCTTTGTTCAGAGTGCTGGGGAAATGGTTCTGTCTTCCACTGTAAGTTTTAAGGGCGGGGCCCCTCTCTCTCCCCTCCCCCTGGCCGGTTCCCCCGGGACCCCGTGATGAGTGCTCACTGCTGGCCCACCATCTGGAGTCCAGGTCCCAGTGTGGAGGGGCCACACGACCCAGTAGGGTTTGGAATGTAAATGAATACGTATAAGAAGTGACCCAGGCTTAGGGGTGGTCCCTGAGAACTGGAAACGAGGAGGCTTTGAAGGCGAGGCGATGAGAGGAGGGTCACAGATGATTAGGGCTTGTGTTTCCTGCTTTTCTTATTGAAGAGAAACTCTACTACTTAAAATCCTATTTCCTCTACCTGCTTAACTTCTCTAATAGGACAGGGGAGAAGTAACAGAACCTAACGCAGCGCCTGTGAAGAATAAGTCAGCGCACTGGCCGAACCCAGGAAGCTCTCAGTGACTATAAGCCGCTGCTGTTATTACTGTTATCGGTTGCCCCAGGCACCAGTAAAGCGGAAGCAAACCTGGATGTATCTGCCATCCGCAGAGAAGTCCATCTGGATGACAAAGCTCGGGATGTCCTTGCAGTAGCCGATGCGATTCAGACTGGTGCCCTGCATGAGGTCATAGAAGTCCACGGTGTGTTCAGAAGAACCAACGGCCAAGAATCTGCTGTCTGGGCTGATCCTAGAGAAAGCCATCCCAGAGCACGGTCACTGAGCGGCCGGTCGGGCGGGAGGTCTGCTCTGGGACCCGCCTTCCCCGACTCAATGGCAGGGAGCTCTCACTTTATAACTCACAGGTGCTTAGCTTCCCCCACCCCCCCGGCACCCTGTTCTATGGAATTCAACAATTTCTCTGCATCAAACCCCAAGGAGGCAAGGGAATGCGTGCATGCAGCCTTTCTCAGAGTGGCATTTTGCAGGAAGTTGTCACCACTCTCGTGGAACTTAGTAAAGACACGTCTGAGAACGCATGTGTGAGAGGGTGTCCTTTAACAGGGGGCTCGTGGAGAGGGACCTTCTTTCAACTGAGTTCTTCATCCTGGCCACGGCCCTTCTGGAAGGGGAGCCCTGGGAAGGAGAATGCCTGCCTTCTCCCCCCCGCCCCAACCACCTGCTAGGTACCTGATGTCTTGGATAGCAGACTTCCGGTCCCGTTTTTTCCCCCAAACTTTCAGGCTGTTCACCAGCAAGATGACAAACTCTCCATTCTTCATGCCGATGGCCACCATCTCCCCGTCAGGGCTGTAGGCTGCACACCTGGCTGCATGGCCCAGGTTCACCTTGTTCAGCAGCTTCTGCATTGATGCAAAGTAATAGCACCCGAGCCCTTGGCTGCCTGGCTGGTCCCCGGGGGACATCCTGACCCCAGGCCCGAGCAGCCAGGCTGCCTCTGCTACCGGGTGGGCCTCCAAAGCGCTTGCTTCTAGCTTCTGTCCCTGAGTCGCTAGGTGGGCAGTAAGTTTTGATTAGAACAGCTTGAGAGATGACCTGCTTTAGGGG
>NW_006383011.1:10007994-10037449 GCF_000327345.1 Myotis davidii
ACACCTGGCTGCATGGCCCAGGTTCACCTTGTTCAGCAGCTTCTGCATTGATGCAAAGTAATAGCACCCGAGCCCTTGGCTGCCTGGCTGGTCCCCGGGGGACATCCTGACCCCAGGCCCGAGCAGCCAGGCTGCCTCTGCTACCGGGTGGGCCTCCAAAGCGCTTGCTTCTAGCTTCTGTCCCTGAGTCGCTAGGTGGGCAGTAAGTTTTGATTAGAACAGCTTGAGAGATGACCTGCTTTAGGGCGGGTAAAGGGGGGTGCTCAAACTTTCTGTAAATGGTTTGGAAGTAAGTATATTAGGCTTTGGGGTCCACGTGGTCTCTTGCACCCATTCAACGCTGCTGTTGTAGCACAAAGGCAGCCCCAGTCGCCACATTAAGGAAAGCGGGACTTAATTTGTAGAAACAGGCAGCAGGCCGACCTTGACCCTCCAGCCGCAGATGGCTGACTACTATTGTTCAGGTGAGTTTGCAACATAGCACCTGTGAGTTCAGATCCTGAATCGTGGCTCTCACTAGCTGGGTGTGTTCAGGTTAGTGACTTCTCCAGTTTCCCGTTTGAAAACAAGTGATATTAATATTGGTCTTGCAAGGTTACTGTAAGCATGAATAATAGGGTGCGTGAAGCACCTGGTACGGAGTAGGTAGTAAGTGATAGATGCTGTCACCATCAGCATCGTAAGCACTGTGAGCTGATGAGGTAACGGCCACATTTAGGCTCCTGCATGTCTGTTCTCTGGTCTGCGCACTGAAGACAGGACTCAAACTTATTTCATTACTAGCCACTTCGTAATGAAACCAAGTATTTTAATTATTAGAGACTTAAGTAATTGTTTTAATATTAGACAAGGCTTGGTAACATTACCTCCCCCGCGCTCCCCCCCGCCCCCACTTAGACTATTCTTTGCTATTTTGGATTTTTACTCCAGATGAATTTTTCAAAAATCATTTTATGATATTTTGGTGTTTTTTTCCAAACTCTAAGAGAAGCTTTGTGGGGATTTTGATTGAAATGTTCCATTTGGGAACATTTGACATTTGATATCATTTTTAATCTTCTTGTCCAGGGAAGATGATTTCTCATCTCCATTATTTATTTATTTATTTATTTATAGGTTTTGTGGGCTCTTTCATGACAAGAGAATAACCATTCTCACTTAGATTATTCCTACTACAAATAAATATTTGTAGGCAGATATACAGCTAAAAGACTGAGTGTGTGTGAATGGGACTTGTTATTAGGCTAACTTAATTACTGATCTCATTTTCGGCCTCACCCCGCACCCACTCCCCGGCCCGACCTCTCCTCACTACTCTGCGAGGCCCACACGTGGGCACTGGAGCCCTGCAGACTGGCCCCTCACCTTGTCGGCCAGGTCCCAGATGCGGGCTGTGCCGTCGTTGCTGGCAGAGATGAAGATGTCCTTGGACGGGTGTGTGGCCAGGCCCCAGATCTCCCCCTCCATGTGTCCGTCAATCAGGATGTTGGAAGCAGCATTTTTCTCACCAACTTCAATGATTTCTCCATCTTTGGTCCCCACTAGAATTTTTCCCTGTTGTAATCAAAACACTATTAGAAAAAGGACAAATACTGTACCATCCCACCCCTATGGACTACCTGGAGTAGTCAAATTCATAGAGCCAGCAGCATGGTGGTTGACTGGGCGACACCTCGGGGCTGGACTAAAACCAACACTGTTTGTGAGGCCAGCAGGAAAGTGGACATTCTCACAAGGACTGTGATATGGACTTTCTGTCCTAAGACAAAACCAGTAACCCCTCATGTACAGCGAAGAGTAGCTCAGCTTGTTCGCACCAACAGGAGTTCTTTCTTCTTCTCATGTAATTATTCCTTTGTCTTTTCTCATATAAACCCCTTGCTTTCACCCCGCAATTGGGACACTATCTGGTTCTGCCTAGATGTGTGCTCCCCAAATCGCAGTTTTTTGATGCCAAATAAATGCAGGTTGCTTCTCGTTTCCACTATTTAATTGGAAGGGGCTTAGCTAACTCTCACTTGGACCCCGCCCCTCCTCCCAGCCCCAGGAGAGACTGGCCCGCTCACTTTGCCACGGCACACGGAGCGCACACACTCCACCAGCTGCCCCGTCTCCAGCTGGAAGGCTCGGCAGCGCCTCATCTCCTGGTCCCACAGTTTTACAGCACCTCCTTCTTTGGTCCTAAAAAGATCAAGAGGAACTCAGCGTGTCAGGCCTTGTCCTCAGCCCTCCCGTGACCCTCACTGCCCTCTCTCCTTGGCACCTCCTTACGGTGACTCCACCAGAGCCCAGGAGGACGGACCCTCCAGGGTAGCCCTCCCTTAGGCCCTGGTGACGGGCCAGCACAAACCCTTGAACGTGCAGATTTCCTAAAATGCCTTCCAATGCCATGATCTTGGAAGGAAAGAGAATTGTAATCCAGAAAATCAAACTTTTCATTAAGTCAAACATAGAGTGTTTGTGTTTCTCCCGTTTTTCTGCTTCATTTTCACAACTTTCCTGTCCCCACTGGAACCTCTCTCTATTCTCACTTCTCCATCTCTTCCCTCAGAGCTACCGAGAGGGGCACTTCATGCACAGCAAAGCCACGCGGGTCTGTGCAAGAACACCGCTCGGGTTGTCAGGTTGTTAAGCCACCGTTCAACAGCCTCCCTTCCAGAGGCGGTGACTCTTGGAGAGACGGCAGACTGATCTCCCTGATGCAGCAAAGATAGGAGAACGAAAATCTGCATTTTCTCCAAGTTGTAGATGCTTCTCTCAGTCTCTTCCCAAAACAAAACTCAACTCAACTAAACATGTGTTCCCAGAGGAGCTCTGGCTTACGGCCGCTCTTTGCCGCCGGTCACGATGAGTCCGTCCCGAAGGGTCGTGTACATGGTGAAGACGGGCCCCGTGTGAGCCTTGGCCACCAGCCGGATGAGGAAGTGGTCCTTCCACACGTAGACGTCTCCATTGATGGCACCAGTGAACGTGAGGTTGTTCTGCAAACAAAGGGACACCGTCCACACCCGGACAGGCATAGCAGCCCTCACAGGCGCCCCCCGCCCCTCCCCGAGACACCTGCTCCTCGGTTAGGAACCCGAGCGGAGAAGTGGAAACATGCCCTGGATCTGACCTTCTGGGCTAAGGAAAGGCAAAGGAGTTTGCAGGCAGTCACGGCAGCACATGATACATCATCTGGCCTGAAAGTCAGTCTGAGTTACTGTGGGGCTTGGCTTCCCCACAGAGCACAGCTCTGCATGGAGTGAACTTCCATTCTGCGAGCAAGGCCCAGGGGACGGGGAGGGCGGGCGGGGCTCCACCTGAGAGCACGCTCTCCTGGCTCATCCAGGAGGCCAGTTGCGGGGTTTGTGGTGCACAGGGGCTGAAATGGAAAGGGATGCTCTCCGGTGGTAGAAACGAACCCCACCTCCTCTGCGGCTTTCTAACCCAGGCCCTGCAGGCTTCCCAGCCCGTCTGCCTCTGGAATCATGAACCTTCTGCCCACCCCTCGGTGTTAAGGGAACAGCGATCGCAAAATGCCAATAAAGCTGATCTTGTGGAAACAGCTTTCTTGTTTGCAGCTTCTTGGCCATATTCCTTCTCCACTCCCCAGTCGCGCGCCCCCCACCCCATGCCCAGGGGCTCGGGGCCCCTCGGGAAGCTCTGCTGGGACTCACAGCACCGAAGGCCACGGACAGCATCGTCTGCATCTTGGCAGCCTCCATGGACCCGATGACCCCTTTCTTATACAGGAGGGCGCTGCCTGCCAGGGTCCAGAACTTCATGTGTTTGACCCCCACAGACACAAACTGCGTGTCCGAATCCGGGCGGAATTCCACCACGAATATGCGCTCCAGGTGACCCCCTCGGCTGGCGACCTTGGCCCCTGCGTGGATGAGAGAGTCCAGTGAGGGGCCCCGCTGAGCCCAGGCCAGGCTGGCGCTGCAGGTCAGGGGGGCTCTCCATCCCAGCAAACCCGGGCACCCTGCAGTGTCCTTTCTTCTCTAACTGCCCCTGCCCCCGTCAGACACGACTCCCAACGTGGGAAAGAGAGGCTGTGTCAGGGAAATTTCCAGAACAGCAGGGGCTGCTAACACAATCCCTGACTCCACCCCCACAGCCACATCCAGGCACCTGTGAACACAGCAGGAAAGGATAGCCTGGGAGGTGGAAGCTTCCAGAGAAAAGGGCAAAACGGCTTAGGGGCATCCCTGTCCCTCATCGTCACCAAGGTTCACCCCCACAGGAAGAGGGACCCCTCCCCCCGAGACTCACGTTCTCTCAGACAGCCTCTCTCCAAGACTCTCTGCTTTTATTTTATTTTTGAAGGTCCCTTTTCTTTATGGTTTTTAGGTTTAAATTCCTTTACCTTTTACATTTAATTACAATTCCATTTATTTATGTTTTTTACTTGTCTCTTGAGTTTTTCTTTTTTTTTCTCCTGGGTTTTACTTAACCTTTGTCTTGATCAAATCCCAATGCCACCACTAATTTGTAGAACTTTGGACCGTTATTTAGCCTCTCCGTGCCTCAGTTTCCTCACCTGTAAACTGAGGGTAATAATAGTACCCATTTTTGAAAGTGTGCAGACTAAAAGGATGGAGGTAAGCAAAGCCCTTGAGAATAGTCTTGATGCAGTGAGTGTTCTGTAGGCGACAATTATTATTATTATCATCACTCTTTTGGCTCCTTTTAAAATCTCTTGGCTTCTAGTCTTTTAGCCCTTATTTTAAACCTCATCTAT
Organism: Myotis davidii; assembly: GCF_000327345.1. Taxonomy (NCBI): domain Eukaryota; kingdom Metazoa; phylum Chordata; class Mammalia; order Chiroptera; family Vespertilionidae; genus Myotis; species Myotis davidii. The sequence continues at coordinate 10,012,721 of NW_006383011.1, forward strand.
CTTTGTCCCATCAGCCCTTGAGTTTTTGACTTTTATTTTGAACTTCTATTATCTTTCCTTTATTTTTCTTTAAACTTGCTCTGAATGTTTTAGTTCCAATTTCCTCTTATCTCCTCTCCCTGTTATTCACTCACATGTATTTTTTCTTCCCCTCTTCCTGGTCACTTACACTCACCTATTCGTTTTTATAATGGCTCTCTAGCACGGTGGGCCGAGGCCAGCCTGCAGACACTCCCTATAAGAATGGTCTCCCAGGGCAGGGGAGGCCCACAGGTTTCCTCTCCCCACCAGCAGTAATTCTCTGCAGAAGAAATGCTAAGTTCCTGTAATACCCCTCTCTACCTTGGGCCCAAACAGTACCCAAGAATACTATATACTAAGTTACAAGACAAACAACAGAGTGGGAGAAAAACACTGCAGAACTTATGAGACCAAGACTTAACATTAAGAATCAGTAAAGAACGGAAGAAGCAATATACAAGCAGTCAAAAGTGATGGAAAAAGGAAGAGCTCAGGAGTCATGGGGGGAATGCAAAATGAAACCACAGTAAGATACACCTTTCTTCTAAGCCACTGTCTGCGTTTTCCTTGTGATCTCACGCACACTTCTATTGTGGCGATGCCTGCCTCCCTCTGGGCACTGGCTTCTAGGTCACTCAGAACAAATTTCATACAAGCATCTAGGACCTGACAACATGCAGTTCATATAATAAGCTCATTTTTTTCCTCCACTTTACTTTGTATATTTCTCTCTCTCTCTCTCTCACACACACACACACACACGAGTTCCACAAATTATTTATTTAACAAATAAGGAATGAATTATATGCTCCCTAATGATCACAAAAATGTACATAAACCTCTGGGAAAACACTTTATTTATCTCTAAGCAGGACTTAAGTGAAGGAAAAACCTTCTGCAATCAGCTCAGAAGAGCTGGTGGTTGGTGAGAGGCCCTTCAATATTATCTCTGGCTCAGGGCCTCTGTAGAGACCCAAGTGCTGGTTCCAGCAAAAACAATGGGAGCAAGTTATCAAAGAGAAGGCCTCTCCTGTTCCTGGGAGCTTGTTTAAAAGTCCTGGCTCCACCGATTCTCCCTCTGCAGGTCAGAAGGGGCCCAGTGAGCAAGAGTCTGTGCTGGGGCAGGGCCTGAGCGGGTCCTACCCAGAGGGACAGACAGGGCAGTGAGGAGAGCGAGCCGGAGCTGAAAAGCCAGGACTGTGTATAGGGGCCGATGTAACTTTCTTTCTAGGCATGAGGAATAGACCTGGACTTGGCTACCGCAGAGAGAAGAGTCAGTCTTGCAGAAGAAAGGCATTACGCAGCAACTTACGACCTCACAGCGGAAAGGGCTTAGTGGAGCTTTCTGAGAGGGAGTGGCTGCCTTGGGAAGTGACAAAGGCCACATCCTTGAAAGTGTTCAAGCAGAGGATGGGAATGGACTCATTCGTCTATTTAATCAGCTGGCCACGACATTATGAGGAATGAACCTGCATCCCCAAGGTCCAGAGGATGGGGCCTTTGGACACAGTATCTTATCTAATAAAGACAGAATATGCAAATTGACCGTAACTTCACAACAAAATGGTGGTGCCCACAGCCAATAAGGAGGGAATATGCAAATTGACACAAGGCGAGAGGCGGAAAGGTGGCTCTGGCCGGAGTTGCCAGCAGCCAGGGGAAGGAAGGCCTATTCTTGCACGAATCTTCGTGCATCAGGCCTCTAGTATGAAGGAATAAGAAAATGGGAAATGGAGGGAATGTGATGGTGAGTCTTCTCATAAACATCTGCAGGTCCCCAGCCTCGTTTCCTCACGTGGGGGCTCAGGCGGGATTGGGATGCTCCTCTGGCTGTGCTCCTCTCTTCATAGCCCCCGGCCACAGCCCCTCCCGTGGGAAGAGGCTGAGATAATGGGACGCCAGAAGCCTCGACTGGAGACGTGCCCCCCTGTGCGTGCCTGGCTTCATGCGCCCCAGATACGGGCTGCCCGGCTGGAGACAGACCTCATTAACGTCCTAACTAATTAGACCTGCTTTTGCCAGCCTGAGAACATGCTTGGAAAATTGCACAGCTTTGGTAGCAGCCTCTCTCTTTGTGTGTGTGTGGGAAAGAAGGAAAACTAAATGGCTAAATTAAATGTGAACTTTGATTATAAGATGAATCCCCATTTCAAGAAAGTTAAAGTGTAAGAGAAAAATATGTCTCAGTGGTAACACCCTGTCCCCAGTTCCTGGAATAAGAACCGAGGTGCAGAGGCTGCTACGGAATCCAGGAGCCGCCAGAAGGAACGCTGAGGAGGAGGAAGATTGGGTCAGACGTCGGAAGGATAGAAAGGGAGGAGGCTGTGCATTGGGGCACTTTCCAAAAGTGCCCACAGACCCTTTGTGAACCAGCACAGGCCCACCCCACCCTGGCAACCCTCTCTGCCGTGGGGTCCAGGACCCAGAGGCATCCAATGGGCAGCTTCTCCAGGATCCCAAGAGCCCTGGGATCTGCTGCGCCAGCAGCCGGGCCTCCTGGGCTTGGCAGGGAGGCAGATTGAGGGTGGAGCCCAGCCGAGGCCACAAGCGCCCCCCCCCCACCCCCGCCCTTCCTGAATGGACAGAAAGCCCCATTTCGGTTACCTTCCTGCCAGCGCCAGACGGTGATGGTGTGCTCGGGGTCCACGCCCACCGACACCAGCAGCTTCCCGGTTGCACTGAAGTTGATGTAATTCACTCCCTTTGAGTGGAAGCACCGCAGCATGGAGAGGGTGTGCTTGGTCATGGCGTCCCAGACGTGGATGGAAGGTGTTGTTCCTGCATGCGGGAGGCGTGACAGAGCTCAGGCTGGAGAACGGCCGAGCCAAAGCAACACTTGCGTTCGTGTAAAAGTCTTTAAGACCAGCGTTCAGGGGCCTTTCGGCGCCTGGGCCTGAGGGACCTACAGCCTGACCTGCCAGAGGTGAAGACAACAGCGAGCACCTGCTGGGCTCGTAGAGACAGGGGCTAAGGGCCCGTACGCCCAACGCGCACACCGGTGGAGGGGTCGCAAGAAGGAGACGGATGAGGTCAACGCTTTGTATCTGCGACTCAGCCAGATACAACCAGCAAACATGACGCAGCGGCATGACTTTGCTGTGCAGAGTCAAACTACTCACGATGGAACAGCCTTACCTGGGGTCTCCGCAAGGTCACCTGCGTTAGGTGGGCAATGGCAATGAGGAAGCGTCGGGGGAGAACAACAGCTAAAGTGAGTCACGTTTCAAACAGTGAAGCACTCAGCACCAGCATCAGAAAGTTTCAAATTAAATGTAAAAATGGACATGGGCTCAATGAAGACAAGCAGGAAGGTATGTTTGTAAAAACTGCCTTTGAGATGACAAAGTTAAAAAACACACACACGTGCTTTTCACAAACGTGAGTCAGTTCCCATTGGTCATTGGCAGTTTCCCAGGCACAGAAGACCTGGGACACACACTGGACTCTCTCCTGACCAAGCACAACCCCCAGGCTTCAGAGAGGAGGCTCTTCATTTGCTCCCCTGGGTTTGAAAAATCTCACCAGTCCACAGGGCTGGGGGCATCCAGTGATCGGGAAATCAGCTATGGTCTGACTTTCTGGTTCCTCAGAACCACCAATCACTGGATGTGTTAAACCAAGCAACTCAGAAGCATTAGGGGCTCAACAAATCAACAGCAATGTCAACAAGAAGGGGTGGGTGTCAGTGACCCACCCTGCCCTCTCCCAACGTTCCTGCTCGGCTGCACCGGGACCCGCCTACCTATCTGGCTGGTGGCCACCACGTTCCTGTACTTGGGGTGCTGGTTCACCGTGAGGCAGAGGATGTCGTCCGTGTGCTCCAGGTAGAAGCTCTGGCTCCCTGGGAGAGAGACGCAGAGGGTGAGCGGGGGAGCTGAAGACCTCAGGGCCAGCCCACAGCTCCGTGCGGCGTCTTTGGAAATGCCCTGTGAAATGAATCGGCCCTGGGGAGACAGGAGATCCCTTTTCACATGTACATAGTCTGTTTCCGATCTGAGAGAGGAGCTGGTGTCTTATCTGACACTGGTCAGCTCCATTCGATCCTTCCTGCTGTCCCGTGTGGGCCCAGAGCACAGTCCAAGTGCAGAGGCTTCCAGAGTCCAGCATGAGAAGGCTGGTGGTCAAAGTGGCCACTGTAAACTTCCCCTCATGCCTGGGAACGGAAGGTGAATGATGGCATTGACAGACAAGGAAACAGCACATCGCCCTTAAAATAAGAACGAGAGGCTAGAAAATGGAGAAAATTCACAGAAAATTTCAAGGCCCTCCTTCCCCCGCAAAAGACAAGTCACTATGTGCCCAGTGATTTCACTGCCTAAAAACCTATGCATGGGCAACTACACCTATTGAACATACACATTTGAAAAGCAAAAAAAGGTTTTAAGATATGAAGCAAATAAGGCAAAATATTAACCTCTAAATCTGGTGGTAAAGCTATGGGTGTCTATTAAATTAATTTCGGAAGAATTCTTTTTGCACTTTGTGTCTCTTTTTAAACTTTTTAATGTCAGAGTCATATAGTTAAGTTTTGGGTATTTTTGTTTAGTGTGTTTAAGTATTCTCATTCTCACTGCAAGCCTAGCTACATAGTCACAAGCAAAACTTGAAAATCTGAGCTGCTAAAAAACTGATCTCAGTTAAAAATGAGTGAGAAAAGCTCCCTTAGGCCTTGTTCCTGGAATCTCTCTATTCCCCATGCCCTCGTTCTGGCGTCTCTCCATCCCTCTCAGCCTCCTGGGAGCTGACAGCACCTTGGACACCTCTCCTGACCTTGACACCTTTGACCCTTCAAGCATGAGCCTGCTGATTTTCTAGGACTAAAGGACACCAGTCTGGAATAGAGTAATGGCTTTAAAGGGAAGAGGATGCTTACGCTGTGGGGCACCTAAAGTTTGGGCACGTGCACAGGAAAGCTAAAACAAAGGCCTGTAGTCAGAGGTGGTTTCCCGGGGCCCGGTCACCTGTGGAGAGGTTCTGGACGACGCCGGCTGCCGCGGTGTGGAAGATGATGTCGGCACCCTCGTTCAGGTAATGCAGGTTATTGCGACAGTCAAATCCTCGGTAGCCAAACACGTGGTCGAGAGCCAGCTCCTACACCCCCACAGAGAGATGAAAGCGGCCCTTAGAGGCACAGCCCGCACTGCAGGCGCAGCCACGCCTCTCATGGGACTGCAGGGCCCGGGAAACAGCCAACCTCACGCTAAAAACATTCTGCTTCTTGTCCAGCTGCGGATTAAATGCAGCCTCCCACCCCATCCCCCGCCCCTTTTTTTTAACTGCCTGGAATGCTAGGGGCACAGGCTAACACCTAGAATTATAGTGAGTTTTCTAAACAAACTAGATTTGTTTCCCAGCTCCTCAGGTGAGCCAAAGTCTACGGGTTTGATGCCCTATAAAGGTTACCTAGGCGTTTGTCTGCGCCTTGGCAGGCACTCGTAGGGGAGCTGAATGGTGGCTCCGAGATTTGCTCTGATTCCCACACACGCAGCTGGGCCTGGCAGAGCAGAACAGGGAGGCAAATGCCACGCTCATTCTGTTGCTGGGTGCACGCCCTACAAAGTTTCTACAGAATTTGCATTTTTTTTCTCAACAACTAGATACTGTTCTGGGTTTATAGTCTTTCTCTTCTTCCTGTCTTGTCTCCCATGACAAAGAGCAAAGGCTGAGTTGGATCAGACGAGCTCCTAATTCAATCTGACGCACATGTATTGTTGGCAGTGCCTCTGTGCCAGGCGCGATGCTGGTTGGTGGGAAATGAGAGTAAGAAGAGGTGAGTTCCTTTTTTCCATGATCTCTGATTCTGGCCTTTTCTTTCTCCAAAGCTCACTAATTTCAGACATCAGATTAATTCTCCTAAAGCACCACACCATGTCCTTACTCAACAGCATCTGCTAACTCTGACTGCCTATGGGGAAAAGCCCAAATTCCTTAAGTTGGCACAATTAGACCCTACACACATCTCCTGTACTCCTTGCTCAGGCTGACTATCTAGTTAGCCATGTACCATGAGTGTTCCTATCTTTATGATTTTGCTTTTAAAAATATCTCTCATCTTTTCCTTCTTTTAACTTACTGAATGTCTGCCCAGCCATCAGTCTCTCCCCCACCACCTCCACCCTCACCCCCTTGTGTTTCCCAGAACTACGTGTGTGTAATTATGTAACCCCCAGTCCTAGTGGACAACTGACTTAAGTTGGGCCAATCACATGGTTTCTCCCAGGAATTTAGTGGACTTCTCCCAAAGTCCACCAAAGCAGTTAAAAAAGTCTGCAGAAAAAGAGGAGACTGAGTCAGACACACAGTTGAGTAGACGAAGGCACCATCTTGGCTGATGATGGCTTTTCAGCTCCTGGATCTGGTCTCTCCGGAAGCTCAGGTGTATTTCCTGACCTGTGCTGGGTTCCATGAGAAATCCCACCAGTGAACTCCTTTTCCAATAAGTTTGAAGATGGATTTTTCTGACCTCCATGAGTTCACAGTCTAGTACGGGAGACCGCTGAGCCACAAATAATGGCAACGGGTGTGTGGCCGGGAGCAGGCCGGGTGCAGGAGGGTTCAGGGTGGAGAGCATCAGGAAAGAGAAGACATTGGCAAAGAGCCTGGAAGGACCAAGGTGTGGGGGGCAGGAGGAGGAGGAGCTTCCAATCTGAATGGGGCTTGAGACGTTCTAATAAGGGGCGTGAAAGCCCAAGGCAGCTCCAGGACCACTAGGCAATGGGGGTGGGAGCGGAGACTTATGTTACAGTGAGAATGACAGGAGATGAGCTTGAACGGTAGCGCCTGGTAAAGTTCTGAACCCATTCATTTGAATCACAGTCGGCCGGGATGTGGGAATCGACTGGGTCTCAACGCCAGGGTGAAACGTGAAGTTATCTTTCAAAGAGCTGATAGGGCATCAGGGCATGAGAGGGAGGGGCGTCCAAAGACAGGAAGAACATTAGGAGGCCTCGTCCAGAAAACAGCAGGTTACCAGCGCCATCGTCCCAAGTCTCAACCACTGAGTCCACATCCCTCGCCACTTACTGGCTTGGTGACCTTGGGCAGGGGGCCTAACAGGTCACTGAAATGCCGAGCTCATGTGCTCATTTGCAAAATGGAAACAATGAAAGTACTTACCCCCTAGGTGTGAAGCGTAATACCCTGTGCAGGGTGAGTGCTCAAACAACAGGCAGTGAATAAACTCCCGCTCTCCCTGAGTGGTACCCAGTACAGGAAACAGGAACCAGATTTGAAGGACATGGGACATTCTGGAGTTAGTACTGACAGGACCAGGGGCAGGGCGGAGGGCATGTGACACGATGGGATGGGGGACACAATGCTGCGTAGGAGGGAGAAGGAACGAGAGCCATTGGATCCATCCAGGTTCCCTTGAAGGGACCTGCAGATGATGTCCATCAGGTGTCAGAACATCAAAAGCAAAAAGTGTTTAACCTCCTCACCTCAACCAGTTTCTTTTTCTTGGTGATGTTGTTCTTCTGGAGTTTCTCAGGCTGGGGAGCTGCTCTGCTGACGGGCGGTCTGGAACAGAGAGTGGCCAGGAGAGACCGTGCTGACCAAAGGCAGCAAGCTTGCTTGTTGGGCGTGGCCAACGGAGGCCAGGGCCAGGCTCCTTTCACCCCCCACCCCTTCAGAGAACCCTCCACCTAGGCTTATTCAGTCCTCCCCCCACCCCCTGAAAAGTTTCTGACATTAAGGGTCCTGCATGATGGGACCTCGGTTCGCAGGCACTGAGGTGGTCATCGGGGGTCAGTCCCTCCCCCCCGGGGACCAGGAAATCCACAAGAGCCAATGGCTGACTTTAACACCAAAAGAGGAGCCTGAGCATGAGAAGGTAGAGGCCGTGCTTCCGCCATTTTCAGACAGGACCCATCAATATTGTTCAGAGTTAGGTAGTGAAAATCACAGCATGGGGAGCAGTGGGACTTACAAGCCAGGCCTGGGAGCCATGGCCTCATCAGGTGCTTCTCACCACACAAGAGGGCCAGCAGGAAGCAAGGGGTCAAAAACAGAGCACCACTCTGCTCCATCCCGCAGGCTCTGGTCTAGTTCCACTGCTACCATCACAGCAGAGGTTGCTTTTCCCTTCTCAGTTTTGGAGATCTGGACCTTTCAACTTACTTAGGAGATTTTTATCATGGGTGAGCCCTCATAGATTCTCAGCCAATTTTGGGTAACCTGGGGTTCCTTTAAATCGACCTATTGGAGTTTAGGGAACCATGGATGAGTAGGGGAGACCCGCACCAGCACCGCCGCACGTCCTGAATCCATTAGTTATTGCTCTTGGGTTAGGTGAAGAGAAAGGATTACCTTGATCCCCTTGGAAGCAGCAAACAAAGCCAAGTGAGAAACTTAGTACAGTTTACAGTCGCATTAGCAAGCACCTCATTCATGCACAAGCACTTTCCAAGTGGACAGACATTCCTGTGTGGCACAAACCATGCTTCCCGGGCATGCCAGCAAAGAACTAAAACAAATGAAAGAGTGCACCCGTCTACAAATTCAGAAAGCTCATACCCTGGCGTCTCTGGGCAAACTCTGCACTAAAGCGCCTACAGAACGGGGAGAAAAAAGGAAGCCTTGTCAATGCTTCCCACGCGCTCTCCGGGGCCCTGCGAATGCGCCTGGGGACTCTGCTGGTTTGCGAGTGTGCTGGGGACAAGCGTTTGTCAGAAAAACAACCCCGTCCTCCTGGATGGCACTGGGCGTTATGCACAATGGATGCTTTGTTTTCAAATCAAGTTCAACTCATAATTTAGCCTAATAATTCCCCGTGTTTCTTGGTAGGGCAGCTTGCCTGCTGGAACGGCTTGTATTTCTGTGCCGGGGGGGAAAACAAACAAGCTACCTTTATTTGCTCAGAAACTCTTCAATCAAAACATGTTATGTAACCATACATGATCACCGGACCCCACGGTATTATCATCAGCACCGAAGAACGGGTAGCGAGCACATCTCTGCAAAATGACACCCCCGGCTGACGTCATCACCGCCAAATGGGGCGAAACCAGGAGGCGGGGGCTTGCCAGTTCTCGCAATTAGACACTTCCTGCACACTAATTATCGCTTCCCAGGACATCTGCTCTTTCTTCTGTTTTAGTGGGACTTTCAAAAGAAATCCGTGGGTTTCTTCTTTCCCCTAAGAAGGTTTCATTGATGACAAAAGCAAGCCAGGGTCTGAGATGGGCGCACGGGGGGACGCTGGGACTGCAGCATGGTTCATAGGGCAGAATCTGAGATTCAACGCAGGGCTGGTCTTCAGGGTACACAGGGTTGTATAATATGGCACATATTATACAGTGTGTACAGAGTATGCATACAGGCACAGACACTGTATTAATATATACATGAGACTGTATATATATATATATATATAGATATATGTACACACGTAGTGGCAACCCTGAGGATGCTTTTTTTCACCTTGATTTTCAGTTAAAAACGGAGAAGTAAAGCAATCTCAGAATGTTCCTTCGTATTCACAAGCACACGTTTACAGCTGCATCGCCTCAACACCGAAGGCGAGGGGGCAAAAGGGAGACACCTGCGTAGTGGCAAACCCAGCGGACTGGGCCTAGACCCCTGGCGGAGGTGGGCTCTGCATGAACGCTTAGCGCTGGATGCTCAGCGAACACCGGCTTTGGCAGAGTGCTGTGAGTACTTACTTGACAATTCCCTGCCTCCAAAGGAAAGCAAGTCAAAACACAATACAAGCATTAAAGGCTTCTCTCCGGGCAACTTTACACAGTGTTTGTCACATCAGACATGGGAGGGACTGCCAAACATTTCCAACGCTGCCGAACGCTGAGAGTCAGCATTTTTCAGTGGATCTAATTCCTCCCAGTCTCTGGGTCCCCTGGAAACGTGACCCTGGAAAGCTGTGCTGAGGTGGGAAAGAGCAGAGCGCACTGGAGCACACCCTCACCGTTCAGGCCAATGAAGTCTTTGTAGCTGGCTGTTCCCACGGCTCACAGGATGGGAGGGAGAGCGAGGAAGGCGAGTGCCACTGGGAATCAGCAGGGACACTCAGAAAGGTTAAGAGTTGGACGGTGAGGGGTGGGGGTTGGAGGTGGAAGGAACCCAGACACAAAGGGGCCTCCTGGGGCAAGTGGGGCTTTGAAGACTTACAAGGAACAGGAGAGCTTCCATTGGGCAAGAAATTTAAGGAGGGAGCCTGGCAAGAGAGCAAACAAACTGGATAATCCAGAGAGAGGACGGTGGACTAGGTTGGGCTTCGAGAGCAGGAGAGAAGCTTTGCCAAGGAAGAGAGGGTGACGACAGGAACCCCAAGGAGAGGCCTGTGAACTCGGGCATGTGCTGGATGCTAAGTAAGGAGGCGGCCCTATTCGTGCCCAGTGCCGGGGGTATGGGCTGCTGAAGACCCACCCATGCCTGGGGTAGAGTCACCACTCATGCCCTCATGTCCCCTATGGAAACGGCACATTCTGTGGGCAGGGAAGGTCAATCCCTGCTGTTACCTCATTGGCCAGCCACTGGACTGCAGAAGAGGAAGCTTAGACTCACTTGAAGAGGTGGAGTGGTCCCTGACATAGGCTCTCACCCAACAAAAGGCCCCGAAGGGAGGCCAGGGCCTGGGTGCCTGCTCCTTTTTGCCTTCTCCCTGAGCTGCTGGGCTAGCAGAGCAGGTGCTGGCCTGAGTTGTGCAGGAGAAGGTTCAGAGGCTTGGGTCCTAGGGAGGCTTCTGAAATGACCAAGGAAGAGAGGAAAAGCAGTCACAGCCTGACAGCCGACGGGGGAGTCAGGCTTGGAAATCCGGTGAGAAACGAAGTGGTTCCGAGCAGCTTCTATAAAGAAGCGGTGGGTATGAAGAAACTCGACTCCACTGAGCCAAGAAATGCAAGTTTGAAATTGTTTTTAGTGTTTTAGTTAGACAATGTTCAAAGTGTCATTGGAGGAGACACCATTATATTCCAAAATGTGCTATAAAAATGCTCCAAGAGTTTTCAAACTGTCTTGGGAAACCAAACTACTCTTCCTCCTGGTTTTAGATGGAAACCAGTGGATGATCTGGAGACTGTTTAGATTTGCCCACAAACAAGAGCCATCACCCCATGGATGGGCTTCAGGGGCTCAGTGAAAACCCTGGCACTCATGCCAAATCGTGTTTGCACATGTGCATCTTTCTGGGGAGAAGGGAGCATCTTTGATCAGATTGTCAAAGATGTCTGTGGGGAGAGAGAGAAGAGAGAAGAGAGAAGACCAATGTTCTAGGATATATCCAGGTTTAGGAAAAGTGTCCAAAGCCATGGGGGGCTCTCTACCATCAAAACCAAAGAAAGTGGATTATGTTAAATGTATTCTTATGTCTTCCAGAACCATCTGTAGAGCTGCTAAGTGGTGAAGTGGAGCAAAAGGGAGTCAGGCAGGAGAACTATGGGTGACCTGAGGGCCTCCCATCTTACAAATGCTCTTGTCTAAAGCCTATAATGCAACCCTTAAAAAAATGGGAATATAGTCTCAGACATGGCCATTTTAGGCAAATATTAATGTATTTGGGTGAAAAATTGAGGTCATAAAGGATGGAGTGAAGGGAACTATGAGTAAGGTGGGCAGACTATTGAAGAGGCTACTATAATAGTCCAAGGGAGGGATGATAAAGATCTTGACTAATGCAGTGGTTGTGGAGAAGGAAACAAGTGACTATTGAAAGAAATGTTGGTGAAGCAGACTTCAAGGGCTCTAACTGATTAGCTCTAATGGATAAAGGAGGAAGAGCAATTCAACTGGAATACCAGTTTTTTGCTTGAGCGTCTGGGTAGATGGTGGCACCACTGACTGCAACAGGAAAAGATTTATAAGGAAAGACGATGTGTTCAATTTTGGTGTGACAAATGTTGGATATCTGCAGGTTGGCTATACTAGTTGGAAGTTCAACTAAGAGGTGGGACTCAAAGAGATGTAGGACCTTGGGAATCATCCCCCAATGGGTGGAATATATGAGCTTAATCAAGGTACAAAGAGAGGGTGGCTGAGAACCAACAGCATGTGAGGGGCTGGGAGAGGAAGCAGAGACAGGGCACTGAGAAGGAATGGTTGGAGAGGCAGGAAGAGGTGAGTGGATTGGACTTGGGAATTAGGAAGTCACCATGTCAGCAGGATGATAGGAACAGAAGACAGATGGAATGGGCTAGAGAGTGAAGGAGAGGTTTGGTGAAACCTGGATGAGAAGGAAAAAAGGGAGGGAAGGTGAAGGTGGGGATATGCATGTCAGTGTATAAAACAGTGGTTCTCAACATGTGGGTCGCAACCCCTTTGAGGGTGGAACGACCCTTTCACAGGGGTCACCTAAGACCATCGGAAAACACATATATAATTACATATTGTTTTTGTGATTAATCAGTATGCTTTAATTATGTTCAATTTGTAACTGAAAATACATCCTGCATATCAGATATTTACATTACGATTCATAACAGTAGCAAAATTACAGTTATGAAGTAGCAACGAAAATAATTTTATGGTTGGAGGTCACCACAACATGAGGAACTGTATTAAAGGGTTGCGGCATTAGGAAGGTTGAGAACCACTGGTATAAAATAAGTCAAAGGATTTGTTTTTTCCTTAAAGAGAGCTGGATGGGGATGGGACAGACTGGAATCTGTTTCTTGGCTTTGGACATGCATCTAGCTAAGGGGAGTGACAGAGGAGAGATGATGAGGGAGCTCGGACAATGGGGCGCTGAACAGAAGGAGAGATTCACTTCCTCTGAGAAGAAAGGAGGTGAGCAGTGTACGTGGGGTAGAGGATGGGAGGCAAGATAGAGGAGACAGAAATGAGTATAAAAGTATGGTTCACGCCCATTGGCATCTGCTTTCTCAGTGAAGGAGGTTAGAAAAACCATCTGCCAGGAGTGGAGGGGGCAGGATGTAGGCAGAAGGTTGAGGAGGGGGCAACGATCTGTCTGACTGCTGACAAGGTGGCAAAGGGAGCCAATCAAAGACAAGAACAAAGATGAATGAGCAGACTCTGGTGAGGCAATCTGCACGAATGTAGCTTTCTAGTCAGAAGAGTGAAGAGATGGGCTGTAGGAGGAATATAGGGGTGAAGAGCTAAGAGGACCGGAAGAGTGACATTTAGGCAGGCTAAAAAAGTAAGGCCAGGAGGGAACTAATGAACCTAGAAAAAAATGGTGTCTAGGCACTGGATGTCATAATAGGGAGGAAGATAGGGTGTACTTCGAATGACAAATCTAAAGGAGATTAAGATTAAGTCACTGAAGAAGAGAGGCACTATGGGTAACAATGTAACCCATGGCATGGCAGGAGCTGAGGTTGACCAGTTGACTATTACCTGAACTCCTCAGAGACACAAAGTTGATAAATGACAGGAAGGAAGGATGGAAGAAGGCAGAGCATAACATGAACTTCAAAGGAGTGGGTGGGGCTGGTTTAAAAGCATGCCAATATATTTAAACACACCTATAAAAAGCACCCTGATCCACCAAAACTTACTCTCAATAACATCATTTCAAAGGGCACAAATCGTGCACCCTAACAATTGCTTCTGGTACCTCATCAGTTACCACATCACGACCACACAATAGTAGGAAGAGGCACAGTAAACGACCCCGGTAGTATCCATTCCTTTCAACTGGATAGCTCAGAGATGTCTGGAGACTGGATTAAAATAATTGGACCCAACTCTGACACTGTCTTCTAAGAGACGTTCCCTTTACATAGAAAAGCGTTTACCTGCTTGTGATAAGTGAGTGGGTTTGGGTCAACTGATTACACTGTAAGAATATGATTTTCTCGATGCATAAATATTTTTTAAAAACATTTTATAGCTATTTACCTCTGGATTTTTATGGCCTGCCACATTTTTTTGCAATAAAAAGCAAGGAAACTCTTCTCTAATGAATGGCAGGTTTAATTATTCATTATATAGACACCATTACTTTGCTTCAAACAATAGAAAATCAAGAGGTTTGAATAAAGAAATCATTTATGATAGTAACGTTACATTCCCTTTAAAAATCAACTAACTATTCAACTTCTGGTGGAGTTACATAGCTAGACAGTGGGCCTTAAAAATGATTAATTTCAGTGTTTCAGGATATAATAGATACTCAGAGCAGCTGAGTGTAGAACTCTCACCAAACCCAGGGATGACGGGAAAGAGAATTTAGCTGAGAGAGCAATGCTCTGGAGGAGCAGGGACACCCCTTACCCTGTTTGCCCTATGATGTGAGGTTTGAGCTTCACGTACACTCAACATATATGCAACGGCAGGTCTCTGTACTAACTCCTGCTACCTAAGGTCACTCTATCATCACAAAGGGGGTTGAAATGCAGCGTTAGAGGTTCCTCCCCATTTATTGGACCAAGCGTCAAGATAGGATGTAGCAGTTTTGACAGATCTCAGTCTGGTAAGTTCAATAGCACCTGCTAGCAAGGTTGTCAGTTCTTAGCAACTCTAACAATACAAGCTCACAAAGCAGCTATTGATCAGGGGGACAAAGGGCCTCTGTCAGGCCTGCCGAGCTGAGGACTGTGCCAGGAGAGCTGGGCTGTTTGTTAGTTGACATCACCCTGGAGGGGAGCATGGTCTGCTTCCTCGTGCTCATTGCACCTCAGGCAAATTGAAATGTGAATTTTCTGATTAAATAAAGCTTTTTTTTTTTTTTTAAATTGAGGGCAAGTTCTTCCAGTGCATTTCTGTCCCTAAACATAGCATAAATGTTTAGGAAAAAAAATGGGATTACCAATCGATAGATGGTGATTTGTTTCAATTCAGGGACAAGCATCTAAACGTTTCCAATATTTTTAAACTTTGCCACCAATGAGAATATTCTTTGTTTCACTGCGAATCTGCCGACAAAGAAGCTTTGTCTGTATAAATAGGTGTGATGGCTACAATAACACAGAATTTCCTTTTCAGTTCTTTTGACCTTGGATTACTGAAAGTTAAACCAAATAAACATTTTAATATCTAACAGACAGATGGTGTGAAGATTAAAAAAATCATTTAACCAAGAGCCAGGGACTCCAGGGCCAGTTGCGACATCACTGGATTCTACACAGGATCACACAATTGCCCACAAAGAGAAGACCACCGACGGGGCTAACAAAATGAAGGTAAAAGTTGTTGACAAAGAATGGATTTGTAGGCCATTTTGAGGACAGATTAATTTACTTCAATATTAAGAGAAGCAGGCTAAGTAAATTCACCCACGCATCTACTCATCTGTTTACTAACCTGCGTTAGGCAGGTGGTGGTGACCATGAAAGACAGTGCGGACCCTCAAGGAACCTAGTCTCATGGGAAGTCTACAACCCAGTGGAGCTTTAAATACCGTGATGCTATGGACCCATGCATTAAGGAACCGACATTAAACCTTTCCCATATTTTTAATGGGAACATTGTAAGGACTAAACCTTAAGGATCAAAGAAGGATATTAATTTTGGGGCTGAAAAAAACCAAATCTGGGTAACATTTCTTTATAAACCTATGGTGTAGAGCTGTCTTTACAGGACTTCCTCTTTGCTTAAGCTCATAAACCTGTATAAATCAATTTGGAATGGATATGAGATAGTAGGAGAAGATAATTCTTAGGGCCTTCCTGAGTCAGCTATAAACACAGTTTTAGACAAAGTTTGGAAAACCCTAGTGCTGGAGTAGAATTTTGGGGTCATTTCATGGGAGAACCTGTGAATTCACCCATGTGGGGACTGTCATTGTCTATTTCCTTGGGACCCTGGGGACTTGGGAAATTGACACTGCCTGAGGCAATGCTGTCGGCTCCTGCCTTATGTAACTGTATCTGTATCTTTCCATACATTCTACAATTAAAGAGACAACATAACGTCTAACTTTTGTACTGCCATCTTTCCATTATTCACATCACTGTCCTATTGTGATGAAGCAGATTGGTGTCAGAAATGAGATTAATGCCAAGGACTCCCTCACGCCCTTGCCAGATGTAGTCAGCCATTTTCCAGGGAAATACTGGATACCTGCTGAGATTTTAAATGTGAAAGAAAACCCAAGGGAGCTGAGTTTTTCTTTGATTCTCAGGGAGCTAACACTTTTTGTAAACGCCACAGATTCAGAACAAACAAAAAAAAAATTAAAAAAAGGAGGACTGAATATGTCAAAGGCTTCAAATGTTAGGAAGCAGTAAATAACAAAGTTGATATAAAACTCTGTTACTAACCTTTGCTTTAAAAAGTGGCCAAGATGGAGACTGATTTCACATAAAAAAATTAACTGTGAGAATTTCTATTTTAAAATATGTGCACTAAATATCATCCCTTATAGTCAGCCGAACCTTGTAACTTTGTCATTTAGAAAAAAAAAAGATATTCAGAGGATAGAAATTAAAAAATGATTTTCTAACTGTATTAAGGACCCCCTTTCTGGAAAGCAAATAGTCTTTAATTAGGACGAAGCTTGATTGATATAAGTGTATCAAAATAATCATTTCTTGAAACTTATTTTTAGAAAATGATTGTGTACATATTACAGAGCCAGGCAAAACAGCTGAATATCTAGACCAGATTATCCCAAATGAATTAATGACTGAAACTATAAATATCATAATTTCTAAGGCAAACTACATTAAACTCGTGCTAAGACAATACAATTTACAGGTTAAAAAGCAACTTTTCTACTTCAGACTTTTTTTGTTTTTAAAGAGAGATGATGACCTTCCCTATCTGAGATAAACAGGAGAGGCGAGCAGCAAGCCCAAGGCCTTTCTAAGGAAAAAATGCACATCTGCTCAGTGTGGGCTTTTGAGTTGTGCCCATAAGTTATGCAGCTGCTGTAGTGAGAAGACTGGGGTCGGGGGAGGCCTAGGGTTTGAATCTTTCCTTCTTTTAGTAAAAGGTAGAAAATGCAATAATAAGTAAAATAATGTTTTAAAGATGGTATAGAAATAGAATGAATAAAAAAAAAAAGAAATAGAATGGATTTCCCTGTTGATCCCTGGATAGATAGCGGAAAGCGGAAAGCCTGAGCACTTGTTAATAAAAGGCCTTGGAAAAATATAGACTGCGGACTCAGGTGCACTGAGACAGCAACCTCTGAGCTAACTACTGCATCCACTCAGAAAGATAAGAGATAGTGAATATGATATGCCGATTTCCATAAAAATAGTTCAATTTGTGTTAATTTTGTACCTTGTCATTATCAACTTAGTGTTCTTTTTCCTGAACACAAGCCCCAGGTTTCAAAAGAATATATCAAATAAAAAGCTCAATTATTTACTATTCCCCATGGCGATGGTTAATCTAAGCAGATTGGGGAGGAGGAGATGAGGACCATGTGTCAAACAGCAGATATTTAACAATAAGTTACAATCCATGGCCCCACCAGGTCCAGCTAGAAAGACTGATGTTGGTCAGCTCATCTGGATTTTAATAAAAGGCCACAGCCTGCACTTGGGGGTATTATTAGATCCTATCTATGAATTATTTTTGAAATGCCTGGTGATTCACCTCTGTGATGATCATGCAGTTACACAGAATGCAAAATTGGGGTTGCATGATCATTTGATTCATACAAGAATATAGGATATTGGCACTAAACATGTCTATGGTTGTAAATTTCTAATTTCTGATTTTTGTTTCCTTAATGTGAAAATAAAAACCTTTGAAGATGGGCTAAAGATGTTTAAACATTATTTTGAAAAATATCTGGGACTATCACCATGTAATGCGAATATAAAATTTCAATTACAAAAGTCAGACTTAGTGTGCTAGAGTCTTTTATAATGTGATGCCAGAGGCACCCCAGCAGTGGTGTCAAGGCCAAGGTTCCTCAAAATTGTTCCACTTGAACTGGGTAAAGTTTTATTGATCTGGCTGTATTCACTGGCATTTTACTTGATTATATATACACTGTTGTAATACTGGGTGATAAATACCTGGGTATATTCAAAGGCGTTTATAAGTGATAGTAGTTCCTGTTTAACATTAAAATGGCCTGAGGTTCTTTTCTGTGATAACAACACCTGTTTCTATTAGGAAAAAAAAAAAAAAAACCTCAAGGAGAATGAGCTGGATATTTTCCACGCGCCCTTTCATATCTCCACCCTTCTGCTCTCCAAGGCCGCCTCTGGGGACTGCACCACTGGATTCAGCGCCAGAGAGGCACCGGAGGACAGGGTGCAAGGAGACCGCCATCTGTTCTCCTGATACCTCCTCAGGCTGGTTACCTTCAACCCCCTCCCTCAGGTCTCAGCTCTCATAATGTGGTCCACTCCTGCAGCTGTTCTCCACATCTGGCAACAGCTTCCTCCCTTTCCCACTCCAGGTCCAGGTATGGTAATGGCTTTCAGCTGTTGCTATCCCCAAGGCTGCCCCAACCCTGTTGTTCCCCTTATTATTGCTCAAACCTTTGTTAATATTTCCTTCATTAAGCTTTCCCCAAACTACTCCCTTTTCAGAGTATTTCTCTTTTTTTTTGCTGGGGCCTCAACTGCCACAACATTTAGGCCAAACTTGAAAGATTTAAGATTATTTCTTTCACTGTCTACTTGTTTTATGAAATTCTATTTAAGGTACTAGGTGTCCTGTATTTTTGTATTCTATGAAGTCAACGTTAGGGAACTTGAGCCAAGAATCAAAATTAGAGAAGAGAAAGGTTTCTGAAGTTTTAGGACACACTATCCAATATAATCTTCAGAAATACAACATACAACATGGTGCAGTAAAGACAGCAAAAAACAAAACACAAAAACTCCCATTAAAACAAGGCTAAAAAAGAGTTAAATTTAAAAATCAACTTAACTTTGCCAACCTTAAAAAAAGAGTGTGGTTTTTTTTTTCTATTTTAGTCTACAATAATTTAAGCAACCTCTAGTGGTTATGGGGAACAAAGCAATGTGCACTCAATAGAGACCAGATTCTATGCTCAGGACAGGAAAGCCAAAGACAAGTGTGGATCTCTTGTCAAACAACAAGGACAATTTCAGAAATGCACGCTGCTATTATAACGAAGCCACATACACCAACCCAGAGAAAGCTCTGTTAAAAACTCAACAGTGACAAGTTAAACACGAAACAATTACAAGCCATTCATTATAAAAGTTGAACCTAAAAGAGTTATACATACTATTCCTTCAAGGAACAATACAAAGTATGCTTTAAAAAAGGAATATATACCAATAATAATCAATCTGTGCTCAGCTTATCATCAAAAATGAGATGAGAAGGAGTAAAAAATGACTTCTTGATTTTAAAAATAACATCCTATTTTTTAATTGATATGCCTTCCCCCGGCACTGACTGGGTATTCCATGCTCATGTCTCTTGTGGTCCTTGAGTCTTTGTCTCCCATTAGTCTTATGGGCACATGCCTGGGTGTTTAGAAAAAGCACCCAGACACAGGCAGGCATCTGCAGCCACACACAGACAGGAACAACGGGAAGGTCAAGCAGAGCCTCGCCCTGGAATCAGCAGGGCTTGACGGAGCCAAAGGGAGCAGTGTCACAGGTGACAGCCCTGAATATTCCCCAGAACCTGGGTGCTGCCTGGCCCCGGGCTCCTGTGGTCTGAGGCCCCAGCATTTCTCTGGCTCTGCCTCTCTCACGCCTGGGGCACTGGAGTCCGTGGAGCCCAGTCTGTACCCTGGGGGAGCCCTCTGTTGACTTATCGTTAGGAGCCCTCCCTGCCCTAAGGGCTCCTGCCCATCTTCCCTTTCTCATCCAGCTTCCTCACAAATTCTCTGAAGGCCCTGCCTTGCCTGGCACCCCTTTGTCTTTTCTCCCATTCAGAGCTGCCTATAGTCCTCTCTCTGAGATTCAGGCTCCCCTAAAATTACTGACAACGACTGGAGGACACCGCTTGTTCTTGGTTCTGATTAGGGTTTGCCCCATGGAGGCTGCGAAGTCAGACACTATTCACTGTTCCTCCTCCGCTCGCCCCTTCCTGCTGGGGCCCGCTTTGCTCCCAGCATGCTGTGCGGTGGGTGCTCTCTGCTTTCAGCCCCAGTGGGAACTCTTGCTGGTATAAGTTATCAGAGACACTGCTATGTACAGAAAAGGCTTGATTATTCCTCTGGACCCTGTATTTATCTTAAAATTGTGTTCTTCACAACATGTTTTCTTCACTACACCTTAGTGTAGTGATGGTGAATCTTTTGAGCTCGGCGTGTCAGCATTTTGAAAAACCCTAACTTAACTCTGGTGCCGTGTCACATATAGAAATTTTTTGATATTTGCAACCATAGTAACACTAAAACTTATATTTTTGATATTTATTTTATATACTTAAATGCCATTTAACAAAGAAAAATCAACCAAGAAATGAGTTCATGTGTCACCTCTGACATGCGTGTTATAGGTTCATCATCACTGCCCTACTGTGAGCTATTTTTTTTAATGCCAGTCAAGTAATAAAATAATTCCCCCATATCTCATAATACTATGAAGCATTTTTTTTCTTTTTTTAAAATATATTTTTATTGATTTTTTACGGAGAGGAAGGGAGAGAGACAGAGAGTTAGAAACATCGATGAGAGAGAAACATCGATCAGCTGCCTCCTGCACATCCCCCACTGGGGAAGTGCCCGCAACCCAGGCACATGCCCTTGACTGGAATCGAACCTGGGACCTTTCAGTCCATAGGCCGACGCTCTATCCACTGAGCCAAACCGGTTTCGGCAATTTTTTTTCTTTTGTATTAAAAAAAAACACAACCCAATCCTGTGTATGCTATGAACAAGTTTTCAATCTGGGGTATTGAAGAAAATGAGGAAGCTTCAAAATTCTGGATTTTAAGATGGAAAATTCTTCTTAGGGTCATCTCTACCTTCACCTCGTCCACCTCTTCCTACATTGAGTGGGTATGAGATTTTTACAGACCTGCCCAGAAACACACCAAGACCAAGAAAGGTTCAGATGAGACTCACTTTAGGTTGGAGATCAGTGTAGTGTTTGGAATTAGGCATTTCGTTAGATTGCTAATCTTAGGGGCCAGTCCAAATCATAGCATGACAAAGCATTGGCTGTAGAAATCATCCACAAACAACCTTGGGATAATAGCCAAGTCAACTCATTACATAATGTCACGTGAAGTTGGAAAGATTGGGTAATTTTCTTTCAAAAGAATGTTTAATTTATGCCAAATGTTTTTTTTATATATATATTTTTATTGATTTCAGAGAGTAAGTGAGAAGGAGAGATAGAAACATCAATGATGAGAGAGAATCACTGATCGGTTGCCTCCTGAACACCCTCTGCTGGGGGATGGAACCCACAACCTGGGCATGTGCCCTTGACCGGAATCCAAACCGGGACCCTTCAGTCACCAGGCTGACGCTCTATCAACTGAGCCAAACTGGCTAGGGCTGCCAAATGATTTTTCAAGTAGATTATGTAAGTGGAACGCTTATTCATGGACATATTCATAGTGCATATGGTTCTTTTTTTTCTTGGTTCTTAATATTAGTCCTTTACATTTATTGCTTCTTTTAAAAAACTAAAAAACTACATTTCAAGCAAAATAAACTATAATGTACAGACTACTGTAGAAATATCTATATAATTTTAAAAAACAAAAACAAAAAGAGAAGTCTGAGCCTTTATAGTAGCATCTGGCAAAGATTCTAGGGAGGAATTAGGTTTTTTCACATCAGATTCAATCTTCTTGCCTGCAGCACACCCACCCTTTCTCAACTGAAAGAGGAGGGGAAGTGACATTTTATTTCTTTGTATCACAAGTCCTACCTAAGAGCAAAAGGTGCTATTATTAAATAGTTATTACTGGGCAGAAAGCCATACTGAGTGCAAAAAACAACTTGAGTCTCATCAACTATAAACATCAGGGTATCCATCAATGTGAAGAGCCCATAGGGAATTCTTAAACATCTAAGATCCATGAAATTCTCTTTAGACGTTAAAGGTCATTATTCAATACTTATCCTCCCTACTATGAAGATGGCAAATTAAGTAATATTAGTAATTTAAACAGAATTTTTAAACAAAATGTTAAAACATTTGACAATTTCTCTTGTTGATTACAATAATAATTTACAATAACACATCAAAAGGGCCTGAAATAATACCAGCAACTTTCCTTCTCCACAGAGGATCCAAGACAACAAAATCAATAGGCCTGGAATTGCCAAACACACCTGAACGAATGTGGGCAGGTGAAGACAGTAAGAGAAGGTACACCAAGTGACACAGAGTAACACGCAGACTCTGGTTAGAATGGAGGATTACTGTCACACCCACAAATATTCCCTCCTGACCCCAGAAGCCCACCCTCCCTCCTACCTGTCCAGTCAGCACACCCATCCCAATCAGGACATCTGCTGGCTATCCTGACATCCTCTCTGGGCAAGGGAAGCCTAGTCCACCCCAATCTCATGTCTGTTCAAGTCATTCCATAAGTAACTTTGGCAAAGAGTAACTCACCCTTTGCCACATATTGAGGGCTGTGGGCAGCTTTCCCCAAATTAAGCTCGTGTGCAGGTTAAGACTGTGCATACATGTAAAAGACCAGCTTAAGTAGCATCTTTGAGGGCAAAGAAAATGCACCATGGTTTACATGAGTTTCTCATCTTCAGGTATAACAAATGCAAACAAACCTGGCGACGCCATACCTTTCTTCCATGGAAACCTCTTTCATCTGCTGGTGTGGTTTGGTGCCCTCCATTTCCCTGATGCTCACGGCATAGATCTTGGTGGTGTAATCAATGGCCTTTTCTCTGGCAACATCACTGTCATAGCCTCAAACGACAGAAAGGTGGGGAGTGGAGTTGGATTGCCATGGCTCAGGAGGGGGTGGGGAGGGAAATGCTGGTGGCACGTGGCTGCTGGCACTCACCTCCATCCTCTTCTGCGTCGGTGTCCGACTCCTCGCTGTCCACCAGCTTACTCTCCTGCGTCCCCACAAACTCCCTGGTCCAGATCATCAGGGCCGTGTCGGCGCCCCCTACCGTGAGCAGCACGGAATCGTTGTGCAGCCATCTCACGTTGGTGACGTGGGCGCTGTGCCCCACGTACTTCTTGAATCTCGCGTGCTGGCCCTGTGAAGCCAGAAACTGGCCATTACCCTATCGGGAGCCCCACTGCTCCGGACTCTGGATTATCTCATCCACGTTATTCTCTAGAGTGGCTTGTACTGGATACGAATGAAACATTTAAGCAGCAATTTCCTTACATTCCTCGACTGTAAGCTCTATGAAGGCAGGGAACAGGTCTCCTCTCCCCCTGAAACGTTACCTGGCTCACCACAGGTCCCCAATAAATAATTTGTAAGGGAACAAAAAGTTGGACTACAGAAGCTATTTCTGGGAGCGTAAGGAAGTATAAGAAGCTTGTTTTTGTTTCTCTCAAATATCAAATGTGGATTCTCCCCAGGTCTCTGGCATAAACTCCTGATTGTGAGTCTGGCTGACATTTGAGATCAGAGGTGGCCTCCCAGTCACTCCCCACAGTGGCTTTTGTACCACAGCCCAGACTGTGGCTGACCAGCAAGGGACTTCTAATCCTGGGGCCTCAAGGAAGATTTGAAACACACACACCAGTTTCTGCCACGAACCCTGGAAACAATTTCTAACACTGCAAGCACTCGACTAATTGATTTAAAAACAAAGTAAGCTGCTTTTCAACAAACTCATTCGAGTAAACAGAACCCAGGTTATTAGTAATTTCCAAGAGCTCGCTCAGGCCCCGCCGGGGTTATCCCAGGAGGGGAAGGACATGTGAATGTGAGCGGTGGCCCGCCCGCCCGGGGCAGCCCTGACAAGTGGTGGGGATTTGCAGCTGACATCAGACGCCGGCTTCCATTTCTGGCTCAGGAGCCAGAGTCTGGCTGGCAAAAACAGCTCTGGCGGGAGCCATTTCAAAAGGGAGAGTTTTTCCATCCTCTTGGCGACTCCCGGGGAATACCTCCCAGTGTGGGAAGCTGCATGTGCTTTCTGAAGTCCTGGGAGGGCCACCAGTGTCCCAGATGAACACTTTATTCAATAACTGACAAGAGGCTCCCAGGGGGTTTTGGACCGGCGCCCTGGGGAACCTGAAACCGCCACAAGCAGGCGGCAGGAGACAGGTGCAGGGGAGTGTGTGACTTTAAAATACTCTTGGTCGGATCTCTGTGGATCTGGCTGACCCTACCTGCCAGCAGAGTGGACCCGCCCACTGCTCAGCCCAGTGCTCAAGAGGATGAGGGATGCAAGCAGGTGGGCAGTGTTTCCAGGAAGCCCTCCAGAGCCACTAGCTTGCGAAGCGAATAGGCAGAGCCAAATAAGGATTTCCACTGGGAACCACCGTGTGACCAGATGAGACCCAGAGGCATGGACGGAAGAGGACAGTCACGGTGGCTGCCGCCGTGGGTCCTGCTGGCCTTCCTGCTGGAAGCAAGACCCACGCCATTATGCAAGCTGGGTTCTTGAGAGAAGGAGAAAGTAAGAGAACTTGAGAAATGCCTCTCTGCCGGAAGCCGGTCCATCCTTGATGCTTGACACAGTCGCTGCAGGAAAGAAACATCTGCATAGCATATGTTTCAAGGGACCTGGCGTATATAGCATACTGTTCTTAATATGTTTGCTCCCCTTAGCGCTATGTGTTTTAACCAAGGTCACCTCTCCGAGAAAGGTTGTTTCCCCAGGTAGGGATTTTTCCCTGAAGTTAGGAAAGGGAACACAGGGGTTTTTGGATGAGGGTGGAAAAAAGAATCCAAAAAGAAAGGTTGGGGGCGGGGGGGAATATCAGGGACCAATATATGAATATCAGG
>NW_006383011.1:10037542-10050135 GCF_000327345.1 Myotis davidii
GAAAGTGGACCAAAGGGATAAGAAAAAGGTTACATTTCTGAGTCAATTCCAGCAAAGGGTGATTCAAGATTCTCACAATAGGAAGCAAGATTACTGCTCCGTGGAACAATGAAAAGGAATTCATAGTTATCAGAAGGTTCGGGAAACCAGCGGCTCCCCAGGAGGAAGAGGCGGGCAGGGATGATTGGTGGTTCTCTTAGGGCCTATGGGAGGAGCCTCCTGGAGAGCTGGCACAGCCAGTCAGATGCACTGTCCTTCTGGGTCATCATGCCAAATCCTGCATTTCTGTTACAGCCATCAGGACTCGCTACCATCAGGACACTCCCCTTCCACCAAATACTGAAAGAATGGAGACTCTGCCCTGGCCAATGTGACCCAGTTGGTTGAGCATCGTCCTGTGCACCAAAAGGTCATCAATTTGATTCCTGATGAGGGCACATGGCCAAGTTGCGGGCTGGAGTGTGTACAGGAGGCATCAGCTCAATACTTCTTCCTCACATTGATGTTTCTCTCCCTTCCTCTCTAAGAAAACCAATAAAAACATATTTACAAAAAAATATGGATAATCTGAAATATGTCCCCAGAGTGGTTAACTGTTTTTAGGTGAGTAATTTCTGAGAATATGATGAAAATTATGTACCCTCTCCCCACATTCCCAACATTTCATACAGTTTCTCTGTACGAAAAACTTTCCTCTTTGAAGAACCATTCTTTCTCTCTCTTTAAAAATTCTCTTGAGCCTTTGACATTCTGAGAAAGAAACTGAAGAACCTGAGGATGGGTTGAAATGAAAATGAAAATGACATGGTGAGATATATTTTTTATCCTTAAGTTTCCTTTGTTACACTTTTCTAATGGAGGACATGAAGTCGCTAAATTACTGGTGATTTTACAGTTTTGTGAGAGAGAAAAGAAATATACAAATGAAGAAATTCAACAAAGGGTCATCAACATACAAGTTCTTGATACTAACCACTAAATTACAGCTAATTTCTAGATAAGTAGGTGGCATCTTGAGGAATGACAAAGTCCACAGAGGCTTTAAAAAAAGGTGAGAATTATAAAAAAAAATGACATAACTACATTAAAAAGTAAAAGTTTGGGATACTTCCCATATGGTAAGCATTATTCTAAATATTTATAAGTATTAATTTGTATAATGGCATAGTATCTAATTAGAGAAAGATTTGTTCCCACCTTACAGAGGACCAACTCTGTCACAGAGATTTTAAGAAACTCCCCTTAAGTCAAACAGTTAATAAATACCAGAGTCAACACCTGAACCAGGTAGTTTAGCTTTAGAATGGAGAACATGGTGATATTTTAACCTCTCCGATCTAGTGGAGGGGCATAGCTTTGAAAAGGAAGGGCGGATAAGGGAAGCAACCAGCTAGCTTATATAGATGGTGTCGAAGGACAGCATTGCACGTGGTTTAACTGGAAAAACGGGCGGGCTCTGGCAAAGGAGAGTCTATCTCATGGAGGCTGGAAACCATGTGGTTGTCAGGGAACTAATGTCATCACAAAGATTTTAAACTGTAAAACTGAATATATAAGGACCCATGATTGTCATGGAAGAAAAATGCTTGAAAGACATGCCTAGTAACTCAGGGGAAGGGAGAACAAGGAAAAGGGCCAAGAAGTCTAACAAAGTCTAACAAATAGAACTTTATTTTTGGACAGAGAGAGAGATGTGTGGTGATTAGATCTCATAGATAACACCACCACCTGATGACATGGAGCTCAGTGATAGAATACTGCAATGGGATGCTGTCTTTAACCGGCTGGGCTTCCATAACAAAATATGACATGCTGGCTTAAACAACAAATTTATTTCTCACAGTTCTGGAGGCTGGGACATCTAAGGTCAAAGTGCTAGTCACGCTGTTTTCTGATGAGAGCCTTCTTCCTGGCTTATGGATACCATCTTCTCACTGTGGGCTCCATGGCCTTTCCTGGGTGCATTTATGCATGGAGAGGGAGAATGTACTCTTTGGTGTCTCTTATGAGGGCACTAATCCCATTGGATCTGGGCCCCACACTTACAACTTTATTTAGCTTTAATTGTTCTGGAAAGGCCCTATTCTCAAATATAGTCACATTGCGGGTTAGGGCTTCAACATTTGGATTTTGATGGGGACACATTCAGTCCATAACAGGTGGTGAACATTGTCTAACATACCCAGAGCAGCGGGGGAATGTAACTAGACATCTGGAAATATTCATCAGGTTGGGTCCATGTATTTGGAAGGAAAAGTGTGCCAGAAAATCATATTTTTTAAAAAAAGAGGAGGAAGAGAAGTGATACTATCAAGGAGTTTTATTCAAATTAGCCAATGGTTTTCAAATGCTTTCAAATTATAAAACCATTTCTTCAACTAAATCTTACAAAGTAAGACTGAGGAATAAAAAGATAAGTAACCCAATTTAAAACAAAGGATAAAAGATCTGTACTTCACAAATGGCCAATAAGCAATTGAAAAGCCCTCAGCATCATTAGTCATCAGGGAAATGCAAATTACAAACACAAAGCCCTCATATTACCTACACCCCGGACAGCTAAATTTCAGTCTGACAACACTGATGTTGGCAGCTAGAACTTGCTTATATTTCTGGTGGGAATGGAAAATGGAAAAAGGTCTGGCAGTTACTTAAAAAGTTAAATACACATTTTCTCCTATGACCCAGAAATTCTACTCCTACATATTTACTTAAGAGAAAGAAAACATATGCCCACAAAGACTTGTCCATAAATGTTCATAGCAGCTTTATTATAACCAAACAATGGAAAAGCCAGGTGTCCATCGATAGCCATGGGGATAAACAAACTGCTGTATCCATACAACGGCATTCCACTCAGCTATAAAGATGTAACAGACTGTTCTTACCCACCAACAACATGCAGAAATCTCAGAAACAGCACCTGAGTGAAAGAAGCCAGACACAAAACAGCACCTACTTGACTATTCCATTTATATGAAGTTCTGGAACAGGTACAACTAATCTATGATGGAAAACACTGGAATATTTTTTTTTCATCTGAGGGTAAAGTGGGGGTAGAGACTGGCCTGGAAGGAACATGAAGAAACTTACTGGGGTGATGATAATGTCTATCTTGATAGGTGTTTGGATTACGTAGGTGTGTTTGTCAAAGTTCATCAAAAGGAACCTTAACACTTGTGCATTACAACTGTATATAAATTTTACCTAAAATATACCACAAATTTTGAACTCTAGGTAATGATATGCACAGGAACTCATTAGGGGTAAGTATCCTGATGTCCATATCTACATTGAATTGTAGATTCTAGGTGGTGGGGTCCTAGAAGTTCACTGTATCATTCCTTCACCTTAACTGTATGTTTGAAATTTTTTCTTTTTTAATATATTTTATTGATTTTTTTTACAGAGAGGAGGGGAGAGGGATAAAGAGTTAGAAACATCCATCAGCTGCCTCCTGCACACCCCCTACTGGGGATGTGCCCACAACCAAGATACATGCCCTTGATAGGAATCAAACCTGAGACCCTTCAGTCCACTGAGTCAAACCGGTTAGGGCTAAAATTTTTTCTAACAAACTGTTGTAAAAAATCTTACACAGAGAATCAACATATGAAATACAAAACACAATGACTAGTTGAAGCAGAGGTAGGGCTCCAGACCCCTCCCACTGCCCCCTACTCTGTTTCCTGGGGTGGTCCCTGAGGAAACTTCCTGGAACACAGGGTGACATTACTATAGACAGCGCACCTGGTCAGGCTAGGGATGGAGGTGATGAATTCCAGGACCAATAATAAACCTAGCCCTGGAGCATGATGCAATAGCATTCTGGGGATTTTAGCTATCTAAATATAGGCCCAAACCTCAGTCTTCTAATACCAGGACATCCCTAACTTGTCCGGCTAGCAGTCTCATTTCAAGTAATGTAAAAGTAGCAAGGAAAATTGCTACATAAAAGGGAATTCTGATCAAATAGGAAGAACTGGTAACTGACAGTGAAGTGATGATCACTGGGAGTGAATCTCAGAAAAGACCACCAAAAATTATTTCCTAACCAGATATTAACAAATGAAAGAGGAGAGAGGAAGGCATCTAAAGATACCCAAAGGGCTATGGAGGGAACTGGTGTGTTCAGGTAAATGTACAAATGAGAAGAGGAGTGTAAACCAAGGATGAATACAAAAGTCTTGCACTGACAACTGATATAGTTTTAGAATATTAAAGCAAAAAGCTAAGAAAACAGAAAAGGATTTTCTATATATAAGGCTAAAAGAAAAATACAGAATGCTAGGAATCCTTCTTAGATCAGATAGTTTAACATGAACAGAAAGCAGACTTACTGCCTCTATTAAAGAGAATGCTCTTCAAACCAGGAAGGACAAAACAGAGCTCATGTACCTGAGTACAGGTACCTTCCAATGTGACCACAGAAACAAAATCAGGATGGCCCAAGGAGTTTAGAGACCAGGAGAGGCGACATCGAACACAAAAAGGCTCCTGTATCTAAATGGGAAAACAAGTGGACTCTGGTAAATATTGATTTATGAGTTGATGCAAACTTTGGAAAATTCTAGGGTGAATTATTACACAGAAGGTTTTATAAGCACTTGGAAAAGGAAGTAATGAT
Source organism: Myotis davidii (assembly GCF_000327345.1). Classification (NCBI taxonomy): domain Eukaryota; kingdom Metazoa; phylum Chordata; class Mammalia; order Chiroptera; family Vespertilionidae; genus Myotis; species Myotis davidii. Next base: position 10,042,170 of record NW_006383011.1, read on the forward strand.
TACTGGGCAGCAACAGGGCTTCACTGTGAACTAACCCCACATTTTCCATTGGTTGGTTTGTTGGGAGGGGAGATTAGGGACACCAGAGACACACTCAATCTGGCTTTTAGCAAGATATGTGCCAAGTCTGTAGTGATGTCTTGTTGCACTAGAGAGGGAAAGGTGAGGTCCAATACAGCATAATCAGAGAGAGGTAAACGTCTGCTTCTGACTGAAGAACTGAAATTAAATGTGCGCACTAACAACAGAATGTCAGAGTGAATGGGGGCTCCTGAGGGAGGCAGTTGGGTGTTCTAGTTTATACTTTTTCTTTCCATGACTTAGAGCTCACACTGGTGAAATCAGAGGATGACATGACGCTGGAAGGGAAAGTAAATACTCTGAGGAAGTATTCAAAAGATGCTGACAGGCTGGAACAAGGAGATAAAATAAACAAGATAAGGCTTATTTGGTACAAATAAGAAGTTCTGTCCTCAGTATTTAGAGAGTCAGTTGTGTAAGATGGGGGTTATAACCTGAACATTTTGGGCAATGACGTCTATGATTCAACTGTATAGCGTGGAAACCAAGAGCTGATGCCATTTTAATTTAATTTAAAACAAATATAAAATCAAGACAAGAAGATGAAAGTCCTACTGTACCCTGGGCTGCTCAGATGACATCTGAAGCACCGAGTTCAGTCTTAGGTGAGACAGTTTGAAATGGAATAAAATGGAGTGTGCTTATAGGGAGGGGAAACTGGAAACCATGTCAAATGGGGAATGGCTGAAGACCTGGAGATGGCAGTCTGGAGAGAATGAGACTCTAGGACAGTGATGGCGAACCTATGACACGCGTGTCAGAGGTGACACGCGAACTCATTTTTTTGGTTGATTTTTCTTTGTTAAATGGCATTTAAATATATAAAATAGCCCTAACCGGTTTGGCTCAGTGGATAGAGCGTCGGCCTGCAGACTGAAGGGTCCCAGGTTCGATTCTGGTCAAGGGGGCACCAGAGTTAAGTTAGGGTTTTTCAAAATGCTGGCATGCCGAGCTCAAAAGGTTCGCCATCACTGCTCTAGGAAGTCAAAGATGGTCCTCCTACATATGCGGCTGTTAGAGGACCAAAGTTAACCGCTGATGATTTTGAAGGCAGAACTTTGGCTAAGGGGAAAACATTTCGGCTCAATCTAGAACAGAAACATTTTAAGAACTGGAACTATTTTAAATGAATGGGCTGCTTCGGGAAGTAAGGAGTTCTTCATCTCGGGAAGTATGCTAGTACATGTTAGAAAGAGACAGGTCCAAGAGGTTCTGAAGAAGATTCTTACATGCCGTTTTTGTGAGGTGTTGGATTGGATGATCAATGAAGGCCTTTCAAGGAGAAATTCAATGCCACAGACTGACTCAAATTAGTAAACATACCATCATGAAGGTTTTCATATAGCATAAATAATGACAGTGCTGTAGACAACACTGTTGATCGCTATGCCTTCAACATTTAAGATTTGGGGTCATTAATGAGACTGAGTAAGTATATATAATAAACGTGCACTATTACCTTGACAGGATATGAAAAAAGCTTGACGAACCCGAAATCATCTCCGGTGGCTAAGAGGGAGCAGTCTTTGGTGAGACTGGCAGCATTTACGTCGGTCACATCACTGTGTGCGGGCCAGATCCCCTCACAGGTGGGGCCCAGGACACAGGTCCATGTGTCCCATTCTATCTTTTCAACCTTAAAAAGAAGGAAAAGAAAATTAATGTATTTTTGCACAGCCTAGAACTCTTTAGTTTTGTTTAAAAGGAACCTTTTGAGGCTTAGTGCTAAATGATGACTCTGCCCACATCAGGCACCTGTGCTGGGTGCTGAAATACACCGTTCTCAAATGCAAAGTGCTACATGCATTGTCTTAATCAATCAACACTGCAGTCAAATATCCACACAGACTTCTCTAGATAAGATTAACATTTTGGGAATTATGGAAATCTGATAACGTTCTTTAGTTCTTACCTAGATATTTATCATTGTACTAGAGGCTCGGTGCACGAAATTCGTGCATGGGTAAGGTCCCTAGGCTTGGCCGGCAACAGGGCCCATCAGGGCTTCCCTCTGGCCGCTGGCAGGCAACTGGGACCTGGGCTTCCCTTGCAGCCCTGGCTTTGTCCGGAAGGTCATCTGGAAGGATGTCTGGTCTAATTAGCATATTATGCTTTTATTACTATAGATAAGCCATATAAGCTAGATCAAGGTTTTTCAATGAAAGCACTATTGACATTTCAGGCTGCACAATCCTTTGTTGTCAGGGGCGGTCCTGTGCATGGTAACATGTTTAGTAGCATCCTTGTCCTCCACCCACAGGATACCAGTAGCACCCCCTCCCAGACATCCCCAATGACCCCGGGGCCCTTGCTCCCAGTTGAAACCACTGAGCACACTGATTAAGGAGATTGATTATTTAGCAAAATATTTTAAAAAGTTAACACATAACTTTTTATTTTTTATGGAATGCTTCCTTGGAGGAAAGAATAATCAGATTCTGCAGCTAGTTTAATATTCTTTATGCTCTGGAGAGACTATCTGAAGAGCAGTTCATACTGATATGAATGTACACCATTTCAGGAAGCCTTATAACATGAATTTACCTCTTATGCGTATTCTTTTACATAATAATTGTTCATCTATATCAAGTTGCATCTCCCTCCCCCATCATTTGGTTAAACTGCACTTTATTTTAGTGTATTTATTTGGGGGCAACAGGATGGGAAAATAAAGGTGAAGTGATGTAAAAATGATGCTTAATATTTAGAAGATAGCCAGGTAGAATCACATAGACAGCTCCACAGTCTTCCTACTCTCTTAGGATCTTTATTTCCCTATATGTAAAATGAGATTGACAACCCTCACACAAGGCTGTTGAGAAAATTAAAATGCAGGCATATAAAGTGCTTGGCACATTCAACAGATGTTCAGGGAATGAATGACATAATTAGAAATATCCCCTACTCGAGGCTATAAATGTTTCTCCATATGGGACAACACACATGGAGGTTGAGAATATCATGCTAAGTGAAATAAGTCAGACAGAAAAGGACAAGAACTATATGATTTCACTCATATGCGGAATATAAAACAAAAAGCAACAAATGAACAAACCAAATAAACTCAGAAATACAGACAACAGAATGGTGGTTAACAAAGGGGAAGAGGGTAGGATGAAAAGGTAAGGAGGCTCACATGGTGTAGTATATGATGACGGACTTTGGCTGGTGAATATACAACACAATATACAGGTGGTGGATTATAGAATTGTACACCTGAAACCTATATAATGTTATTAGCCAATCACACCCCCAATAAATTTATTTTTTTAAGTTAAAATGAGGACTGGTCAGAGGTGAATAAATTGGAATTGGGGGTGTGAGACCAATTGATCAGTAAACAATTTCCATTAATACAGTGTCATCATGTACAACAACTTGTTTCCGTAAGTACTGCACATAGACTTCCTTTAGAAATGCTGAAAACCCTATGAACGTGTGTGTGTGTCCAATTGTCTCTGGGACTACTTGACAATACTGGGATAGTTTGCTGGCAAACTGAAGAGAGAGGCAGGTGCTTAGCCCTCAGTAGTGTACTTTTACCCACTTTTCCTCAAAGGAAGCAATATTTCCTTTTCTTTCATCAAAGTTTACATTGCCTATAAATGAGTCAGATTATCTCCCGGGACTAACAGGACATTCTTAGAGCTCAGTTGGGCAATGACCTTTTGGTCATGAGGGTCATTCTATGGAAGCACCGGGCAACTAGCTTTCAGGAAGGAGGCAATTTGTGGATTCAAACATTTTATCTAGGCTTTGATTTTAACAATTAAAAAGTATGTATGGGTCTAAGGACATGAGGAAAACAAGGAAAAAAGAAAGTTTGATAAATCAGGATAGCCAGATCGTGGACAGCTTTTGTTCTGAAAGATCATTTGTCTTATTAGTGTTGAGGAAAATATTGGTTATTACAAATAGTAAACACTGAGAAAGTATGTTTCAAAAATTTACGTTAATAAGGAGCTTTGCACAAAACAACATGTTGAGTGGGATAAAAAGAATATGTAGCAACTAAATGCTAAGAATATGTAGAATTTTGGTTGTTGTCATCAGGCACAGAAAAATTAAGGAGAATTTGAACTGTGCATTGCTACTTAAATCCCCAGAAAGCAGGAAATCAGATTAAGCAACCAGATTTAAGAAACTATCAAGCATAAAGGTACACTAAATGTAACCCATATTAGTGGGTAACAACTGTTAGATTTTATTAAAAATATAACCCACATATTAGTGGCAAAGAATTGATTGGTTATATTAAATCTTCACGAGATGTATTTTTTAAAGCTTTGTGTATGACTGTTACCTCTGAAGGTCTTATGATATGCCGTTTGCCTCTTGGAGCTTCAAAAAAGAGTTGTTCTTTGGCACCCGAATTAACTTGCAATAATTTCCCTGTTATGACAGAATGAAGTAGAAAGACGATTAAACTCTGCACTTATTTTTTTTATTATTATAAAGTGGCTACAACTATTTGTATTCATTTTAGTCAAAGCTTCATGAATTGAGTAAATACATGGTAGACATTCCAGAACTACATGTAAAGGAGATTACATGCCATGGTACAAATCCCAAAGCTATGATTTTACTGAATATGGACCTCATAAAATCTGACCCTGAACATCCTTCAAGAATAGAAGAATCATGTTTGCTATGCTTTAGTCTGTTGCACTGAAAGTAGCTATTTTTTCCAAAGCCTGACAAAATCCGCTTTTTGCTCTTTTTTCCCCCCGTTGCCTCCTAGCAGAGATGTAGTGAGAGCAGACTGCTTTGGCAAGAATTATGGCATCAGAAGTGAGAGCCTTGCTGCAAGGATTCACATTTACTCCAGTCTAAATTCTAAATGTGCCCTTTCAAGTTTAGAAACAGGAAGATAAGGGCACACAAAATAAACTATGAATGCTCATTCCCCTCCCCTCTCCCACCTTACTTGAAAATTTGTAGAGAAATCCAAGACTTTCCAAAACAAAATGTTGAGCAAAAAAGGTCTTTCACTGTGATATAAACTTATAATCTTGGGTTCATTTTGATTAATGCTGAAAAAGGTAAGATTTCCTACTTTCCCTCCAACCACATCAATAATCCTTTATGGCTTGAAATTTAAATGACAAAAAAGATACACTTTATAGTATTTCTTCAGCATGTATATACATACACACATAATATTCCCCCCCTTTCTGTTTTCCCATAACTGTTTATATCTAGTAGTCTTAAAATGTCCTTCTTGGAAAAATAATACCTAAATAAGAACTTTGTGGGGTTTATATCATGTTCTTTAATGGTCAAGTGGACACCACCTACGTCTGAAATCTCGAGTGGCTTACCTTCAGAGTTGTAGATCTATTTCTAAGTGACTCATTTAAAACAAGGCTCTCGCCCTGGCCAGTGCGGCTCAGTTGGTTGGAGTGTCAACTCGGGCACCAAAAGATGGCAGGTCCGATCCTTGGTCAGGGCGCGTGTGGGAGGCAACTGATCAATATTTCTCTCTTACATTGAAGTATATGTGTCTGTATGTCTCTCTCTCTCTCTCTTCCTCCCTCCCTCTCCCTAAAAATCAATTTAAAACTTTTTGCAAAAAATAAAAAATAATAAAAACAAGGTTAGTTAATAACTGAAAACCTCAATTGTTCATAATTTGCTGAGTTATAACATGGTGGTGAGGGGGTTTTGTCTTGGCTGTGGGGAGCAAGTGAATTTGAAAACATTTCCACTAAAATGGGCACTTTCCTGACCTTCTGGCTGAACGCAGATACACAAATGAGAAAAGAAAAGGGAATTAAATTAGCTTTGGCTATTTAGCATTCTAAGAAAATGAGTAACCAAAATTTTTTCAATGAGCAAATATGTATTTTAGGACCCTCAAGAGAAATTGCAAATAACAAAGGACATGGAAGAGGATTAAAGGATTCAATAAAAACATTCGTTGGATGTGGCTAATTTTAGAAGATATTTGGCCACGGGATACTAACAGAACTCACAGGGTTCCAATTCTCAGATGATCCTAACAACTCAGTTTCCACCACAGTTTCAAAGATCACACTTAGATAAACAAACCACAGACTTTTAAAGTAGCTCAGCGAAGTACTTTCGGATTGTAAGAATATTAGAGAATCTAAACACCAGAGAGCAGTATGAGAAGTGCTTCGCAGAACGGAGACACCTGTGGGGACCTGCCTAGCCCAGGTCCCTTCCCTGGGAACTGCCCTCCACGTGACCCAGAGGCTGGGCTGGACCGATGCTCTCCAGGAAAACTGGGATCTGGAGGCGGACTCAGTGGGTGCCGTGCTGAGACTGGAAGCGAGCTTTGGGATTGAGGGTGGCGATTTCGGGCAACAGAGAGTGGGCCACGTGCAAACGAATTAGGGAAAACCTGTCTGTGCAGAGAGAGGGGCCCAAAGAAGGCACCGAAACACTGCGGGAAAGGAGGGGAGAGGATCTGCTGGCCTGGTTTCTGGGTTTTCCAGTTCATTCCTAAAGCCAGTTCCTAAGCAGATGTTGCCTCCTGTTATTGGAGTCTATGCCATGGGCCTATGTCTTTCCATAAACTCATCCTTTATTATTATTTTTAAATTGAAGCTGGATTGAGTAGGTTTCTGGTTCCTAGCAACCCAATGACATGAAGAAAAAAATTTTAAGTCAACTATTCGTGTTAGGAAGGTGGAATTATGGGTGTGTGTTGTGTGTTTTCCCCCCCTCAATTTTCATTACTGCTGTTATTTCATTGTCTTTTTTTAGGCATAGAGGAAATATTTAGGTCACCACTTATTTTCCCACTGCCTGCTGCCGTGTAATATATAACTACCGAAATATTCCAAGGACAAGAGCAGAAACACAGAGCAAAATGTTGTATAACCCGTGGATAGATAACTCACCCCTGAGTAATGGTAACCCTATTCTTTCAGAATCCTCACATTTTCACTCACTAGAAATGTCTACTCACACAGAATGAGGAAACTGAAAGATACAGATGTCCTCATTTCTAAGCAGGTATAGGACATCACACATCTTGCAGGTACACAGAGCTTTACAGTCCACAAAACGATTCCCACACATCAACCCAGCTGCTCTATAATTTACAAGTTAGAACAATTCTAAAATTGGAGCTAAATGTACCAAACATATCAGGTCCTTGGCAATGAAAATGGGAATGAGAACTATTGTGTCTCAAACTGTTAATTGTTAAAAGATCGCATTGTCTTGATATTTCCAGAAATGAACTAACAGCAGCCAGAACACAACCTTCCATGATTCCTCTCTCCATATATATATTTTCTTGCATTCAGGGGTAGCTATTGCTTCTAAAAAGGCCCAATGCACTTCTTGATTTTCCTAGGACCTGTGGTTGCCATGGACACAAGAGGCTGCAGGCTGTGCCATTCCCCACCCCTGAGGAGCCAGCTGGCTCCGGCAAATGCATTCACTCTTTTGACAAGATCAAAGGAATGAAACAGATTCCTGCTCCTTAATTCTGTGGTCTATTCTTTGCAGACCCTCAAGGCTCCGCTGTGAAAGCTAGGCTGGTCTTGAGGCAGCCTGGCACATTCTCCAGGTCAGGCATTTGCGGCACACAGAGACCAGGAACATAAAAACACCAATACAGCTCACCGCGTGACAATGAAACTGGACATAAACCAAGGAAGATTCATGGGCACACTTGCTGTTATTCTCCAGATGGCCTCCCTGCCCCCCACCACCACCCCCCAAATTGAAAGTATTCTGTTCTCTCAATTGTAGAAACCATTGGTCAATCCTCTCATCTGACTGAAGGGGCCACTTAGGAAGAGAGGCGAGGTGGCTTTTCGAAAACCTCAGCATCTTAACTCCCAGTGTCTTCCATCACCCCAGACCACAGACACTGGCTTTGGGCGAATTCTGGAAATAGTGAGTT
>NW_006383011.1:10050177-10055837 GCF_000327345.1 Myotis davidii
TTCCACATTGGGTGCCTTTACATAGACCTTCGCCCAGGCTCTCCACGGGGCAGTCCACTGATCTCGGCCAGGATCTTGTTCTTTCCACCTGGGATTTACTCCTCTTTATCTAACATTCAATCCAGGGCTTACATATTCGAGGAATTAAAAAAATAATCCTCTTCCAATGTGAGTCAAACTTCAATGAGATATCACCTCACACCCATTTGAATGGCTGATATCAAAAACAAAATAAAACAAAGCAGAAAACTCGAGAAAATAACCAATTGTTGGCAAGGATGTGGAGAAACTGGAACCCTTGTGCACTGTTGGTGGGAATGTAAAATTGTGCAGCCACTGTGGAAGACAGTATGGTGGTTCCTCACTTAAAAGTTGATTTATCATTTGATCCAGAAATTCCACTACTGGGTACACACTAAGCACTGTACACCACGTTCATAGCAGCCAACAGGTGGACACAACCCCACTGACGGATGAAAGGATGGACCAAATGTGGTGTGTACATACTACAAAATACTGTTGAGTCTTAAAAAGAAAGGAAATTCTGAAACAGATGTACAAATTGGTAGTTACAGAACAGTCATAGGGCTGTAAAGTACAGCATAGGAAATATAGTCAATAATACTGAAATAACCAAGTACAGTGCCAGGTGGGCGCTGGAAATATTGGGGAAATCACTTTGTAAAATATATGACTGTCTAACAGTAGACTGTACACCTGAAACTAAAGCAAAATAATGTTGAGTATAAACTGTAACTGGAAAATAAAATTTAAGAAAATGAAAAATGGTTAAGATGTTAAATTTTGTTATGCATCTTTTTTCACAGTTAAAAATAATTTTAAAGCCCTGGCTGGTGTTCTCAGTGGTTAGAGGACTGAAAGGTTGCAGGTTCAATCCCTAGCCCCAGTTGGGAGTGTGTGGGAGGCAACCAATCGATTTGTCTCTCACATTGATATTCCTCTCTTTCTCTCTCTGTTTCTCTCCCCTCCCCCCGTTCCACTTTCTCTAAAAACCAATGGAAAAAATATCCTTGGGTGAGAATAACCAAAAATTATAATAATAATTTTAAAGAAATCTTCTTGATCAAAACTTATTCTCCTATGTCCCATTTTCTTGTAGCTCTCCACTCCCTAATATGTAATTAATGAATTGGTTTTAATCCCCCTGTGGTCATTGTAGTGGTGGGATTTCACTTCTTGTGTCAGGTAGTGTGTGTGTGTGTGTGTGTGTGTGTGTGTGTGTGGTGAATTTTAAACAAAATTCCCCATACTCTAGTCCATGGCCACATAAGGCTGGCCCTGCCTGGTTTAAATCTTTCTCACAAGAAGGCATATCTAGGCATGTTAGCCAGAGAGTAAATAGGAAGAAATCACTGCTTTTGTTTTTCAAACAATAAAGCAGAGAATATCAAAGAAAGGGGGCACAAAGTGGCTGCTTCCATCTGCCCCCTCAGCCTCCCTGGTTCTTAGATGACTGTCAGGCGCTGTGTCCTCAGGCGGCTGGTGCCCGGCCCAGTCACAAATGCCAGCCTAAGCCCTCGGCACTGTGTCCAGCATGGCCCTGACATGTAATGGGAGGGGCTTATCTGATCTCCTTTCGCCCTTGTTGGGACTTGCACCTCTCCCCTCCTATCTATTGCACTACATAAATATGCCTGCGGGTTGTAAAGTTTAGATAAAGTCCAAATTCCAGGGCAGCAAGCACAGTTACAATACCTGTCTTGGCAGAAGAATTGGTTTATGGTTCCTACTTCAAGAAATACTTAAAATATTCTGACATCCCTGAAATGACCTTTTTGATTGAGGCCCTCATTACCCCCTTTTTCCTGGTTTATTTTAGATGCTTTCCAACTCCAGGCTCACTCACCCTACAAAAACTGGTGGGGAATGCCCCATCCACGTCTCCTGGAGCTACCTAATGCTATGGGATAAAGTGCAGTGTCCAACTTCCTTGCATGGCATGACGTCAAAGTTCCTTTACGTTCTGTCTCCGTCTGTATCTCCACACTCACTCCCTTCACGCTCTCAGCCACTCAGCATTACTCACTGTTTCTTAATCACCCCTGTTCTTCCCACGGTTTGGGACATCACGTTCCTTCTGAGCCTGGAATGCTCGTCCTAGACTTTGCAATCTGGTGAATTTCTGCTCATTCTTCAAGATCCATCTCGAAGGTCCCGCCTTCTGTGATGGCTCCGCAAATTCTCCCGGGAGCTCTTTCTCAGAGCACACCCTGGGCTGGGTGCTCTTCCATCACAGTGGACTGACCCTTCCCGGAAAGGTGGGACCCTGCCCTTTCCTAAAGGCCTGCCCCCAACTAACATCACCCCCAACCCCCCCAGGATGGGACTGAGAAGTGCCCCACGCTGTAGCACTGCTACTCCACCTGCAGTGCTCACTGCTGACCTGCCCAACCCCGCCCCACCTCACCCCTTCCTCGGTGACTCACCATGTCTCACTCCCTTGCCCTACCCAGTTTGTACCCTTGTATTATTCGGGGACTAGGACATCTTCCTCACCAAATCATACACGCTGTGGAGAGCAGGAACCATGTCCCACACTTCTAGAGCCCCCACAACTTCTGGCTTAAGACTTTGCACATGGCAGAAGCGAGATTTGTTAGGTAAGGAAACAGATGTGTCTGCATGGTGTCTGTGGGCATGATGGAGGAGGCAGGGGGCAGGCGGGGAGTTTTAGAGAGCGGAGACACTTGAGGTAAGTGGCACCTAACTCTCCACCTCCGCTGAGGATGAAAATTGCTGAGGCTCCTGGGGCAGTCGCAGGGGTGGAACACTGGGAGGGAGAGGAGCGCAGTAAGGAGGGACCAAGGCAAGGACACAGCATGCGAACTCAAAGGGGAGGCATCAGATATCTTCAACTGTCTTCCAACTAATGGCTGGAATTAACAGCACTGATAATAATGAAAAATACCCCAAGTGTGAACAGCAGCTGCCTCTGGGTTGTCAAATTACAGTCATTTTATTGTGGGATCCCCTGTTTTTCCCTCAAACTCAACTGCCATCCTTGCTAGAAATAATATGGGTGAACATCGACTTTTTTAAAACAAAAATTGTATTTTAAAAGCCACAATATACTTTACCTCGAGAGTCCCAGTCGATATGTGTAACGTAACTAGAAGCACCTTTACAGATGCCGACGCGTTTGCTTGTAAGCACGTTATAAATATCCACAAAGTTATCATGGGAGGCCACGGCAAGGTATTTTCCCGTATCTATACAGAAAAAGGTGCAGTTACTATCAAAACATTTTACATAAGACTTGGCTTCTGTGAACTTAGCGTGTTAGAACGGGGAAAATGTCAAGGAAAGCATGAAAATAGCCCACTGTTGTAACTTTTTGTCCCAATACACTTTTGAAAGTTTTTGCCGTCATCTTTACCTTTTGAAAATTTAATATCAGAGATCATTTCTTTTCTGTGGTGGAAGGAGACCATGTCTTCAACCGTGTCAGCATTTACAACCAGGAAACTCCCATCATTCAGGCCGACCGCAAGGGCTTTCCCATCGGGGGAGAAGGCACAGCATCTTCCACCTGCAAACGAACTCACAACACCACACTCGTTAGGCCTGACTTGACTACCAAACAACCAAGGGGAGAGCGGGAGAGACCTGCGTGTGTGCTGACACATGAACGTGGGCTGTGTCTTTAGCGCTGCTCGTGAGAAGAACTAAAACGTCATCTCTTCTCTCCAAACCCAAGGACAATGATCACCATGTTAAACACACATTTTCAATTTCTTTGAGGATATCCATTCATTTCTTGGTATCTGCATACCTGAGTTTTCCCAAGGGTTACTATAACTGGCATCTTTGCTCCCAAGAAAAGAGGCGATACTTAAGAACAGATGTTCTATAACAAACTTTCTGGAAACTATTTTTTTTTAAATCATGCCGTACATGTAAAACTTGCTTTAGAGAACCTTGTTTGGTTCTCGGATCCGTGGGTCATGGTGCCTCATTCTAGAGGTGAAAGGTTTTGTTCCTGCCTCTTCTGTCACGAGAAGGATGGAATAGGGACAACATTCTCTCAAGAGGCATCTGTAAAACTAACCATGGCTGATGCTGCCACGTGAGCAATGTTTTCTCCTGTTTTGTAGGGTCACAGGGAGACACTTATAATGAGGAGTATGGACTCTGGTGGGTATGTTTAATAGGAATCCTAAGAATATGCCCCTCATTCTTATTTTGAAGACTTTGGTAAGCATGGCCCCAGGGATGGGACAGTCACGCGGCCTTGTGCTAAGGCAAGCATGTCAAACTCTTGGCCCACGGGCTGCGTGCCTCGTTTGTTTGGCCCGTGTTAGCCTTTGAGTTTGACATGCTTGTGCTAAGGCATTCCCTATGAGCTTCCACGCACACTCCTCAGTCACTGCTCGTGGGATACCGAAAGCTATGTTCATACCAACAACTTCACATCAGCTCACCAATGATATCTTCCTCCCTTCGCTTAGCAAACAGTTATTCACCTACGATGAGTTGGGGCTGGTGCTAGTGCAGAAAGAACAGGAAGCAAGCCTACCCTTAAGGAGATTATCAGATTGGGTTAACCATATAACTTATCATCCAAACGTGGACACTTCTGGGTGAAAGGGAGAGCTATTAATAATTACACCAGGGCAACAGCTATAAACAGGGCTGAATGGTCATCTTATCTAACATAATTTAGTAACTGTTCTTTTGAACTGATGTCTAACTAGTGAATAAAGTCCATTGTCTGACACTCAAGCCACTCACGATGAGGACTTGGGTCATCATTTCCCCAAATAAATCAGTGGCCAAATGATTCAATCCTGTGGTGGTAAAGGGCATGGGCTTTGGAGTCAGACCTGGGCTGGAGTCCTGGCTCCATTAACAAATGCCCAGGTGTGCAGTGGGAAGAGAGGAATAAGGTAGGAGGAGGCAGTGCCATGCAGTGGCCACAGGTGTGCTCTCTGAAGCCCCATGTCCTGAGTTTCAATTCAGTTCCATCACTTACAAGCTGTGAGATTTCCGGCAAATGACTTAAGTTCTCTGCGCCTCAGTTTCCTAATTCCTAAGTGGTAACAATGACCTTACTCAGTGGATTCCCACCAAATGCAGAGTGCTAGCACAGCTGCTGGCTCAGCAATATTAGCTACCATCATCATTGTTTCTACTCTCTGACACCTTCATTTTCTCTTAGAATACACTCCCCATGTCTCTCTGCTTATAAAACAAATACTTTAGTGCCAGACCCAATGTCATCCTTTCCTGCCTCAACTTTCAGAAACCCTTTGGGCCTCAGCTCTCATCTTCTTCTATGATGAAGCCGACCCTGGCAGCAGGCCTTCCTCTGTGCCTCCTGGTACCTGGTTTGTGCCAGATTATCTTTGGTTGCCTCTCCACACCCTCTCTCAACCCTCTTCAGAGCCTGGAGCTGGCCTGTACCGACAGCATCAATGGACCTTCTTGCCCTCTGGCTTCTGATTGGGTTTGGCCAAGGGGAAGCATAGACAGGAAACAAAAGAGGAAGGAAGGGAGGGAAGGAAGGAGGGAAGGAGGGAGGGAGGGAGGGAGGGAAGAAGAAACAGAGAAAAGAAAGAGAAAAATCTAAGGGCAGGTGTGAGAACTATTAGTACTCAAAACTTGATGTCTAAGCACCAAACCAGCTTTTTGCCTGGAGA
>NW_006383011.1:10055852-10107383 GCF_000327345.1 Myotis davidii
TGAGGAAGAAAGGATCCCCCTGGCTGCCTCCCTGGAGTCGCTGCATGTGGCTGAATCTCGGCTGATGGTCACATCTGCTGTCAGGCTGCATCTCACACAGCTCTCACTTTCAAGGTTCCGATGATCGCTCCCTCCTCTTGCCCTTTCAGGCCCAGGGCTGGTAAAGGTACCAGCTGCTAATAGCCGCACAGTGCTGCACTATCCCTACCCACTCCTTTACAAACAATCTTGTTTTCAGGCTCTCCTCACATTACCCAATTTGAATGGACCATCTGTTGCTGGGACTCTGCTCCAATCTTGTCCATCTCTGACACTAGAGATGCGACCATTCATCTTGGATGCTCAGTGCCTGAGACACAGAAGCTACTCAGTAAATATTTGCTGCATTTGTACTTGGTATGCCTCTTAGTTCTAGTGCATATAGGTGTTCAATACATACACTATTTACTCATTTCTTGATATTAAGTATTACTTTTTGTTTAGCAGATTTTCATTTTTCAGCAAATAAAACCAGTTCCGGAGACGGTTAGACATACAATCAAACAGCATGTTTTAGAAGCTGATGTATTTCAACTGATGCACACAGCTCTCGAGGAGAAGAGGAAGGACATATTGCCCCCAGGTGGCAAATGCCTGTGAAGTGCAAGGAAAAGCAAGTGAGTAACGGAGCTGGGCACCGACAGATCAGGCCACCCTCCTGGAATAATTCGAAGCCTGCGGAAGTATGACTGCAGTAACAAACACTGAATTCCCTTTGCCTGACACACTTGGGGGCATCCAACAGGTGCTGTCAGTGAATATCAGTTGAATGAACAAATGAACCCAACCTGTTCTGTTCTTTGTAAATACTCTTACAGATGTGGAAGGCGAGGTCATGTACCTTTTTTGAGTTTCCGTACCGCCAGCATACGGTGCTGGGAGGATAATTCCCAGATGCGCAGGGTTTTATCGTCGCTCACTGTTGCACAGATGGGCAGGAGAGGGTGAGCTGCCAGCCCCCACACTTCTCCCTCCATGTGCCCCTGTGGAGAGGAAACAGGACAACAACTCGGTGTGTGTGTCTTGGCTCGCTCTTTGGCAGCCTCATGCAGCATATGCAGCCAAGTGTCTTCCAAACAGGTTCAAGTACAAATAAACACTGTTAGAGCTCCCTGGAGCCAAAATGATTGCAGTGAATATGCTTTTCACTTGAACTTGAACCTAAAGCTGGGCTGACATGATGCTAAAGCATTCCTTTAGGAAGCACAGTAGGGATTTGTTGCTTATAAATTTTGTTTTATATGATGCCAAACATCTTTTCATTTAGAAACATCTGGGTGAATAATGAAGTGCCTTCATTTTAATTGTTGTTTGACATCAGGTAAGCACAAAACATATATATAGGATATATATATATATACATATATATATATATATCCTTATAAGGCACAATTAATTGATCACAATGACACAATAAAACCAGATTCTAAAGACGCAGGAACTACCTATCTTAGACAGCAATATTCTTGTCCATTTATTTCCATTTTAGTTCTTTGAATATATAGCATTTGGCAGAACAGAAATAAAGACAGTTAAAATTTTCACTTCAAGTATCCTGGGTTCAACATTTGCTCACAAATTGGTCTATCCAATGGACTTTGGAAACCTGGGAGGTGCGTCATAGGCTCCAGGCCAATTCCACTTATCTATACTTTATCACAAACACACTTAACTGGCTTAGAATAATAACTGAGATAAAATGGTATCTATATATATAAAAGGCTAAGTGTCCATCTGTCCGACAGGTAGCTATGATGCACACTGACCACCAGGGGACAGATACTCAACGCCCGAGCTGCCATGACGCGCACTGGCCATTTAAAAACAAACAGCACCACAGACCTGATGCTGACAAACCAACACTCAGCTTCCCCCAAGTGGGATACAGGCCCCACCACCACCCAGGAGCGACACCCCACCAAATCGCAGCCAACACTGCCAAGACTCCATGGCACAAATGCAGCCCACAGCCCAGCCCAGCCTGGAAATGGTCGCTGTGGGTGCTGGGTAATGATGTCACGTAGCAACACCCAGCTTCATCTCCCTAGTGACTAGCCTCCTTGGAGTTTCTTCAGCCCAGGAACCCAACTTGCTTTATAGCCAAGATGCAAACATTTTACAGTTTAACCAAATGTTTGTGAAGCATTTTCCGGTGCCTCACTCATTTGATCCTCACAGAAGTCCTGGAGTAGGTAGATAGGAGACTCGGTAGAATCCTATTTTCTTTTCATTAGCAAGATGCAAATAGCAATATTGAAATATTTCTTCTAATTAATTTCCTTTCAATGTGCACATATCTGTGCACCGGGACACTAGTTTAAAAATAAATAATTAGGGAGAAAACAAATCCCATTTCTATAATTTGTCCCTCAGTAAAGGCCATGTAAACAGATTAGTGTATGAGGCAATAAGACAGAGCATATTGTTAACTGAATTTCTACTTTTAGTGGCTAATTATAAAAAGGTTCTGCTCAGTGAAAAGAAAAGAAAGACCATAGACAGGCATCTGGAAATGTCTGGAGTCAGAATGCTTTGGGGAACAGGTGGCTTTCCAGAGAGAAATCAGATGGTTATGATTTAACTAGGAAGCTGTTTGAGCAAAACAGTAATTTGGCAGAAGACAGAGTTCCAAATTCAGGTGACATTCAAATACCTGTGGAGGGCTAAAGGGTGCAAATGTTGTTTTTTGAACTTATTGCATTTGGAGCATCCTATATCCCCAGCTTTCTTCCCTTTAGAAGCCTCCCACCTCCAAGATCATAGTCAGAGGACGGGTCCGGCATCAACCCCCGCTTGCCCCCAGACTGGAGCTGCTTGGAGCTCTTTTACGGACCAAGGCCCTTTGCTCATTTTGCTTGAGGACAAGGTGGTGGTGCTCTGAGGCCCTTTCCAACCACTGCTTCATATATTGACTTAAAAATTATATTTCCTTAATCTATGATCCTATTAACTCCTGTCTAACACAGCCATGGACATCGAGCAAGGCAGGCTGGGAGTACCTCGAGTGGCACAAGGAAATGAGCTTGGGAACTTACTTTCCTACTGTATCTCCCAGGAAGCTGATAATAAACAGCTATACAACTGAGCCGACTATATTCAAGGTGCCCACAATGGAAATGGTCAGAAATCACCTCATGTCACTTCTCTCTTCCCCCAACATAGCTTTCCTTCTCTTAAAAATCAGCAATGTATTCTAAATGATACTGGACTGCCGTGCTACTGAACCTGGAACAGCGGACCTGAAGTCTTCCCACACAGGCTGGCTGATGGTCCTAATCACGCGGCCTCTTCTGTCCCTGAGCGTTCCCTCCGTGTCCGTCTTCTCAGAATGGGGCCCAGAGCCTGGGAACAGGTGGCCCTACCCATTGTGCATGGCACAGGGCAGATCTCAGCAGGAGCCCGACAACATTGACTGAATTCAACACTGAGTTTTACCTGGGAGGAAGCGGCACAGGCCTGATGGGCCAGAAGAGGAAAGAGATGCTGAGGAATAAGGAAATGAAGGGTGCACATGTAAGAAGAGATGCTTCTACCAGCTCCACAGCTCAGGGGCCGTGCCTTCTGTACTGCTTTCCACAGTCTCCACTCGGAGACACCGAGAACAGCCTGGCGCAGTGACAAAAAAAGGGCTCTGGCGTCTGACAAACTTTGGTTTGAACCCCAGCTCTGCAATTCTTACTGGGCTTTGGTCCCTCATCAATAGGGGCCAAATTACATACACATTGAAATGAGCCAATCTGTTGTGGGGCTGAGAGAGCGATGTTGCATTGTCGGACACACAGGAGGTGCTCAGTAATGGTACCTGTGGTTATTTGTACTATTAGAATGATAGAAATAAATATAAAAAAGTAGTTGTAGAAAACAAAAACGTGAAAAGCTTTTATTGTCAAGTTTAAAACATATTTAAACAACTATAACATAATACTTAAGAGTTTAAAGTTGGAAAACTTAAGAGTTTAAGTCTTAAAGCACCGTTTATAGCTGTAGAAAACAAAAACGTGAAAAGCTTTTATTGCCAAGTTTAAAACATATATAAACAACTATAACATAATACTTGAGTTTAAAGTTGAAAAACTTAAGAGTTTAAGTCTTAAAGCACCGTTTAAGTTATATTATGGTAAAACTTTATAAAATATTAAGCAATATAGCATGTATGAAAACAATTTAAAGTCTCAAACATGGGCATTAAAAAAATCAATAATGATCTAAAAAGACTTTAAGTTGTTTACACTGAAACAAACACTTGCTTTTCAATAAATAAGAAGTCATTGCCAGAAAGAAAAAGAAATGAGTTTGGCAAGAAACAACAAAAATGCGAGCAGTTAGAGAACAGGACAGTCACACCCAGGACACATTTCAATCCTGCTGCCTGGCACAGCCGGCTAGAGAGCTTTGGAGGTTTGTTTTTAACAGAATTTTTTAAACACAGACTCTTATTCAGCACACCCAAAGGAGGACTTGAGCACCTGCATTTCTAAAACCTCTCGGTGATCTGTGTGCAGACCTGTTCCCAGGGAGAAGTCAACCAGAGGACCCTTCTCAGTGGGATTTTGGGACTTACCCCGAATAAAGCAAGCCCACAGGCACGGGCCCGGGGGGCGGGGAGGGCGGGCAAAGCTCCTCTGCTGGACCCACAGAAGCGCTCGGTGCTCATTCTTCTACTCCACCTTCTGAACACACATGCTCTCCCTCCCGTGCCTCTTCCATTTATAAATCAGGTCCATCCTCCACCAAATTGGGCAGGACTACCTACCTACTCACCCTCACATACTACTACCCCCTCAGGTGAGACTGTATCATTTCTTTGGTCTTTGAGGATTCATTGATACTTATTTTAATCGGATTTTACCTGAATATCATTCTTGAGGGTCGAGGGAGGGTAAGGAGAAGGTAGTGTGTTTCTGTGAATCAAAGCTGAGGCTAAAGCGAGGCACAAAATCTAAAGAGATGCTGTATGCTTGATGTGTGTGGAGCAGAGAACGTCTTGTTAGTTTTACAGATTGACAGACTGAGAGAAAATACCCCTACGGAGCCTTCTGCACACCTGGAATAGATTTGGATGATGAGATTGCGGACTTTGAGCAGATACTGCAAATAGATAAGGATAAGGCTCTTGGAGACCTTGGGAGGAGGGAATGGATTTTGAATGGGTGGTAACATGAAAAATTGGTGGCCAGAGGGGGCGCTGTGATGGACTCTTGAGGTGACTCTCAAGATGCTCATGATGATTTTTACACTCTTATATAATCACCCTTATATAAGACTGCGGCTTATTTTCAATAAAAATATATGGCAAAGGTGATGGATGTTTATGATTACATATATGTGATATGATTATGTCACACAAGACTGCAGTGCCTATCTTTTCTCTCTCCCTTGCTGTCTTTGAGGAAGTAAGGGGCCATGATGGGGAACCCCATGTGGCAAGAAACTGTGGGCAGCAGCTAAAAGCTGAAGGTGGCCTCTGGCCAATAGCCACCAAGGAATGGAAGCTGTCAGTCCCTACAACCACAAGGAACTGAATGAATTCTGCCAACAACCTGAGTGACCTCAAAAGAAGATCCTTCCTCAATTGAGCCTCAGATGAGACTGCAGCCCTGATCTCCCTGCACCCTTGTGAAACCTTTAGTAAAGGAACCAGGAAGCTATGCTCAGACTCCTGAGCCACAGAAATGATAAGATAATAAATGTGTGCTGTTTTAAAAGCTACTGTTTAAATTTTGCACATTAAGACCTCCCCCCGCCCCACACCTCACCCCAGGTCTGGCTCTGATGTGAACTGTGGTTTAGAGTATGTTCAAACATGGTACCTGAACAAGCAGTGTCATTGGGCCACTTTTGTCGATTTCCAGGATCTCTCCATTTTTGGTTCCCACCAGGATATGTCCATGTCCCAAAGTGATGGCACGAATGGAAGGATTATCTTCCAAAAGCAATCCTGAGGGGAGGACATGTATTTAATAGAGCTAAAAATAAAAAGGTTATTACATAAATTCTATTTCTTATAGTTCCCAAACTAGGCAATCATCCTTGACATTTCTACCAGGGGCCTAGAGCTCTGAACATGGAAGAAAGAGAATTGATTTGATCATGGTTTTCAAAGAACCTTAGTACTACCGTCTCCATCCCTATGAACAGAAAGGTTTCTACTGCATATTTGGGAGTGGCACCTTTAGAGCTCGTCGACAATGCTGATCTTTTAATGGCGTAAGTCTTCAAGCATCTTTCAAACATATCATCCCAGAGCTCCACGATGCCGTCCTTTCCACCTGTTACAAAACCCTGTGAAGGCACACACGGGAAGAATTACATGCACATTGAAGTAAGCAGTTGCCCATTCAGCCCCAACAGGGAGTCCCCCGTGGGTAAAGCAGCTTTGTGTGTGTTTTCTTCCTAAGTAGAAGGGAACTGAAAAATCTGACAAGATGTAACAGCAATATGATATCTTCTAGAAGCATCTCTCCCCTACTTCTCTAGCAGGATCAAGGACATTCTCCGTGTCCACTGCACTGCCTCCAGCCCTTAGGCTGGCTCTTGGTGCACTGGGCCATGGCCATTCCTGTGCCCAGCTCCCTGACTAGAGAGTGGGTTCCTACAGAACAGGACCAGCCGCAAAGTCTGGCAGTTTCTGGTAACTCCTATACTCCTCCTGAATGAATGTGAATTAACATCACAATGAAATGACTGTTAAATATTTTTAAATTAAATAATTACTCCTAGGTGAAAACACCATTATTTCTTATTAAGAGCGAATTACGCACTTCATATAACAAAATGGTTCTCCTAATTTGTTCGAAAGACATCAATTTCCACAATAATTAAAATCCGGATTAATTTTTACAAAACCTGGAGAGTAAAAAGCTTAACATATTGGATATATTTAACTGAACAGTGATCTTTATTCTTGTTCTAAATTTATGATTTCTTGGCCTTACCTCTTTTCCTTCCTGGCAACTTATCACATATACCAACTGTTCTTGGAAAAGTCTTTTTTTTTTTTAAGAAAAGTACCGAGTAGCTCATTCTGTTTTCTCAGAAACTTTTAATTTACTGCATTTTAATGATGTTTACAAGGAAAAATATTTTGGAGTTTATTACATTAAATATTCTATTCTTACTATAGATTTTGCATCCAGGGAGATCAATCCCCAAATTAAATTTAAATGCAGTATATTATACTGTGATATCCTCATCTTTCTCCATGATTTGTCAGCTTAAGTTACCAAGTAATAAAAAGTTTAAACACATTATATCACATCAATTTATGCATTCTGCTTTAATCTCTTCTAACATTTGCAGTTTGCAGTTTAACCAAAAACAAGTTTGCTAGTAAAAAAAAAAAAAAAAAAAAAAAAAGCTTAACTACTAAAACAACCATCTAGGTTTGCATAAGCACACTATGTTAGCACAACTCTGAACAGAGACAAAATCACCTAACGACTCATGGTACATGATTGTATGTGCATGTGTATGTGTATGTGTATGTGTATACAGTATATTTGGCTGGTTTTGTTTCTTTGGAAAATCCTAAAGCAGCTGGTTAAAGACTTCACTCTGACACTCTTGTTAAAGCTGTTAACAAGATGTTAGAGTGCAGGAAGAAACTGGTTATCAACATCACTTTTGTTGGATGGAACAATACTCTAACCACTTGGTACTTCTAGGTCTCCGCTCACCGTGCCACTGAGGAGAAGAGAAAGCTGAAATATTTCTCAAGTCTCTTCTCCTACTGTGTGTTTACATTTATCCCACCACTAATTCTTAAGGAGCTTTAGGAGTGAGAGCCAGGAAGAACAAGTGTGAAAAGAAGTGGGGAGAAATTGCATATAAAAATAATTATAAATGAAAAAGAAAATTTAAAATATTTGCACTCCCTGCCTTCTCTTTGACTGGAGGTTCATTACGACGACGTCCTAATTCAGACAGTTCTGTTTTTAGACACAGGATTCTCTTGGTGTCTACTCTCCTAAGATTAACTTACAATTTTAGAAAGCCGAGGAGGAAAGTGAATTCTGATAAAGATGCCATACCTTGTCCAATGCATACATAGCAAACACGGGCCCGTCATGAGCCTTCACTGTCTTCAGTAGTAGAATGTCTTTCCAAATGAAAATATCTCCTGTAGCTGCTCCTGAGAAGACAAGATCTTCCATCCGCCCATAAGAAACACACATCATTGTTTCCAATTTTCCGACACTGCCAAAGATTCCCCTTTTAGAGGTGAAGCCCCCACCTGGAGTGGACCAAGAGGATTTATTACGTGGTTTTAGTTTTAAGTGACACTTTCTATGAATGTGGAGAATGACTACCTTTAATGAAAAGCCCAGTGTGTCATTGTGTGTACACACAGAGATGTATGAAAACGGCAGGAAATATCATAGACAAAAATATAAGGGGGTTTTCATTCACTCAGGCATTAATTCAGCATTTATTGAGTCCCTACTTTGTGGCAGGCTTGGTGGTCAACGCTGGAATATAAAGATGAAGAGAGAGTCCCTGCCTTCAAGGAACTTAGGGTGTGGCTGGAGAGGGGACTCGATAATCATACACTTCTCAGTCACACAAGAGATCGTCAAACCAAGGGACAGCCAGAGGAAGGAGTGACTGGGTGCGTGGGGGAGATGGGGCCATCTTCCTCAATGCTGAGCAAAAAGAACAGAAGCAGCGCTGGCTGTGAATGTGAAAAGTAAACATGTTATGTATGTTTTGCCTCAATTTTAATCACAGCAGCTTTGGGGTGAGAAAAATGAATCACTGTGTAGGAGAAGGTACATCAGATTCGTCCCTTGGATGTTCTCATTTCCCTGCACTTCCTGACTAGCACGGAGAAACACAGACTCACTCCAGACAACACCACGCAGGCTGGCTCTCCCGACACGCTAGTGCCAGTATCCTTTCTTGAAAAACAGAAGCATGGGAACAGGAGCTTTTTTTATGCTGTGACCAGGATAAAATTGGGCTTGGTATTAAAGCTGATACTAAGAGTTCAGAAGCAATTTTAGTAACAGGTATAACTTACTAGTGAGAAGAATAAGATATCAGTATATGTTTTGTCATGCTTATTTACTCATTACTATTACCAATATTATAATCCGCAAGTATTTATTTTGACTACTTACTGGGTATAGTATCAGGATTTAATTCATTCTTTGAATTCCATGATAAAGGAACCCTCCCTGAAACCTGGATTCACCCAACCAAGGTGTGATTATTTTACTTCCTGCTCAGCAGCCCAACATAATGACTGCTTTCAGGACAGAGGGCTAAAGAGAATTATTTTCACACCAGAGCATGTTCCAAAGCTTTCTAGATATTGATGAATATGCATAGCATCATATAGAGTGCTCTAAGTTCCGCAGCTTAGACACTAAGCGGTCCAAAGTGAATTTGGGAGAGAATATCTTTCAGGAGCATTTTAATTTTAGATTGTAGAGACATGGTCATGGTCTTCTCCATCTCTCAACCACATACATGATAAACCCAAACAACAGTACCTGCTTGTTGCCAGAATTTGATGTGCTTTATCCCAACTGTAACCAGTTTGTCAACATGGTGTGGGTTACACTTTACCACAAATATCTTATCTTTATGTCCTCTGTAAGAGACAAATAAGAAAAAAATTCTAATTTTGATGGCAGCAATGATACAGAGTTTTAATAAAAGCATGCATTTGGTCTAACTGTCATTAAGCATATGTAATAGGACAACTAAATTAGAAGATGACTTAAATTACACAGAGTCAACATTAAAATAATAAGCATTAGGTCACCTAGCAATGTACTCACTGGAAATCAAAGCCCCGGCTCACATCCATGGAGAGAGAGGATGTTATCTATTGATTTAAGGAACTTTCAGATGCTATGCATTCAGAAAGTTAGGGTTATAACCAAAAAGGCAGATATAAAAGTGAGAACTGGTTCTAGACCTGGAGCTACAGACCTGGCATGCCACAGTACCAGGGAAATTTCTGTCTAAGAGTATAGTCATCACATTAGACTCTAAGGGCTTCCTGGTCTTAATGCACTACTTCATGGTCTTCTATGGGATATCCTATATAATAAAAGACTAATATGCAAATCAACCAAACGGCAGAAGGATCAGTCACTATGATGCACACTAACCACGAGGGGGCAGACACTCAACACAGGAGCTTCCCCCTGGTGGTCAGTGCACTCCCAAAGCGGGAGCACAGAGGCTCCGGTGGTGGGAGCCTCTCCTGCCTCCACAATAGCACTTAGGCCTGGGGAGCAGGCCTAAGCCGGCAGTCAGACATCCCCCGAGGGCTCCTAGACTGCGAGACGGCACAGGCTGGGATGAGGGACCCTCCCCCCCCCATCCCAGTGCATGAATTTCATGCAGGCCCTGTCTAGTTAAGACATATATTTCATTATGTAAGAGAAATGCTATTATCAAAAAGAACATGACTGACCAATCTCCCTTATGAATATAGATTTAAAAAATCTTAAAATACTAGCAAAGACAATCCAATAACATATTAAAGATAATACATTATAACCAAATGCAAGGTTGGTTCATTATTAAAGAATCAAATAGTACAATTCATCATATTAACATATATAAGAAGAAAATGTATGATATAGTCACAGATGCTGAAAAGATATCGGACAAAAATCTAACACTCATTTGTAGCTTAAAAAACACTTGTCACTCAATGAAGTAGAAATAAATGGATGCTTCTGACTTTTCTATTGACTCTCGCTGAGAAACCCATGTTCATTCAAGACCAACTGTACACAGGCTGACTCTCCAGCAACGCTGTGTGCCCTTACCTTACAGTTTTTAAAAACCAAAAGTGCTGAAACAATAACTTATTCATGGAGTGTGTGTGTGTGTGTGTGTGTGTGTGTGAACTCAATAGTCAGATCTTTACTTAATGGCATTCCCAATAAAGTCAAGAACAAGACTATTATTACCACTGCTATTTAACACTGTATTGAATATATTAACTAATGCAGTTAGACAAGATGTCAAAAATTAAAGGCACAAGAACTGGAATGGAAAAAGGTAAAACTTTCTATTAGCAGAGGATATAATTATATGTCTAGAAAACTCAAAAGGTAAAACAACTACAAACAAGAGAATTTAGTAAAGTTGCAGTATAAACTCATAGAGAGCAGGCGGACAGCTCTGCTGTTTCGGGTGTGGGGGTGGGTGGGTGTGGAGGGATTGAGCAAAAAAGAAAAAGAGAGAGAACTCATGAACATGGGCAACAGTGTTGTGACTGCCAGGGTGAGGGGTGGGTGGAGGTGGAAGAAGGGACTCCAATCAAAAGAACACTGGATGTTTGTATTTAATCTGGAGTTAGATACCTTAATCTTTAAAGTTATTGTGAAAGAATAAACCACCAGGAATAACCAGATAAAGTATGAAAAAGAAGAGCAAAGTGGGAAGTATAACTCTCTTAGATATCAAGTCTATAAGCCGTCATAACTAAAATAGTGTGGTACTGGTGCATGAATTGATCGACTTATCAACGGAAAAATAGAAAATCTAGAAGACCCAAATGAATATTAAAATGTGGTATATAATAAAGACAGGGTCTCAAATCAGTAAGGGAGAAGAGGAACTTTTCAAACAGATGGTGTTTGTCACCAAATGTTCGTGGGGATGTGGAGCAACAGGAACTTGATACATTGCTGACGGAAATTCAAAATGGTGCAGCCACTTTGGAAGACAGTTTAGTGGTTTCTCACAAAACTAAACATGCTCAACATAAGATCCAGCAATCGTGTTCCTGGGTATTTACCCAAAGGAGTGAAGAACTTGCATCCACACAAAAACCTGCATGTGAATGTTTATAGTGACTTTAATCATAACTGTCAAAACTTGGAAGCAACCAGGACATACTTCAGTATGTGATCATATAAACAAACTGTGGTACATCAGACAGTGGCATGTTATTCAGTGCTAAAAGGAAATGAGCTACCAAGCCATGAAAAGGCATGGAGGAATCTTAAGTGAATACTACAAAGTGAAAAAAGCTAATCTTGAAAAGCTACACACTGTATGCTTCCAATTATATGACACTCTGGAAAGGCAAAACTCAGGAGACAGTAAAAGGATTGCTGGATGCCAGGATAGAATGACAGGAGGGATGAACAGGCAGAACACAAAGAGTTTCATTTTAATTTTTTTTCACAAATGATTTCTAGAACCCTGAAACAACTCTGTAAGATACTATAATGATGGACACGTCATTATACATTTATCAAACCTCACAGACTGTACAATGCCAAGAGTGAATCCTAAAGAAAACTATGGGCGCTAGGTGACAGAGTGTCAAACTATTGTCACAAATGTACCACTCTGGTGGTGGGGATATGGAGGCGGCTGTGCATTGGGGGGAGGCTACTTTCTGCTCAATTTTGCTCTGAACTTAAAGTAAGGTCTATTTAAAAGGGAAAAGAAAAATGATATTTGGAACACCTCGACAGCCATATGGAAAAAAGGATAAAATTGGATCTGTTCTTTATAACATACTAGGGTAAATTTCCAAATTGTTTAGAGATCTAAATGTAAAGAAGAAGCCATAGCAATGAGAAGACTTTATAAGTGATTTCCTTTTAACCAGAGAGTGGGGAATACACTCCTAAGTATGACTCAAAATCTTGAAACATTAAAAAAATAATTGAAAAATTTGACCACATTAAACCTTTAGCATGGCAAAAAGCACCATAGCAAACTCAAAAGACAAATGGTGAACTGGGAAAAATATCTGCAAATTACAGACAAAGGACAAGTAACCCTAATATATAAAGAACTACCTTCTGTGTGAATTTTATTTTAGAGAAATTGACTGGTTCATGAGGAAAAATTCTTATTTATAGAAGAATTCTAGCTTATGTGAAGAATGATAGAAATGGAAATTTTAGACCCCCTAATCAAATAATCGATTCATTCTACAGTTGTAAATGGATGCTACCACTACTGGATAATATGTTGATGTGGAGCTTTATAATGGAAGGATCAGGCTGATGCTACTAGAACCCACAGTTGGGCTGAGTGTTACTAAGCATAGGACAACCAGACATTTCACCCAGGGGAGTGCCACAGGGGTGTGCCCTGGGGGAAGAATTCCATCCCAGACTTTGTTTAGAATGGCTGGTTCATGGGAATAATAAAACGCATAATGGCTTATAGTTGATCTTATTCTTTTTTTTCTACAGGTAATATAGCTCTATTGCTTGCACCTGGGAAGTAGTACCCCCAACGCCTCCACCATTGACTATGCCACTGATTATGTTTCTTCCAATGTGATGAAAAATGAAATACGTATCTAGTATTCTTGTCTAAAAAAAATGTAGAAGAAAATATTTGCAAATCATATATCTGATAGAGAACTTGTATCAGAATATATTTTAAAACTCCTACAACTCGATAATAATAATAATAAAAAAACCCTATTGCCCACCCGGTGTGGCTCCCTGGTTGAAAGTTCCTATGAACCAGGAGGTCAGGGTTTGATTCCTGGTCAGGGCACATACCCAGGGTGTGGGCTGGGTCCCCAGTAGGGAGTGTGCAGGAGCCAGCCGATCAATGATTCTCATCATTGATATTTCTCTCTCTCCCTCTTCCTTCCTTTCTGAAATCAATAAAAATTATTTTTTTAAAAACCGATTAAAATGGGTAACATACTAAATAGACATTTCTACAAAGAAGATATGCAAATGGGCAGTAAGTACATGAAAAGATGTTCAACGTCATTAGCCATTAGAAAATGAAAATCAAAGACATAATCAGATACCACTTTACACCCACTAGAATGGCTATAATAAAACGACAGACAATAATAAGTGTTGCCAGTCTGTGAAAAATTGGAATCGTCACTCATTGTTGGTGGAGATGTAATATGGTTTGGCCACTTTGAGAAATATTTTGGTGGTACCTTAAAATGTTAAACATAAAACTACCAAATAATGCAACAATTCCACTTCTAGCTATAAACCCAAGAGAAATTAAACATACATTTACTCAAAATCTTGTACACAAATGTTCACAGCAGCATTATTGCCAAAAGGTGGAAACAATCCAAATATCCATCAGCTGAAGAATGGATAAATAAAATGTGGTAGATCCACAGAATGAAATATTACTCAGCAATAAAAAGGAATGAAGTACTGACATCTGCTATGACACAGATGAACCTTAAATATGACACTATGTGAGAGAAGCCAGTCATGAAGGACCTCATAGTGTATGGCTCTATATACGTGCAATGTCCAGAACACAAAAATCCAGACAGACAGAAAAAAGATTAATTAGTGCTAATGGGTGTGGGGCTTCTTTCTGGGGTGGAAAGTGCTCTGGAATTTGACGGTGGTAATGACTGCACAGCTCTGTAAATATGCTGAGAACCACTGAACGTATACTTTAAATCGGCCAACTGTATGGCATAGGGTTTATTTGTCAATAAAACTGTCGGGGGAAAACTACGTGAATTTAATCAAGGCTGTGGATCTAACTACCAATTATAGGAAATGCAGGACTGCTCCCAGGAAGAATCAGTCAAGCTTACACTGTGAAACATTCTACAGGTCAAATGACCAGTTCCTCAACTGCATCCATGGCATGAAAAGGTGAGAGGGGAAGCTGCTATAAAATAAAAATCTGAAAGAGGCCTAAGAGAGAGAAGAACCAAATGCAATGCCTGGGCCTTGTTTGAAGGCAAATTTGAACAAACCAGCTCTCATCTTTGAAACAATCAGAAATGTTTGATTATGAATTTGGTAATAAATTAAGTAAATCAATGTATACTATTGCTTTAGTTAGTTGTGATAATGAAATGGTGGTTTTTAAAAGTGTCTTTTCCTCATTGAAAGCAGGCAGACAGCTCTGGGAGGGGGGCAGTTTGGGGGAGTGGAGGAATTGAGCAACAAAGAAGAGAATTAATGGACATGGACAACGGTTGGTGATTGTGGGGGGTGGGCGGAAGGGGGAAGGGTGGTGGTAGGAGGTGGAAGAGGGTATAGAGAGGTAAAACCTTCCCAATTTTGGAGATTAAACCAAAATTTTGGAGATTAAACCAAAATTAAATGGTGACAGGAAAATCTAATCTAATAAAAGACAACATGCAAATTGACCATACCATCGCTATACCTTAAGCCATGTCCACCAGCCAATCAGAGTGACTATATGCAAATTAACCCAACCAAGATGGCGACCGGCAGCCACAGAGCTGGAGTAAGCAGGAGGCTTGGTTGCTCTAATGATGGAGGAAGCCAACTTCCCGCCTGCTGCAGCTGTGTCTGAGCTCCACTCAAAGGAACAAAGTTTCAATTATAGAAGATAAATAAACCCCAGATACCTGCTTGCAGCCGGCCCTGGCCACGGAGCTGGAGTGAGCAGGAGGCTTCCCTCCCATCTGCCCTGGCTGGCTCTGAGCTCCTCTCAAGGCTACAAAGTTTCAATTATAGAAGGTAAATAAATCCAAGAATAAAAAAAAAGAAAAAAAGGAGAGGCTGGGAGCTTCCGTCACCAGGGGGGCTTGGCCAGCCTGAAAACGGCCCTCAGCCCCTCACCCAGACTGGCCAGGCAACCCAGTGGGGAACCCCCACCCTAAAGGGGGTGTGGCCATCCTGAAAACAGCCATCAGCCCCTCACCCAGGCTGGCCAGGCACCCCAGCAGGACCCCCACCCTGATCAGGTTCACCCTTCAGGGCAAACCAGCCGGCCGCCACCCAGGCACCAGGCCTCTATCCTATATAATAAAAGGGTAATATGCAAATTGGCCATAACAGCAGAACGACTGGGAATGACTGGTCACACACTAACCACGAGGGGGCAGATGCTCAATGCAGGCACTGCCCCCTGGTGGTCAGTGCACTCCCACAGGAGGAGCTCTGCTCAGCTACAAGCCAGGCTGATGGCTGCCAGTACAGCGGTGGTGGTGGGAACCTCTCCTGCCTCCTCAGCAGCACTAAGGATGTCAGACTGCAGCTTAGGCCTGCTCCCTGCTGGCAAGTGAACATCCCCTGAGGGCTTCTGGGCTGCCAGAGAGATGTCTGATTGCCACCTTAGTCCCAATCCCCTGGAGAGCAGGCCTAAGCCAGCAGGTGGTCGTCCCCCAAGGGGTCCCAGGCTGTGAGAGGGCACAGGCTGGGCTGAGGGATTCCCCCCTCCCTGCCCAGTGCACAAATTTTTGTGCATTGGGCCTCTAGTAAATAAATAAATGAATAAATAAATGTAAAATTAGAAAATAAAAGGTGTGTTTTCCTGTAGAAATACCCAATGAAGTATATACAGGTCAAATGGCATGATGTCTTACATTTTCTTTAAAATATTATAGCAAAGTCCGGCCAGTGTGTCTCAGTGGTTGAGCATCAACCTATTAACTAGGAGGTCATGATTCAATTCCCAGTCAGGGCACATGCCCGGGTTGCAGGCTCAATCCCCAGTGTGGGGTGTGCAGGAGGCAGCCGATCAATAATTCTCTCTCATCACTGATGTTTCTATCTCTTCCTCTCCCTTTCTCTTTAAAATCAATAAAAATATATTTAAAAAAATATATTATAGCAAAAAAAGTAAAAGTGAAAAATTAGGGGAGTGGGGTAGTATGGGATAACGTGGGGATAAGAACACATATGTAATATCTTAATCAATAAAACATATATTTTTTAAAAAATGAGGGGAAAGAGATTTGTACCATTAGTAGGATGTTGTAGTTGGGTGATAGTTCAAGAAGTTCATTATGCTAGATCCTCCACTTTTGTCTCACCTTGAAAACTTCCATCATAAAAATTTAAAAGAAGAGATCAGAGCATCTCCATACCTATTATGTGGGCCCTGCTACAGTGAGAGCCAGGAATGAAGGAACTGATTTTTTGAACTTTCTCTTTGTTTCTTTGGAAGTCAAAAGTGAAGCATGAACACTAGGAACAGGATACATCACTGGATGCAGTGGGAACAATTAGGACAGAGAGAAAAAAGCTTAGATAAAAGAGAAGAGGAAATGTGCTTAATACAAAGTGGAGAAGTGAACCAGATCACCACAAAGGACATTTAAGCATCCAACGATTTCTTGGTTGGAAGAAAATCCCCACTGATCTAAATCATGAATATACATCTTAGAGAGAAGATGCTAGAGAAAACTAAAATGATAATTAAGGGCAGCTATATTTTTAAAATTACATTTCCTAGATAGAAAAGAGCATTGTTTTGTTTGCTGGTGTCTGTACAATGTCAAACATTTAGATAGAAAAATCTTTTTTGAGAGCACTTTTTAGTTTCCATCTAGTTTCTTGGTATATAACACACAGCAACGTGGCTAAAGTTCTAAACTGACCAATGATGGTATGTAAATATTTAATGAATGTCCACATCTAAATAAGGAACATTCATGGGGTGCCTCTCCTTTAGACACTCATTAAATTTGTAGGGAAGTTGCCTACAACTGTGTTTGTAAGGAAAACAAAGTGGAAAAGTTTCTGTTTGTAACCGAGAGAAGAAAGCAGAAGACTGCTGCAGTTCCTCATGCCTGAGTCGTAAGTAATCCACCACAGAGGCCATTTGTTAACTTCTATCCCAAGCACAGGGGAAGGAGAAAGGAAAGCACTTCTAGAAGCCAAGGGCAGCTGGCTGTTCAGGGCGAGTGGGTCTCTAGTCTTCTATTCCCAGCTCTTTCATTTGCATAAAGTTCCGGTGTGATTTTGCTTGCTCTTCTCTTGTAAAAGTAGCCCTTAACACAGCGGTTCTCAACCTGTGAGTCGCAACCCCTTTGGCGGTTGAACGACCTTTTCACACGGGTCGCTTAAGATCATCCTGCATATCAGATATTTACATTACGATTCATAACAGTAGCAACATTACATTTATGAAGTAGCAACGAAAATAATTTTATGGTTGGGTCACAACATGAGGAATTGTATTTAAAGGGCCAGAAGGTTGAGAACCACTGCCTTAATAGGAAGACTGAATAAATGTTTGACTTATATTCCATCTCTAAAAAGAGATTTAAAATGGAGTACAACCTATAATAATAAAAGTATAATATGCTAATTAGACTGGACGTCCTTCCAGACGACCTTCCAGATGAAGCCAGGGCTGCGAGGGAAGCCTGTATCCCGGGTGCCTGCTGGCGGCTAGAGGGAAGCTCAGGTCCCAGGTGCCTGCTGGTGGCTGGAGGGAAGCCTGGGTCCCGGTGCCAGAGCGAAGCCGGTGCTGGCAGCCAGGGGAAGGAAGGCCTACTCTTGCATGAATTTCGTGCATCGGGCCTCTAGTATAGAATAATATAGAGCAGCGGGTCTCAACCTGTAGGTCGCGACCCCTTTGGGGGTTCAAACGACCCTTTCACAGGGGTCGCCTAAGACCATTGGAAAACACATATATAATTACATATTGTTTTTGTGATTAATCACTATGCTTTAATTATGTTCAATTTGAAACAATGAAAATACATCCTGCATACCAGGGATTTACATTCCGATTCATAACAGTAACAAAATTACAGTTATGAAGTAGCAACGAAAATAATGTTATGGTTGGGGGTCACCACAACATGAGGAACTCTATTAAAGGGTCGCGGTATTAGGAAGGTTGAGAACCACTGATATAGAGTAAGCCAGGTAACATAAATTAGAAGACAGTGAGATGATATTTTAGTGAGTTTTAAAAAATGCCAGATACAGAGCAGTACGCTTTCCCATATATGAATAAAAATGAATAGAAATACTAGAATATATACTAAAGAATATGTGCTAAAATATTAGCTATAGTTATGTCTGTGTAGTGGAATTACGGATAATTTTCATTTTCTTCTGGGTGCTTTTTCATGCTAATTTTCCTATAATGATCATGTATTATTTTGAAAACAGAGAAAAGATTAATAAGTATTATTTTTAAAAGAGATACACATTTAAAAAGTGAGAAGAAAAGGAGTGGGACCTGCACCTGAGTACCAGAGGGTCACACAGCAGCGAGGAACAGGACGACGAGAGACCAAGGGAAAACCACGTGGGCAGGCGAATTTATGAGCTGCCATTCGCTGCCAAGAACACCATCTATTCAATAGCTGCCATTAGAAAAGCTTCTCCTTTTCTCCCAAGATGGTCAGCTGGAGTCCTCAAGGCTCCCTCGACTCCTCCTGAGTCTCCAGCAATTTACAAATCTTCATTCATTAAATCAAATTGCCAAAAAACTTTCCCCCCACTTAATATTGTGGAGGGAAATATATCAATGTAAAAAGGAAGTACTGGGCTCAAAGCTATTCATTCAAAAATGATTTCATATTGCAAAATAAGAAGTTGGTGAGTGCAGGGAAGAACTAGGAGAGAGGCAAATGGATAACACGCCTTGCGCAACAAATTGTATTGCTGGGCCTTGGCTGCCTGCTATTCTGACTTCTGACCACGTTTGGCAAAGAGCTACGCCCCGTGTTACGTGGAAAGCAATGCTGAGACATCGGGCTGACTCAGCAGGGAGGGAGGCTGGGGTGAGGGAGGACAGGTGGCCTATAAACAGCAGTCAGTCTTGAAAAGTCTATTTATAAGATGGGAGATTAGGGAAACAATTTGCCTGCTTTGAAAGCGAGTGGCAGACGCACAGGTTGGGGCCTCCTTCCCAGCACGCCACGGCCTCATGACTAATGGGACTTCTGACTCCAGTGACATTGACAATCCTCCATCAGATGCTAAGACAGCGGAAAAACAAGGGGCAAGGCACAAGCCTGAGAAAAGCCCTTTCCTACCGCTCCTAAAAAGCTTGGTTAGAGATACACATGTGTTACTAAAAGCAAAGCGATGAGTGACTCTCCGGAAAGGATTTCGGAATTTTCCGATTCCCCGAAACAAGCATTAACTGCTCTCGGTCAGGCGCGGCACCGTGAAATATAGCAACATGTTTTCTTTTGGGTGTTAAGCCTTCTATGCGAATTTCATCTGAGTGTGAAGATGAAATCTTACCAGAAAATGAAAACTACTGACCGATAACCTCGGCCGCTTCTTACCTTGTTGTGGCTATCTTTTCTCCCTTTTTCCAGTCCCAAAATACAATACTGTGAAAATCGTCTAAACCAACCGACACCAGACATTTTCCATCGGCTGTATGAAAACAACACAAATGTCAAATAACTCATTTCTTCAATGAAAAACCGAAACATTTTATATGCTATAAAGATGAATGAGAAATTGACCTTAAAGATCATTATTCGGCTCAAGTACATTAGAAGTATCTTATACTAAAGGGGCCGCACTAAAGGAAATGCACAACTACTTAATGCATAAAAACCGGTTGCATAGTTAACTGGCTGCTGAATATAATCCCTGATCCAACATGCCAGTCTTAGACACAAGGCTGGGGAGCCGCTCAGGTAAGTCAGGACAACCCTGTCTCTTTTGTGACAGTCCAATCTCATGACATTTCCTGGAAGAGCCATTTGGCTTTGTGACTCAGTCCACTTTCAGCTCCAGAAAACTGGGTTCTGTTAACCCTCTGAGATAAGAGCATTTAGAAACTAAATTTTTTAACTTCAAAATTTCTTTTAAAAGATAATTTTATCATTTAAAAAATCCTAATTTCTTAGTTTCCCTATTTCAAATGCAGTATGTTTGTTACGGGACATTTAGGAAATATAGATAGAGGGCATTTCACAATCATCCCAATGTCTAGGCATACATTTGATGTATATCCTGTCACTTTTTTTCCGCTACATAAATGTGCTTAAAAAAAAAAAAAAACCCAGAATCACACGGAACACACTGTTGTCCAGTCTTTTTTCATTTGTTATAAACATTTTCCTTTAGTATTAAATATTATTTATAATAGCAATGGCTACTGTAATTTAGTGGCTGAGGTTGTTTTCTAAAACATTTAAAAGATTTATGTAAAATTAAATTTGAAATCAGAATAGCTCATTTGCTTTTTCCCTTCAAAGCAGAAGAAAAGGACAGTCGGTAAGTCTTTCCTTTGCTGCCTCCTCACAAAGCTAGGTTCGCAGGACAAGCGCTCTGGTCAGCTGTGCGGTGGCGGGAGACAGGTGACCACGCTCACTGTGCATCCGCTCAGCAGGTGTCTTCTCTGACCACAGAGGACCAACAACATTAGGGCAAAGAAACACAAGAAAGTGGTAAACTGCTTCTCCCCAGTCCCTTCAGGGTCTCGACTGGCATGATTTCAAAGGCAGGCCTGGGGTAGATACAAAATCTGGCTTTCCAGGAAAAATGAGGGAAGTCCAGTTAAACTGGAATTTCACATAAACAAGGAATAATTTCTTAGCGTATGTCTGTATAATATTAATTTTTACCCTGCATATTTATACTGCCTGGGACATACTTGCACTAAACAAAGTATTTGTGT
The DNA here is from genome assembly GCF_000327345.1 of Myotis davidii. NCBI lineage: Eukaryota > Metazoa > Chordata > Mammalia > Chiroptera > Vespertilionidae > Myotis > Myotis davidii. Next base: position 10,077,201 of record NW_006383011.1, read on the forward strand.
ATATGAAATTCAAATTTAATTGGACCTCCTGTTTTTTATTAGCTAAATCTGGCAGCCCTCCCCCAAAAGCTGACCAGTGCCCAACCTGTGAGTGCCCTTTCCTGTGCCAGAGACCCATCCCACAACCACCTGGGAACAGTGGTCTGCTGCTTTCCTGGAGGAGGGAGAGTAAGAGCCTGGTTTGACAAGCCAAATCCTCCCCAATCCTTGATGACCACTACGTATAAGGCAAGGATTTGAAAATTACATGAATCCTTTCAAGCTTCTAGGCTATCGTAGTATTACATGAAGACATTAACACTTTCCTAAAGAGCTAAATCACCACACATTATAAGCAAATGTGTCTTCTCAATCACAACTAAATGATAAATCTTTATGCTTAAATGTTACTAGGCTTTAAATTGGGCAAGGTCCCTTTTTATGAATTTGGGAGAAGGGACTGGTAGGGACTTCCTAGTCATTACCAACAGCATTGCTCTTCCACATGTCTTGGCAGGGGCTGGTTATGTTTCTATAACTGCATGCCTTTTTATTTGGTGATTTTATTTATATTGGAGTCTTCTGTCTCCCTTTTTAGATTATAAGCTCTTTTAAGGCTTATAGTAATCATATCACGTTTCCTTTATGATCTGCACTCTGAGTTGGTTTTCAAAGAATGCTAATGATACTTGGTGACCTTGAGGAGGGAGAAGATAAAGAAAAGTGCATGTGGATGGTATGAAGGGAAAGGGAATGTACTATGTTACATAGCTACACATTTTTTGTTTTAACTACAATTACTTTTAAAAACACTGCACAAATACTCAAGGTCTCTTTTTTTCCTTCATTAATTCTATATTTTGTATTATTTTTAAACCTGCATAGCTATTTTAATGTATTCTTCTTAGACTACAAGCATCCACACACTTAAGATAGTTTTTAAAGTTTTACCTCTTTTGAAAAAGGCCTCAGGGTAAATTGATTGTCATGGCTTTTTAAAATCAAAATTTCTGCAAGTCCCCATCAGCTTGTCCTCATAATTATGTCACTTTACTACCCCTAGAAGGATATCGTGACTATGAGTAGCAATGAAGAAACAGTTCAAAAGTGGAGGTGCCTCAACACTATACCTCTTCTTTTAGGATAGTGACTTTCCCTTTTTAAAAAAATTTTTTTTTCAATTAAAATTTACGTTCCATATTATTTTGTATTAGTTTTAGATGTACGGCACAATGGTTAGACATCATATACTTTACAAAGTGTCCCCTGATATTTCCAGTACCCACCTGGTCCCATACATAGTTATTAAAATATTATCCTATATAATAAAAGGATAATATGCAAATTAACTGAATGGTGGAATGAACTGTCCCTGTGAAGCTGGGCTCACGGCTGGCGAGCACAGTGGCAGTGGTGGGAACCTCTCTCGCCTCTGCGGCAGTGCTAAGGACCCCTCAGGGGGATGTCCGACTGCTGGCTTAGGCCCACTCCCCACAGTCGGACATGCCCCTGAGGGGTCCCAGACTGCAAGAGGGCACAGGCCAGGCTGAGGGATACTCCCCGCCCTAGTGCACGATGTCGTGCACTGGGCCTCTAGTTAACTATATTTCCTATGTTGTACTTTACATCCCATGAATAGTGACTTTTCTTGAGTTGTGAAGGTTTAGGCTATTTCAGCATACTACATACTTTGGAACTATAAATTTGGCTACCTTTCAGTTTCTTCCCAATTTTCATTCTCCCCCACAGAGCTTGACCTTAGCTTTGAAAATCCATTGTTCCTTGACTAGTTTTGGGTTTCTTTATTTTCAGTCATATTTTTAGAGTCTAGCTAGATAATGCTCTTTCAAATCTTTCCAGTCACAGTATGTATTAATTATGGATATTTTGTGACAGTGTCCAGAAATAATTCTAAGGCACTTAATGTCAACGGTAAAGGGCAAATTGGAAAGAGAAAAATTTTATTCAGACAATTACAAGTTGGTCCCTGTATTTGAAGCTCATAAAAAATGCATGGTGTTTTTCTTTTTCAGAATTCAACACAATGAAATCAAATTAGTCTTAGAGGTGCCCTTGTGGAACACAAGTATTATTCAATGAAGGTTTTAAAAATATGAGGATGATATTTAGGTTAGAAAATATTTATGGGGCTGAAAGTTTCTCTTTCTAAGTTGGTTTTCTATTCATGTGGAAGCACAGAAACAAAGATGGCTGTTTTCCCTCATCAGTGATGATAAACTCACAAAGACAGAGTTGCTCAATTAAGTGAAGCAATCCTTCTTGTTTACATAATTTAGAGTTATGGATTATGTTGTAAGAAATGTTTTTGATTAAAAATGTCTTACTTTTATTTGCTTTGGAACAGTGGCAAGAATAGATTAATCTAAACCCTTATGTGCATTTTTGTTTAGTTTTCACATCATTTGCCTACTTTGTACTTCCGTGACAATTTTTTCCTCTAATAAGAGACAAATGTGCTATCAGTATGTTTCCACATCACTTCCCAAAATGAGCTGATCTGTAAAAGATAGGTGGGTGTGAGGTACTGGGACACACAGATGGGGCCACCAACTAGTTAATAATGTGGGTGTCCTGTCTACATGGTTAAGCAGGGAATCTAATCTCCTCTCTTGGGATATTGACTTTTCTATCAGTTTTCAAAAGGAAGGTATAGTTGCCCCTTTAGAGGTAACTGTGATTCAGGGCTATCCTAGGTGAGCTCCAAGCATAATGCTCAGGCCAAAAGTTTACACTCGCCTTGGTGGAGGGCAGGGGCAGGAGAAGGCAAGAGGACTGAGGAGGGAGCACTCCCCATCCAGCCGAGCCACCAGCCAGGAAACGTGGGTTCTAGCGCTGGATCTGCCACTGTTTGACTTCTCTCTGGGCCTCCATTCTTGGCCTGCAAAGTGGTGCAGGAGTCTGTTGAAGCCTAAAGTATTGTTACCCAAAATACCAGCAAAAAAATTAAACCAAAGAGGCCTCGGCTCACACCTTCAGGAGGTGCCACCATGGGGTCAATCAACCCCCACATTACATTCATCTTCATGTAACTACTCAAGGTGACAGATCAAGCACAAGAGACACTAGTGAACATTCTTCCTGAATAGTCCTTCATGTCAGTGCATTCTAAAACTATCAACTGGTTTCCTTAAACTCCAAGACTGAAAACTCATTATCCACAATCAAAAATAACACCATTGCTGAATAAATGGGCTCTTTCCCAGTAACTGTTACCTGGGAAATAGAGACTGTACTGTTAACACTAAAATTATACTTTTAATGCAGGATATATTTCATAGCTAGGGATTTCTTTATTTGCCCAAGATGAGGATTGGAAGCAGTGAGAGAATCAGCTTCTCAACCTCTCCCTAGTATCTGGTTTCTCTCCCTCGCTACTCCCCCCTCACTCCCCCAAAAATCTGCAGGATTGCCTCATGAGGGAAAGATTTCCAAGATCATTGCTTTTTTTTTTATTGACTTCATAGAGGAAGGGAGAGGGAGAGAGAGTCAGAAACATCAATAAGAGAGAATCATTGATCAGCTGCCTACCACACGCCCCCCACTGGGGACCGAGCTCACAACCCAGGCATGTGCCCTTCACTGGAATGGAAGCCAGGACCCTTTAGTCCGCAGGCCAACACTCTATCCACTGAGCCAAACTAGCTATGGCTCAAAGATCATTTCTTAATCCTTCTTCTATAAAACTACTAAGCCCAGAAGAGATGTGAGCTCTTAGAAATTCAGAGACCAAGTTACTGGGTAGCAGCTTACTCATTTATCTCATAATTAATTAATGTCTTTGATCAACATTCCTCTAATTCCTTTCTCTAATGGTATTTAAGTAACATGAGTTAGTTCTTTTGATTCTTCTAAATAAAAAAGAATCAATCAATTCTATGGAAAAAATCTAATGATTGTTAAATTCTATTTTTATTATTCTAAATTTCTTGCTACTCTGTTTATATGCTAATAAACACACACACATTTTCAGATGAAATCAGTGAATAGGTGCTATTTTGAGTCCTATTTTTCTGCTACTTAACTTGGTACATAGAAATATGTGTGAAATACACATAGTCTACATACTTGTCATTTTGAATTATAGCTTTTATTTATGGTGCCAAATTGTTTGCTAGAATTATTCAGTTAATTTTCAATGCTGCCAAAATATGAATATATTAGATTCTTTATAAACTAGTACACATTTAGGTTTTATTATTTTTATTTATTTTTGCTACTTGAATGGGTATCTTACCACTCTTTTAGAGCATACTTAATATTATTTTTATATTAAGTATACACATACATACCTGCTAGCAAACTTAATTTTAGGAAAAGGGAAATTAGGCCATTGAGAAGTGGAACTATGAAAAATACAGAAGAAAGTCATTTACATATTTGGAGTAGAACTATATTTGAACTCAAATTAGGGATTCCTTTAGATTTTACTGCTTTGTCAAGGACAGGTGGCACACCTACCATAAAACTGCATGCCCATCAAACCTGTGGAAGTCTAGGACTTTGTATTCTGTTTATTGGGTGTGTTATCTGGACTTTCAACTGACAGGTGTGATGCCGAGTAGTTCTCTTTCTCTTGGTACTCATGCCTTCTCTACCTCAGACACCCACCAGTGTAGAGTGCAAACTGCTTAGCTTTGATTTTTACTATCCAATAACCACAGAAAGTATAATTGTAAAATCAATTTCCTCAGATTTGTAGTTTATAGTTTGTGAGAATGTGCATTTCATTAAAAAACACCCCAAATTGCACCATGTTATTGCTTAGAGAATAAAGATAACTTTCACCGCAATGTAGTGAAAATATGAAGGTCCAAAAGTAATAGTGAAAGTTAAAAAAAAGTATATTAAACAAAACCTTATTTGTTCACTCATTCATTTATTCTCACATTTTTAAAAAATATATATTTGTTGATTTTAGAGAGGAAGGGAGAGGGAGAGATAGACACATCAACGATGAGAGAGAATTATTGATATGGTTGCCTCCTGTGCACCCCCCAACTGGGGATCAAACCCACAACTTGGGCATGTGCCCTTGACCAGAATTGAACCTGGGACCCTTCAGTCTACAGGCCAATGCTCTATCTACTAAGGCAATTCTCACATTTTTTGAGTAGCTTTTGTGTCCATAACACTACATGTGCTGTGGCAAACAGAGATGAGCTGTGCTGTCCAAGTAGCTGACAATATGTGAAGGGCATAGGAGATGTCAGCACTAATAACTACTGTACCACATGGACTCTAAGAGCAATGGCAAAATGGGTTAAGGGATGCAGAAGAAGAGGCACATTATTCCTCCCGGGAAGAATGGAGGAGAAAACTTTCCACTTGGTCTTTAAGGATGGTAGGACTTGAACGGACACTTGACAACCTCATGAGCAAAGGAACCCAGGCAAAAGGGACAAGGGTGCATTTAGTGTTGCAGTTAGGTGGATGTAAAGGAGCATGAATGGGTTAGCGGGTGAAAACACTGCAGAGGAAGGCTGACCAGATCTTGGAAGGCCATGAATGTCCCACCAAGTGATCAGCTCTGAGTCAGGCAATCAAGGGGAGCCCGTGTTCTGGCGATACACCTGTGCTTCCCGAAGACTCCAGAAGTGTGCAGGATGGACTAGAGGAAGTGCCGATGGGAATCAGAGACCAGCAGGACTACCATGGCACAGATGAGAAAGAGGGCTTGAACAAGGAGAGCAGAGAGTGAGGGACACAAGAGAGAAATGGGTTGTGCAGTCATGGAACTTAATGACCAATAGTATACATGTTGCAGATAGTAAACATTTAATGGGAGAAATAAATTATAGAATCCATTTTCTGTAGAAAAATTAAGAATTTTTTCTACTAATCTAATTTCTACCGTTGGGATTATTCAAATTTTCTGGGTAAAAACACCTTTTGCAATAGGTCCTCAGTCTCCAATTCTAGTTTAAGGAAATGGCCTCACACTAAAGAAATTATAGCCATCAGTTGGTATTTTTATAGTACTGTATTCAAACTTTAAATTAAAAAGATGGAACCTTCAGTTTGATTTTTCAATGTGAAATTTATTTCCAAAACCCCAGTGTTGTGAAGTGGCCCTTTGCAGAGAACTCAAAGCCCTTACGCTAGTTCTTTTTAGTTTAAATCGCTAGTGCTGGGCTCCCCCTTATTTGGAGAGTTAAAATTGATGGTCTGAGTCACTGCCAGACATTTGCAACTAAGTCTTTCAACAGCAACAGCTGCTCTGGATTTCAAATCGCTCAAGTAAATGCAGAACACAGTGCGAGCTTGGGGTAACGACTTGGGAGAGAGGAAATGAGGCAGACAAGGAAAGGGCGTGTAATCTAAAAGCCACATTTCTTTATGAGGTATTAATATATCTGATTTCCAGCCTAAGACTGGGGAGCTGACATACCAACAGAATTCAACTAAATAAGGGGTTGTTAGAAAAAGAAAAAATATCCTCAAAATAAATGTAGAACCGTTTGTCAATGACCAGTGGAAAACGGGCTTACCTGAAAAATCGAGTGCACACACTCCTCTCTGATGCTGTCCTTTCAATAGTGACAAACACTTCAGAGTCTGCGTGTCCCACACATGAATGGCAGCATCTCTTCCAACCTTAAATAGTAGGATGAGTGTGTTAATTACTTATCCTATTTAATATAACCCTAATATGTAAATCAACTGAATGGAGGAACAACTGGTCACTATGATGTGCACTGACCACCAGGGGGCAGATGCTCAACGCAGGAGTTGCCCCCTGGTGGTCAGTGTGCTCCCACAAGGGAGCCTGGCTGGCAAGTGCAGCAGCGGTGGTGGGAGCCTCTGCCACCTTCGCAGCAGTGCTAAGGACCCCTCAGGGATGTCTGATCGCCGGCTTAGGCCAACTCCCCACCGGCAGTTGGACATCCCCCAAGGGGTCCTGGAAGAGGCCCAGTGCTCCCCAGTGCACAAATGCTGTGCATCGGACCTCTAGTAAATTATAATAAGAATGATTCTGTTCTGTAGTCAAGTGCTGCAGAAATAGTTGCATGTCAAGTCTCAGAATAGTTGTCTCTTCTTAACCTTTGACCTTCATGCAAAAGTTTTTCTTGGATTCTGCTTAGAAACTACTAAGAATCAGTTAAACTTCAGTTAAAAGCCCATGAGAAAACTGAATACAAATGTAATCTGTACATTGGAAGAAAAGAATACAAAACTGAAAATACTGTTGACAGTATTACTACTTTACCAGCAAGGTAATAAATGTGAGTTTAACAGATGCTTTGTTTACTAAGCAGCTCAATCCCTTTCCTTTCCCCATACAAAATGACTGAACACAGGGCTCTGTTTTTTTAGTAGCTTTTCAATTATAGACTCAATCCAAAGTTTAGGCATTCCAAATGATTCAGATAAAATTCAAAAAACTTTTGCATGAAGGTCAAAGGTTAACGGAGACAACTATTCTGAGACTTGACATGCAACTATTTTCATTGAAATGCAAAAATATAAAATAAGCCAAAATTCATATGACTCTAAGTTTTTAAAAAATCACTCGATATTATAGTAGTATGAAAAGATGGTTCATTTTATAGACATTCACTGAGTATTGAGCACCTAGGACAGGGGTGGGCAACCTTTTTGTGAGTGCATGCCAAAACCAGCAAAATCTCTGACTCAAAATTCTTCTGCGTGCCAACCCTAAATTTTTGAGAACATGTTACGCCTACTTGATATCTCTTAAGGTGTACGTATGTGAAGAACCTTGAAGAAATAATAAAATTCATTCGAGCGACAAAAACACAGTACATGATGATGAAAAATACATTTTTTAATGTATACGTTATGTAAAATTATTTATCTAAGATGCACCTACACTGAATTTATCTGAAAAATAAAAAAGTTGGTATTAAGAAAAAAATTGTAAATGGAAGATTATAAGAGAGGGTTTCGAGTGCCAGCAAAAGTTACTGGCGTGCCATGTTTGGCACACGTGCCAGGGGTTGCCCACCCCTGACCTAGGATATATTAGGTACCAAGTACACAGTGATGAGGAAAGTATATTAAGACTGCACATTCATGAAACTGGCATTATTTGTTTCAGCTAATTCTATTCACAGATGATTCATGTTAGGGTGGTAATCTCTTGGAGGCTTCCCAACAGTGTTAGAAGGTATTGGCTGACTTTCCCACCATCATGAACTAATCCAGCATTTACTACATCTTCAGCTTCCTGCCTCAGGTTTATTTCTACCAAGTGTTTCTTGAATTTCTAATATATAAAGTGGATTCAAAATTAAATCCTCCCTCTCTTTGGCTAGACCCGTCTCAGGACAGAGGTATATACCTGCCCAGTGGCCACATAGTCCTTCACGGGATGGATGGTCAGGCTGAGAATGTCATCATCATGCCCCAGGTACAGCCTCTGGGAGTGCTGCTGCCTGTTGTACACGACAGCAACTGCAGCGATGTGGTAGACCACTTCTCCAGCTTGTGTGTAGAACAGATTGTTCCTACAGTCGTAGCCTCTGTATCTGAAGCACAGGTCCAGAGATTTGAATAAGCAGTGAATGAACAGAGCAGCAGTTGTCAGAAGGTAAAGCTGGCGTAGGGACATGCACAAGTAGAAACCTAGGTGAATGCATAGTTGCTTAACTACGATATCCAGGGAATGAGGACTTCTGAGGGCATAGGATGGCTTTCTGAGGGGAAATGGGCAGGGGTCATTTTAACAGGATGGGTTTCCAAATCCTCAGCTACTGCATATGCTCTTTCTTAAAACTGACCAGTCGGACAACACACCTGTGGCGAGATGCAGGCTTTCCTTTACCACCTCACCTTTCACAGTTGACTTCCTCCCACTTTAGGAAGTCATTCCTCTGGTCCATCTGGACTCTTACTACGGTGTATTACCCTGGAGTGACAAACCTGCCAGGGACACCAACACAAAGGGACAATGTGCAATACAAGTGTGGATGTTGAAAGCGAACAACTCCAAGGACGAGGTAAGAAGTCCTTTTGCAAGTCAAGTGATTTCCAATTTATTTGCTTTTAATAAATTAAAGTGAGATTTCATCAGATCATTAGATGACATTTTATGTGATATATCAAAATCACAATATACATTTGTGGCCTCTAAATCAAGAGGAGTTTCAAGAATTGAGTAATGTAGCTATGATAAAACTGCTCCCATTCTCACTGACTTATTTATGTGAATAAGTTTTCTCAAGGCTCACATATATTAAAAAATGAAAAACTGGAATAGACTTAATGCTACTCTCTGTCATACTCTAGTAGTAAGTATGCATATATGACTACATACCTGAACTCATTGAAAAATTCTATCTTATTAAAATCATTTTTTATAATATTTTCATAAGCTGTGTACTACTAATAGTTGTAATAATTCAAACTGGAAAAAATTATTAACATTTAGAGAGGCATTGCACAATATAAATGTTATGTGAGTCACACAGGTCACTTAAAATTTTCTAATTATGTTAAAATTAAAATAGATGAAATTGGTTTTGAGAACATTTAACCAAATATGTCTAAAATATTAGCATTTCTACATTAATCAATATAAAACATTTTAACGAGGTATATTACTTTTTCATGTTAAATCTTTGAAATCTGGTGTGCATTTTACACATACAGCACATCTCAACTGAGACTAGCCACATTTCAAGTGCTCAGGGTAAATCAACGCCCCCTCTCCATTTCCACACTTCTATTAGATCACCGACCTTTGAGTTTTAAATCTTACCATTCTCAAGAGTCTAATGGTTTCTGGGAATTAAATTTAAATTGAACTGCCCACACCTGTGTGGCTCAGTTGGTTGGGCATTGTCCCATACACCAAAAGGTTGCCAGCTCAGTTCCTGGTCAGGGCACATGCCTGGGTTGCGGGCTCGATTCCTCACATGTAGGAAGTAGACAATCCATGTTTAACTCTCTCACCCTCTCCCTTTCTCTTTCTAAAAATCAATAAAAAATGAACCTGTAGATATTTTTGAACCTACAGCAGAAGGTATGATAGGGTACAATAAAAGATTTACAAGCATAAAAAATATTACAATAGGGTAAAATTCTGTGGGAGAGGTAGAATGAAAATCTGAGTTCAAGAAGAAATATGAGTGACATAATACACTCGTTCACATATTTTTTAAATTTATGATGGTGGGAATCAAATTCTATCTTATTAAAATCATTTTTTACAATATTTTCATAAGCTCCATTGGTTCCATTTAAATGAGGGATGCACTTATAAAACACTAGATATTATATTCCTCACAACCACTGACACTTTGCTGAAAATTTTTAATTTCAACTTAAAGTTTGGAAGGTTATATATAATTCTCAAACTTGAAAATGATTTGGCCATATGTTTTTTGAAGAAAACATTGTCCTAGTTGGAGCCAAGCAAAACAGAGCAAGAGTTATGGGAATAAAGGAACCAGAGATGGTGGAGAGAATAAAGTGAAATAACAATGAGCTGCAGTAATATATGCATCATGGAAGTACATAAAGTATAAAAAATAGACACACACATTGTGATGGCCACAAAACACCAACTGAGAAAGCTGGACGCAGACTAATGGTTAAAATATTAATCACAGGTAAGTGCACGCTGGAGAGAAGAGCCCGCCTGAGGTGGGAAAGCACAGAGAAGGGGACATCCTTAGCCTGAGGCTAAGGCTGGTGACAGGCACCCACCCGTGTATGAACTGGAGTTTCAGGCTGTCCTCAGGAGCCTTTTCTCGTTTGAGGAAGGGCACTGCATGGTTTTTCTCTTTACTTTGTTGCTTTAGCTGAGGTAGATCTTCTTTGTAAACCTTAAAGCATAACAAATACATTTAATTGAGGCTCCTTTCTTCAGGTTTCAAAAACAGTATCTTGACATTCTCAGGAAATCTTTAATTGTAGGAATATTTTTGAGAACATGAGGCTAAAAATGGTCACAAGAGATAAAGAAGCTCATTATATAATGATAAAGGGGTTAATTCGACAAGATATAAACTTATATTTACGCACCTAAACAAGTAAAATACATTCTAAGAGAACTGAAAGAAGAAATAAACATAATACGGTAATAATTAGGGCTGTAATACTCCACTCTCAACAATGGGTAGATCAGCCTGACAAAGAATCAGTAATGGAACAGGAGATGTGAACACCAGAAATCAAACAATCCAACAGATATATAGAGAACATTCCATCCAACAGTAGCAGAATACACATTCTTCTCAAGTGCACATGAAACATTTTCCAGGCCAGATCATATGTTAGGGAACAAAAGCAATCTCAACAAATTCAAGTAGAAATTATATTAAGTATCTTTTCTAACACTATGATATGAAACTACAAATCAATAACGGAAGGAAAGCTGGAAAGTGCACAAATATGTGGAAATTAAACAGCACATTTGAACAACCAATAAATCAGAGAAGGAATCAAAAGGGAGATCAAAAAACATCTTGAAACAAATAAAAATTGAAACAACATTCCAAAACTTTTGGGGTGTTGTAAAATCAATCCTACAAAGAAAGTTTGCAGATATAAATGCAAACATTTAAAACAAAGAAAAGATCTCAAACAACCTAGCATCATACCTTAAGAAACTAGAAAAAAGAACCAACTAAACCCAAAGTTGAAGATGGAAGGAAATAATAAAGATTAGAGCAGAAATAAATGAAATAGAGACTAGGAAGCCAATAGAAAAGGTTAACAAAACTAAAAGTTGGTTTTCTGAAAAGATAAACAAAATTGAGAACATAAGACCTCTCTTCTAATGAGCAAAACTAACCTATCTTTTAAATTATTGGGGGTTAAAAAAGTTTTTATGCTATTGTGTTTCTTAAGTAATTTATATCCAGAAAATATGGTATTAGTTTTTAATAAATAAAAAAGAAAACTATCATAGTTATAAATAAAATATAAATAAAATAATAATTTCTTCTAAAGCAAAAAATCTCAAGGATTCTGACATCTGCAAAATGTGGACCTTGAGAGTCATGGTGATCACTCTTTGGAATTATTTGTCTTTTCATGGCCTCATGCATCTTGACAGATCAGATTCCAAACTATACAGCAAAGCTCCTGGTCTTAGGACCTAAAACATGCTGTTGACTGAGAGGACATTTCCTACAATTTAATTCAAAGGTACATAATAAATCAGTCCGAATAGTGGTTAGAGCAGTGGTTCTCAACCTGTGGGTCGTGACCCCTTTGAGGGTCGAACGACCCTTTCACAGGGGTCGCCTAAGACCATTGGAAAACACATATATAATTACATATTGTTTTTGTGATTAATCACTATGCTTTAATTATGTTCAATTTGTAACAATGAAAATACACCCTGCATATCAGATATTTACATTACAATTCATAACAGTAGCAAAATTACAGTTATGAAGTAGCAATGAAAATAATTTTATAGTTGGGGGTCACCACAACATGAGGAACTGTATTAAAGGGTGGTAGCATTAGGAAAGTTGAGAACCACTGGGTTAGAGTATTGGCCTGCACACCAAAGGGTCTCAGTTTTGATTCCCAGTTAACACATTGTATGCGGGAAACGTATTTATATGTTTTACATTGACTGGTAGCGTTGACTGGTAGTAGAGCGTGGGACACGTATTAATACGTTTTTTATAGACTAGCGGTAGAATGCAGGTAACGTATAAATACTAAAGTTAAAACTTTAGTAAACTAAAGTTATCATAATTTTACTGAACGTTGCCATTTGCGCAAAAAATTAGCAAAAATGGCCCGCGCCACCTGTTAGCACGCAATAAAAACTACCCGCAAACAATGTGTTAAGGGCATGCATAGGAGGTAACCAATTGATGTCTCTCCCTCCCCCTCCTTCTCTCCCTCCCTCCCTTTCACTCTAAGAATCAATGGGAAAAAACGATCCTCTGGTGAGGATTAACAAAATAAAAAAAAATAAAATAAAGGTATGTAAAAATCAATCTCTGTCTACCATGTTTTAAGCCCTACTACCAAGAGATATCCATTTAACACAGTGAAAATTAAATATAATATAATATAATAAAAGAGAAACATGCAAATTGACCATACCTCTGCTATGCCCCAAGCCATGCCCATGAGCCAATCAGAGTGACTATATGCAAATTAACCCAACCAAGATGGCAGCCGGCAGCCACGGAGCTGGAGCAAGCAGGAGGCTTGGGTGCCCCAGAGATGGAGGAAGCCAAGCTTCCCACCTGATCTGGCTAGCTGTGGCCTCCACTAAAGGCAACAAAGTTTCAATTATAGAAGATAAATAAATCCCAGATACCTGCTTCCAGCCAGACTCCACTGGGAGCTTGAGGGGCTGGGGGCCATGGCCAGCCTGTCAACAGCCATCAGCCCCTATCCAGGCTGGCCACACCCTTATGGGGTAAGAGTCCCTGCTGGGGGGCTTGGCCAGCCTGAAAACAGCCATTGCCCCTCACCCAGACTGGCCAGGCTCTCCACCAGATTCCCCCACCCTTAAGGGGGTGTGGACAGCCTGAAAATGACCCTCAGCCCCTCTCCCAGGCTGGCCAGGCACTCCACCAGGGACCCCCACCCTGAAGGGGGTTTGACCGCACAAATTTTTGTGCACCGGGCCTCTAGTCTATTAATAATTTCTCATCTTCTTAAAGGAAAGTTTTCATTTGAAGAAACTACATTGCTAAAAATAAAATTTATGAAATATTATAATAAAGCCCATTTAGGATTTGACCAAAACCCTTTTATAAAAAGGAGGTCACAAGATATCTCACTACTATTATATTACAGGTGCAATGAACTAAGCTTTTAAAATCTAAAGATAACTATTCATCTGAACTCATGATGCTTTCTTTCATCAGTGCACCAACTACTTTTGAGCACTGAATTCTAGTCTCGGAATTTCTATTGCTTATTTGAACATCTCATAACCTCTGTGGGCCTAAAATTCCCACCTGTTGGACAGAAATAAAAATCCCTGCAAAGGAATAATTCAGGAATATTGTGAACATATATCAAATAACACAGTGAAAGCTTTGGAAAGGAAGATGTCAGGGAGAATATATAAATCCTGGGCACAGATTTCAATACAATTAAGACTTTTCATTCTTTTACTAGCACTCTTTTATTAAATAAAAACTTCCCAACTAAGGAGATTTGTTTTTCCTCCTCCTAGATTTTATGTCCATTTTGCTTAAATTCCATTTCCCCTTGATATCGGGGCATAATGTCGTTTAGTGTTTGTGTGGTATTTGCACATTAATAATTTCCTTTCAAAGCCTCATCTTTAGTAGCTTTATTGTGTAACGCATTGTACCAATATGCAAATTGATGTAGTCATGAATTTGAAACAAGCCATCAGTTGAATGGCATTTTTACTGAAAAAAAAAATTCAAATACTAAATCAATGAGTGATGATTATGAACTAAAAAAAAAAAAAAAAAAAAAAAATCATCTGAAAATAAGTACACTCAATGCCTATATGGAGGCAAAGCCAAGTAGTACATAGAATGTGCACTTTGGAGAGAAGCCCAGATCTGCATTCTTAGCCTGATAATACAGGCGATGTGGATGTGGGCAAATTACTTAACCTCTCAGGGTTATCATGGAGTTGAACTTGGTGTATGGAAAGCACAGGATGTGGCCCCACAGAGACACCCAATACGTGGCAGCTGTCTGACAGTTGCTGGGTCTGAAACCTGAAATCTTATTCACTCAGTGTTCATGTAAAGAATCTGCTTCACATACCTCTGTTAAATGAGAAGGAAGAGAATAGAACCCCTAGTTATGTCCATAACAAGGTAATGTGTGTCCAGATACCCTGGAAGGATTGCTCTGTATAATACTATGGTTTCATGCCAAAATAAAATGCCTACTTAAAAAAAAAATAAGGACCCAATTTGGATGTAATTGTCCAGCTTTTATACTAGAGGTGATTTCTGACTGGAGTGATAATGTGCATTGTATTTGGGCTTTTACTTTGCTTATATGGATAATGGTCTCCATAAACTAAGAAAGAAACCAGGTAACAGCTCACTTGCAAACTACTGTGGCTCCAAGACTACATATTCTGTAAAGAATATACATGCTTTAATGATCTGCTAAGGGAATACAAAATCTGGCAGCTTGCTCATTGTTTTTCTCCAAATATTTTCAAGTTTTAGGTGTGAGGGAGGTAGAAAACCCCAAATGTCATCCAGTCTTGAAACTTGGCTACTCGCTTCCACCTAAAAATATTTTTTAAGAATATGATTAGGTAAATGTCTTATTTTTAACCTGTATTTAAAGATAAGAAGTGTTCAACACCTGCCTGTGTTTCCCAGTGGTTAGAGCACTGGGCTGTGCATTGAAGGGTCATGGGTTCGATTCGCCGTCAAGGGCACCTGGGTTGCAAGTTCAATCCCTGGCCCCCACTTAGGGGCTCATGTGAAAGGCAACCAATCAATGTGTGTCTCTCTCACCTCTCTCTCTCACACCTTTCTCTCCCCCCCCAGCCCCCCCCCCCACCTTCTGCTCTAAAGATCAATGGAAAAATATTTTCTGGTGAGGATTAACAATAAATAAATAAATGAAATTTTCCTTATTGTTTGATTCTCTTCTGCCTAAGTACCAACCATTTTTAGTCAGTGTCCAAATACAATGAGATTCTGGGTTATGAGACATTTGTTAGGAGGCTGCTTGCTTACTGACCTGGCGATCATAATTGATTTGAGTTTCTTGCTCAATATCAGAGTCCAGCTCTGGCACATCAGACAAATCTGAATCCGATTCTTCACTGTAGGAATCAGTGCCGCCTTCTGTGGAAACACAACCCATGAAACAGAGGAAAAAGTCTGCACCTCTACAAAGAGCTAAAAATATTATTTAAAAATATTTTCTTTCTTCTATCCTATGAAAGTAAACAAAAATAACTACATCAGCTTTCATTTAGGGTAAATCAACACTCCATTTCCACACTTCTATTAGATCACCGACCTTTGAGTTTTAAATCTTACCTGGAAAGGGGCAAACAAAAAGGGGGGCAGGTTTTACCAAGGAGAGGGCTAGTTCAAAAGGAAATTCAACCACTTATTTCAGGAAAGATCCTCATTAGCCTGTTAACATGCCCACCAACTGTCAGTAATTGCTATGGTCAAGGTCGCTGCAGAATCCCTCCCAATAACAATCTTTCCCCACACAGCTTTTCATTTTATTACCTCATCATTCCTCCTGACATCACAATAAATAAATAAAAAGACTACACATCCTTTGAGCTGGAAAACACTGGCCCGGATTGTGGACCATTCATTGAAACCCATTCTGGAGGCAGCTTATCTATTCCAAAGGTTACCCTGTCGCCCCGCAGCCTGACCGAGCAGACCCATCGCCCATTATAACCATCCTAAGGAGGTGGAAACATACACATTCACGTTATCTTCAGTGGTTAATTCTTCATGTAAACCTTAGACCTTCAACTTGCATTTGGTATAAGCAAAATCCTTTGAAGGAGATTAACCAAATGACCCATAGTTGTCTCTAAAGTTTTTTCTGTTCTTTTATTTTTTACTTTAAAATTTATTATAGGAATGAATTTTTTGAAATTGCTGTAACTCTTTACCTCCAGAAGAGATGTTACAACATTCTTTGAAACTTTTATTGAAAAATAAACAGATGTTGAAAAATTATTACTGGCTTTACCCTGGGGTGCAGTTTCCAGCAGGCCGTTGCTGACACCTTCTGGAATAAATCTCCACTGGAAAACCGAGTGGTCAGCCCCTCCTGTGCTTAATACCCACTGAAAGTCGTGAGACCAGCGGACGTTGGTGACATGTGCAGAATGGCCCACATACTTTCTAAATTTGGCTCCTGAAGATATTTTTAAGAAGATTAGTCATGCAAATATATATATGTGTAATTTATTGGTTATAAAGTTGCATTCTATCCAGGAATGTATTACAAAATAATTTTCAGTATTACATATAACATATAAGCAAATGCTCCAAAAAATATCTCAATTATCCCAGTATGGATTAAGCTAAAAATGGATCTGAAGCCGTCCCTCCCTCCCACCCAAACTTGTTCCAAATAATGCCTACTGCTTCACTGATTCTGAAAATAAATGCCAAAGAATGAATAGCTTACACATCCTTCTTTGAATACTAGATAAAATGGGCAGTCCTTGCAACTAGGAAACAGAAAATTATTCTGTGGGAAAAGTCAAATTACTGTTTGGGGTCATGTAGATGCACATTTGGGAGAATGAAATTTTTTTCTCTTAAATTGATTGCTTTATTCAGTAAACATCATCATCAGGTAGTGAATTCAATAGAGAAACTATTTGAACTCATACCTGTGGTTGAACTACTGCGGTAGGAGTCTCTAGGGTATTTATTGTTGGTGCACAGCAGCATAATAATATGCATGGAAACAAGCCCGGCTCACCTTATCACGTGGAGATCCAGTACTCCAAAGACTATGGAAGATTTAAGGGGGGCAACAAGCACCCCATCTCTCCTTCAGAAATACTTCTACCCTTTACAGGTCCTCCTAATGAAATCTCTTTGGGGGAAAAGAAATTTTCTGTTCAACTATCACGTGCAAATATTGAATACCCACTGGAGAGGCAATGATTTAGATTTATATGGAGGTGAAAACGACTGCTACCTGTCCCTTTCCTGAAAGCATGTTCTAACCAGGTGAGGTCCTATTATATTAGGGCCTCCAAAGTCTAGGGGCGTGCTGCCATAGAGGGGAAAGGGAGGCCTTGGGTCTCAAAAGCAACCTTGCCTATTTCAAAGAGTTGCCTAAATCAGTTTTGGTGATTTAATAACATCAAAGAGATTCCAACTAAGTCAGGTGGAAATGCTATCTGATGATAATTCAATAGTTAGGAAGCAAAGTATATTCTTTCCTTATCTCTATAGATCTTGTTGGGTTTTCCTTTACTGCCCTCACCTTTACAGCCTCATCAGAAATCATTTAACCTATCTCTTTGCACTGGTTTGAAAACATGCCCACAAATAAAAAAGTTAAACTCATAGAAACAGACAGTAAGTTTCTGGTTACTAGGGGTTGGGGTGGGAGAAATGGGGAGATGTTGGTCAAAGGGTCCACTTTCAGTTATAAAATGAATAAATTTGGGGAATCTAATGTACAGCATGGTGGCTATAGTTACAATACTGTACTGTAGACCTGAAAGTTTCTGAGAGAATAGATCTTAAATCTTCTTGCCATACACACAAAGAAAAGGTAATTAAGTAAGGTGATAGATGGGTTATCTAACTGTAAAGTAGTAATCATTTCACAATATATTAGCATATGAAATCATTGTTCACCTTAAACTTACACAGTGTTTTCAATTATATCTCAAAAAATCTAGAAAAAAGAAAAAATATGTCCATAAACTCTTTAATATAAATCAAAATGAACAGAACACGGCAAAGGTGAAGACGTGTGGCATCCAAGAGGAGGTTACAAAAGGCACTGCAGATTCCTCCTTGCTCTCTTTCTTGGCTCTCTAGATACCAGGCGGTAAGGACATTCAAGCACCACACAGAGAGGCTCACAGGGCCAGGAACCGCGGCCTCCGGCCAACAGCCACGTGAGTGAGCCGTCACGGCCTCACTAGCCTCCAAGTGACCGCAACTACCCGAGAGGCCTTGAGCTAGAATGTTCCAGCCAAGCTGTTCCTGAGTCCCTGACCCCCAGAAACTGCGTGAATAATGTTTGTTGATTTAAGCTGAATTTGCTGGGGAGAGGGATTTGTGATGCAGCAACAGAGAACTAATACACATTTGGTAGATTGGAACTAACACCCACGAAGGCATTTGTGTCAATATTTAGGCCTCTTTCTAATCGTTTTTCCTTTCTCTTCCTTCTTCTTCCTCCCTCCCTCTCTTTCTTCCTCCTCCCTCCCTCCCTCCTTCCCTTCCCCTTCCTTTCTTTCTCTGTCTCTCTCTCCCTCTTTCTCTCTCTCCCTTTATCCCCTCTCTAGGCACACTGGCCTCTTTGCCATTCCTTAGGCATGCCAGGCACTCTTCTGCCTCTAAGCCTTTGCACTTGCTGTTCCCTGTCTGAGATGCTCATTCCCTAAATACCTGAAAGGCTGGTTCCCTCACCTCCTTCAGGTTTCTAGTTAGATGAAACCATATCAGTGAACCTTGTCTCACTACCTTATTTAAAGTAGCAACACTACTCGGCCCGACCTGAAAACTCTGTTCCCACTGCTTGCTTTCTTTTTCTTCATAGCTCTTCTCACCATCAGACATGTTCATACTTTATTTATTAACTATATCCCCTCAGAACAAAAGCTCCACGAGGGCATGGATTTGTGCTGGTTTTATTCACTGATGTATCTCCAGCCTCTAAGATAGCACTTAAATACTTATTTAACAAATAAAGGCCACATCACCTCTTCCAAGGCTTTTCTTGGGACACTGAGTTTACCAGGCCTCTCTTTTTCCTCTGAACCACACCAGGAAGATTCAGGCCTCAGCCCTCAACTCCCCTCTTACTGATCTTTCTCTCCTGGTTTTAAATACTGTAGATATGCTCACATCTGTCAAATGTTCATCTCCAGCTCTGAACTCCCCTGGAGTGCTGATAGTCAATGGGCCATATCTCCCTGGGTGTCTAAAATTGCTTCAAACTTACCATGGACAGAACTGATGAGTTGCCCTTCCCCTTCCTCGCCTACTCATATATGCCCATAAGACATACACAGAGACTCAACCTTTACCTTTCTCATTTCCCGTCTCTAGAAATGGAGCCACCATGTACCCTATTGCTCAAGCCCAAAACTTGGGAGTCATGCTTGATTTCTCTTCCCCTCTATCCCCACGTCCAATCCATCAGCAAAACCTTCAGTTCTACCTGCTTCCTAATCTCTACCACCTCTCTTTGCATCTGTTCCTAAGAACTTGTCCAAGCTACATCATTTCTCACCTCGACTCTTGCAATAATCTCTCAACTTGAAGCCTCCCCTATCCTAATCCATCCTACACAATATCAAAGTGGCCTTTTAAAAACTTAAATTTGTCATGTCACGCCTCCATTTTAAATCCTCAATAGATTTCCACTGCACTTAGACTAAAACCCACATTTCTAAGAGGCTAAAGGCCCTTCCTGACATGGTCCCCTCCACCTTCTCCAGCCTCACAGTACACAACTCTCCCTCACTCATCACGCTCTAGTCACACTGACCTGCCTGGCCCTGCACTGCACTGCACTACACTACACAACAGAAAACGGTCCTGTTTGCTCCGTCCTTACACTCTCATTCATCAGCCTCTGCTCGTATTTGGCTGTTTACAGGTTCAAAAGTGAGGGGAACATTGTCAGTGGTTCCCTGGGTGACAGGGAGATAAGTTCCACCAACTTCTATTATTTCCATCAACAAGTCTTATATAAACTTGTCTGCCAGTAGTTTGGGCATAAAAAGGCTACAAAAGCCTGAATGTCCTGAGGCAAATTGCAAGATTTATAAACCATGAGTCATGAAAAGTAGAACAAGTCAATTTGCTATGAGAACATGGAAACTGTGCAGATTACTGAGGTGGGTTCTATTGCTCACCCCATATTGTCACTGGCTGTCCACCCCTCCTCATTCATTCAGGCATCCCCTACGTGCCATCACCCTCCAGGCTGTTTTTCACATATCAAGTGTCTCATTTTGACAGACAGCATTACTCACAACCTCCCTCCCACTTCCTCCAACCCTGCCATTCTAATACCTAACCCAAGATCTACCTTTCCATTGCCACTTTCCAGATTCAAGTTCACCCTACAAGGCTTGGTGATACAAAGGCAATACCAACTCTCATTGAGTTGAGTTGTGACCAGATACTTGTGACCAATAGTATTGCTTGTGACCCCACTGATGTTTCTTCTGAATCCCCAGATACCTTCTAGTTGCCTAACTTACTTTCTGTAAGTACATTACTCACTCTAACAAGATGTGCCCTATTACTCAAAAGACCCATTAGGGAGAGAGAGTTTGAATTTGGCACACTGCGGTAATTTTGTGCAAGTATTTTAAAACTGATGTCCATTCTGTCAAGTGTAAGGGATGGTGATTTTGCTACGTATTTTATGTTCAATTTTGTACTGTAATTGCCATTGCTTCAAAACTGCTGGTTAGCTCAAAATGACTTTCTGATTACATTTTCGATCCCTTTTTTCCTTGCTCAATCTAAAAATCGCTCGAGTGAAAGAGTTTGCAGGCAGCAGCTTGTCCCTGCTGATTACTTTGCTAAGATCAGATTTTCAGGGAGCAATCAGGGAGTCTCAGAGCAGCCTACGTACGGGCTTTGCCTACACTTGCAAGGGTAGAGGAGGAGGTTATAAGGGGGTTAATTCAGCTACATTCTACCAAGCCTGGAAGTGCCACAAAAATTGAGGTAATAAGATTTAACAACAATAAAAGAAACAAAACCACAAAATGTGATGGCAGAGACAGTTGTTTTGAATAAAACTTCTCTCTCAAAAATGTCACCACTATGGAAATCTGGTTTGCAAAATCAGTGCTATGACAAGGGGTCCGTAACTGTATTATCTGAAAGAGCCATCCCTTTCAGATTTCATTTTACATATGCCTAAAAGGATTTGCTTTGCTTTGCCATGTATAATCACAATTAGCTAGGAGCATAAAAATTTAATTACAATATTTTACTGCAATATTAAATTATGAGTATGTACAGAAATGTAAATAAAATAGAACTTGCTTAAAAATGAAACATGAGGCTATGAATCACAAAACGGTGAGTAAAAACTGTTAAATCCTGACTTATATTTGCAAAACCCCATGTTTCAGAAGGTCAAACATATACATCAACAACATATTCTATGTAAATGTTCAAGAGTAATATGAATATAAAGATAAAATTAATAGTCTGCAGGAACAGACACCAAGAAAATTGGCCTTGTGCATGCCAAGACATGTCTAAATGAAACATCTCCTGTGGCCTTACCTTTCTTGAGACAAGGAAACTTAAACAATTTGACCAGTCCAAAATCATCTCCAGACACCAGCACGGAGCTGTTGTAGTTCGCATCCACTGAGTTGATGTCGGTGACATCCGTGTATTTTGGCCAAATTCCACTCACTTCCGGGCCTTTCACACACGTCCAGGAGGCCCAAGGGATCCCTTTGATTTCTTCTTTACTCGATAACGGCTTCCCGGCTGAAAATAACCAACAAACATTCATATAATGTTACATTTGTTCTTTAAAAATATATTTTTATTGATTTCAGAGAGGAAGGGAGAGGGAGAGAGATAGAATCAATGATGAGAGAGAATCATTGATTGGCTGCTTCCTGCACGCCCCCTACTGGGGATCGAACCCACAACCCAGGCATGTGCCCTTGACTGGAATCAAACCCGGAAATATATATGAAATAATAGCAAGCAAAGAAAGTAGACACAGAAGTACACACCTAGTAATAGAGCATTAACTAATCTGATAGGGCAGATACTTTAAAAAGTTGAAGTGATATTGTGTTACACATTATTTTATGTTAAGATTACTTTTTCAATTAATTTCAAAAATTTAAGATAAAATACTATTTGTGGTAAAGATTCATGTTAATTAAAATTTTCCTCTTACATTAAAAAATCATAAAGATTATCACTCAGAAATTTGTCTTTTATTTATGACATTTTAGTACCACAAACTGTTACTAAACGAGTATTAGATAAGTCAGATGAACCACGTATAAAATTTACAGTGGGGAGTTACAAGTAAAAATTATATTTAAAAAAATCCAACTAGTGCATTTCACCATGTAATCAAATAATAGGGGCTTCCGCTTATCAAGAACAGAGATTTGAGACTAAAGCAATCACAGTAAATAAAAAATGTGACCCTCAAATCTTTAGTATTTTTAATTTTGCAGAATTTTTCCTCTTTCTTATCTTTAAGCATTCTTTGTGTATGTCCTTTATCATAACAATTATAAGTACTTATGCCCAGTTGATGCCTTGTCTTTGCATGCTATTCAAGATCTCTCTGGTGGTGCAGTTATTTTTTTATTTTAATGTGTCCCAATTTATTAATCTCTCCTTTGAGAGTCCATGATGTGAGGGCCTTGTTTCTGAAAACATTCCTTGCCTTGAGGTCATAACATTCTCATATTTTCTTCAAAGTTTCGCTTTTCATGAACATTGGCACCTGCATGACTTACACGGCATTTTGTAGAACAGTCGTTCTCCTGCGCCATCATTCGTTTGCAAGTATTTACTATCCAAAGACCAGTCAATGTGCGTAATGAAACTGAGGGACTTGTTGCATTCTCCAATTTTCTTATATCGCTGGGCAACCGCATAGACGTCGACTGGGCCGTCGTTGGATCCCACTGCGAGGTAAGAACCATCTGGAGAAAATTTCATTTCATGAATGACTTCTTTTCGATCTTTGATATGAACCACTTCTGTCATATCTCTATAAGAATAAAGAGCAAAGCGATAAGCAGCAAATCTAGAAATAGGAACCTCAGGTCATGTATTAAAGTACATGTGTCAGAGAAAAAAAATGTTTGAAAGGGAAGAAGTACCTACAGGAATTAGAGAATTAACTTCTGAAAAAAAGATATAAAACTTTATTTAAAGTTTACAGCCAATTTAGAAAAAATTAATAATATTTAAAATAATATTTTGGGCTTTCAAAGTAAGAACCAAAATTTAATGAAATGCATATTTGCTTTCATATTAAATTATATATTATTTTTCCCTAAGTTTTTTTGTTAAAAAAATTGAGGTTTATAAAATTGTTTTAAAATGTCATGGAAAATAGTAGATATATTAAGGTTAGCATAAAAATAAAACGTCTTTTTTATATTGTAAGGACAAGAAAACTGCTTAATGCTTTTTGCTGCAAGAATAGCAAATTCAAAAAGCAGAAGAGAAAAACTACTTATTTTTAATGCTAAGTTGTTATGGAATTATTGAACTTTGACTATGAAAGGGTAATAATGCAGACATTGAATCACCGAGTGTCCTATGTCCTTTCTGACCAGATTCTGATAAGAATTTCTGCCCTCAGTTGAAAGTCCACTGATGGTTTACCTACAACTGTGAGGCAGGATTATGATTGGCAGGTCCCCTGAGCCAGTAACGATGCCTTCATCGACTCCAAAACAAATTGAATGCATAAATAATGCCAAATATTTGCTCCACATGATGCCTCACACCGGCTGTCACTTAATAATACACTACAGTTTACTACAATGTCATGGAGGGGGGATGGGTTTTTTTGGCTTGGAAAATCTATTAAAAAGAAAATAAAATCTGGTAATTAGCCATCTTTCCACACATCACTAAGCAGAGAAAGAAAATGTTGCCCACCAATTTGGTCATAAGTTATGTGTGACTGGTAATGAGAACTCGGTGTAATAAACTGTGCCAAGAGCATTTTTCAAAGCTATCTAGAATTTTCTCTGTGCAAAACATGCCATACCTAATTTCTGGCTGCATTGCCTTTCTGTAATCACAAAATGGGTGAGCCAAAAGAACAGCCAATGCATTTAGAGGAATTACCAGGGTGGATCCTAATTTTTATCCTGTAAAACTTATACAGGAGATTAATAAAGTATGAAATATTCTATCCTATTGTCCATTGTGGAAGAAATCTTTTACGCAAGCTCACCTCTAACAAGCTGGTGCTGTTGGAGGCTGCTCTGTTCCCGCTTCCTCTTTTCTTGGCTTACTCCAAGCACACAACCCCTCATCTAAAACCCGTGAGACCAGATCAGCTTGGGAATTCACTATTCATTAGATTTTTTTTAAAGGTTCACACATAATATGCCATGTAACATCACCAGTAGGGACTGGGGCAGCACCCTGTCAGTAAACACATTCATGTTTTTGCAGCAAATCACAGGATGCATGATTATTCCCGCTGAGGGATGAACAGACTACATATAGTCTCACATCGGCCCACTGAGGCAGGCTGTGCTGCCAAGCAAGTCACCGAAGAAAGAAGTTTGTATTTTCAGAGTGTGGGTTTCATCATTACCAACAGGACTGTGAATCTGTAGTGTTCCTATTCGAAAGAATAAGTGCGTTTTTCCTAAGATCCAGCATCCATGATGACTAGGCGAATCTTAATTCTAACAAAAGAGTATCCTTGTTTTTTTTTTACTTTTCTTTAAATCTTTTTCAATTACAGTTTACATTCAATATTATTTTGTATTTGTTTCAGGTGTACAGCATAGTGGTTAGACAATCATATACTTTACAAAGCGGTCCCCAATATTTCCAGTACCTACCTGACACCATGCATAGTTATAACAATATTACTGACTACATTCCCTATGCTGTTCTTACACCCATGACTATTTTGTAACTACCAGTCTGTACTTCTTAATTCCTCCACCTTGTTCATCCAGCCCCCACCCCCTCTCCCATCTGGCAACCATCAGTTTGTTCTTGGTATCTATGCGCCTCTTTGTTCATTTATTTTACAAAAGAGCATCTTTCAATACCATTTTCAGTATCAGTACATGCCTGACTCGGAGAACAATGAAAGAGCCGTCCTTCATGCCCAGGGCCAACTGGGACCCATCGGGGCTGAAAGCCACACTGCGAACTGCTTCCTCCATGTTACAGCGGGCGATCAAGGCGTGGTCAGCCAGGCTCCACAGCCTAGGCACAAGAACAAAGAAACAAAACCAACCCAACGCTCATCAGCAGGCCGCCCGCGGCAGGAAGGCCTGCTGACCACAGTGTGATAACAAGAAAGGAGGCAGTCACTTCGCACTCGTGTCCTTCCTCACGGCATGTCTGGGAACCCGGGATGGGGTTTAGTCTATCTCTGGGTCATCTCCCCCATTAGAAATACCCAGCAAGAAATACAAGATAACATTTCCAAACATTTTTATATTCATATGAAAAGGAAATTTTAAACACTACCTTCACACAAAATCTTACTTTTCTCTTTGAAAATTAAAAATTATTCTTTACTCATACCAATCGTTATTAATAACTTACAGGATAAGAATCACTACTAGACACTATTATTGTTCATTTTTTGAAATATATATATATGAGCACCCTTCTAGTAACTGTGTTATTTAAGCACATATAGATTGAAAGACACATTCTGTTTTGCCGCCCCCCCCCCCACTAGAAAGAAAACCCAGCTGAGGAGAAGAGCCAATGACAGCCCTGCCCACGATGGTTCCAAAGTCAGCTGTGCTGTCATATGCCATCCTTCCTCATAAGCTCCCTGGGTGCCCCACTGCTGACAGGCCCACTCATGGCCGGCACAGGTCCTCTCCACAGTGCCCCTGGCTGATAAGCACATTACTGCTGAAGAAGCAGGGTCAAGGGTCAAGTGCAGCTAGCACACACTTTTCTTTTTAAAAAAATATATTTTATTGATTTTTTATAGAGAGGAAGGGAGAGGGATAGAGAGTTAGAAACATCGATGAGAGAGAAACATCAATCAGCTGCCTCTTGCATACCCCCGACTGGGGATGTGCCCGCAACCAAGGTACATGCCCTTGGCCGAATCGAACCTGGGACCCTTCACTCCGCAGGCCGACGCTCTATCCACTGAGCCAAACCGGTCAGGGCTAGCACACATTTTTCAGCAGCTCCGGAAACCCCTATTCCAGGCACCCCAAACTGGGTAAACATGAACTAGTTTTTTGAAGCTACAAACAAGGGTTTACATGTGAATTACAATTGTGGTACCTGATTTCTTCCTGTTAGTACTTTTAAGACAGTCTTCTCTTAACACACAACCAACATCTATTAGGCAGATCGACAACTTAGAATGCTTGCCATAGAGGCAAGAGTAGGCCCCATGTGGTGGAGTTTCTCTAATGCATTCTGCCATCGGGAGGGAGGGGGCCAGCGCCTTACAATGCAGAGTTGCATGGTGAATAGTTTGCTGATCCTTTAGGCAGCGTGCACTGTTCAGTCTAAAGCTTATGGTATTCTTTCAATACCTCCTCGTCCATTATTCATAATCTCATGCTGTTTTTAGCCATGTACTATTTTCAGCAATGTAAGTTTTGCTTTACCCTCACTCCTCAGTGAACTGTACTAGCCTTAAAAAGTCACTCAGCTAATCTTTCTCGAGAAATTATGTCTTGTATCCTTTCTATGTTTCCATACTCTGTATAAATTTACATTTAAAATGTTTAGATGTTTAGTCAAATTAATGGTTGAGGAGACCAAGACAAATTCTGGCCATCAGGGCTCCTTGGGGAAGTTTGTGATTCTGAGACTCAACACATTTATCAAAATACAAAAGCCAAGGACTCTCTTGAAAACATTTCCACCTGGATGGTTATGAATCCAGTTTCTCAGGTGTTTGACTAACTTGGTGGCATTGTTTTGGCTGTTGGGGCAAAGCTCTGAGTGACGGAAGGAAAAGGAAGAGAAGAGGAGAGAGTGAGTGAAGACCAGTGTAAGCCAAATACTCATTTATGTCATGTGAGGGGACAACTGGGGTTGCCTTCACTGATTTCTAGATTGATGAGGCACAGTGCTTGGCAGAAGCTAAAAATTGATTTTTAGATTGTACTTTACTGACGAGTATACAATTGTATCTTGATTAGATTCACAGACATACAAAGTAAGGGCAGGGGTGGCGGAGCAGGAGCCTCTAGTCTAATTCACAAGGTTCTATTTAAACTATTAAAATCCAGAGGCAGTCATCATCCAATCGCTTAATCAGTCTCTTCCTCTCACCATCCCTCAGTCTTTTCTGACCTGTTTGTTGTTAAGCACATTTAAAGCCTAAATACAAAAATCCTGAAATCAGTGTAATAGTCTTCACCTTACACTTTTAAATAATATGTTGTCCTTCAACAGTCACACAGATATTGGAATCATACTAATTTGCTCAGTTTACATGATGTCATACTCTCAAAGAGGAAAACACGATCCATCTCGAGACCCTTTGGGGTCCAATAAAACCACAGACTTTCTCAGGAACCAGCACTTTTCTTTGACTTGAGGACACTGTTCAAAATTTCATCTGAGAAATTACAAAGAAATCATTATTCACCCACGTGCTGAAGACAACGTTGCAAATCGCAATGTAAGTTCTAATGGTGATGAGTGAGTGACTGAGCCTGTGACATTGCCGTGCAGGCCCCGGCCATTTAAGCACATATTAGGAGCGAAGGTATGAGGGGAAGACGCTATTAACACACAGGAGTGCACTTAGCTCCCAGAACCGGAAGCCAATCTCACCAGCAGTGTTTTCACTTCTAAGAACAATTTCACGACTTAGGATGGAGCCAAACAAAGACAAAATACCAAGAAGTCAACCGCTGTTGAGCTCATTGTCTTCACATTCCATGTGGAAACTGTGTGGCTCTGCCCTGTGGTTTAGCCTGTTCCTGGGTAACAAGCAAATTCGGCCCAAATAAATCTGTTATCCCAAGGAAGTCAGTGAGGTGACGATGGCCACCGCGGGGTCCTCACCTGACAGAGCGGTCGTCGCTGCCAGTCACGGCCAGCGGCTTCTTGGGGTGCAGGGCCAGAGCCCAGAGCTCCCCCTCACAGTGGCCTTGCAGGATCAGCATGGGCTTGTCTCGTTCTCGCACAATCACCTCGAATATCTCGCTGTCCTGGGTCCCTGCTAGGAGGCGGTCTGCTTTCCAGCACACGCTCCGGATGGAGAGGCCTGGCAAAACCAGAGACGGCAAACAGAAGCAGGTCTTCACATCACTTACAAATAAGAGAAAACACCCAAGGTAAATATCTTTCACTAGGACAGCGGCCAATGCAGCACATCTTAATTTTTATAGTGCAACAGCCAAGTAACTGCCTTCTACATCTTTTCTGTGCTATTAGTCACCAGTTCCTTACATGTGCCGGTCCTTTCTCCCACCCCTGGAAATCTATTCTGCAAAAGCGTGTTCGCTCTTTCCTGTCTGACTTGGGATAATTATCTGCTTTTACAGCTGGATATTCATTTTAAGGGGGAGAAATTGGTCTATATGAAAGCCTAACCCCTTTAAAAATTATTTCCTTTTGAGTTGCATGGAAAAGTTAATAATCACTTCTCTCTTTAGGATGTTAACATTGCATTAAAATTATATGGGGCGGGTACTACAGAATGGTTAACTATCCTATTAGGCAAGTTTAGTACGTATTTGATCAGAACCCAGACTCATTTTGTGGGATAACAGATGCACCGTGTCCCAGAAATATGCAAATGAAGTTTCAGTCTCAAAATATCATCAAAACATCAAACAATTGATGGAACCTTCTCTAAAAGCACAGTGTTCCTTTCAAATCCAAACTTCCACCTCTGTCGCATGACCCCGTCTTCTTGCCCTGCAATGAGTGTGACCTCTCAAACTTCCTGCAGTCTGTCTGTTCCTTACTGGGTTCATTATGTATTTACTCACACAGTGAAGTTTCTCATGTCTGAATTAGAAATACAGAAGCAATCCCACTTTCATAACTACTTTAAACCAGGTAAGGATGTGATAGGCTTTGAGTCTTTAATGTAGAACAAGCATGTCAAACTCGCGGGCCACATGTCTTGTTTATTTGGCCCGAGTAGCCTTTGAGGTTGACATGCTTGCTGTGGAAAGTACAGAAGTCAGAACACCTGGGCTTTAACTCTGCTCTACACCTGAATGGCCACACACGTAAGAGTCACTTTCTCTCTGGGACCAGGTTTTCTTTCCATAAAATGTAGACTATAATTATGGAGACCTTGTAATTTATCATCAAAATTGGAACCCACTAAAAGTAAAAAGAAGGTCCTAAAAAATTTACATAATTTTTAAATCTATTTTAACCAAGAAAGTAGCTGTATGATATTGAAAGACTAATGTATTAACTAGCTCTATTAAAATACTTTTAATATTAAATTATAATAATACGTCATTACAAGATTTTTTTAAAAAGTCTAAACCAAAGGGATAAATAGGCAAAGCACAGAGGATTTTTAGGGCTGCGAAACTATTCTGTAGGAATAATGCTAGATATATGTTAGATGTATGTTGTTATACATGTGTTAAAACTCATAGACTATACAACACCAAAAGCGAACCCTAAGGTAAACTATATAGACTTTGGGAGATAATGATATGTCAACATAGGTTCACCCATTATGTACCACTCTAGTGGGAGATCCTGGCAGTCAGGGAGGCTGTGTGTGTATGGGGTAGGGGACATATGAAAAATCTCTGTAAATTCCACTCAATTTGCTGTGAACCTAACTGCTCTAAAAAAATAAAGTCTATTTAAAAAAAAAAATTCAGGGCAATGTTAAACCAGA
>NW_006383011.1:10107411-10107648 GCF_000327345.1 Myotis davidii
AGACAGAGCAGGGAGGTATGTGGGGGGGGGGGGGGGGGTACATATGGATACTCTATAATTCCAATCTTAACTCATTGTGGTCTCGAACAAATCAAATGAGATAATTCATTTACTGATGAAATAGTAATTTTTAAAGCACAAAGCTATTTTTACATGAGATAACACTCTTTATTCCTTGCTCTGAATTCACTGTTATGAGTTTTAAAAGGGAAGGAGCTAGCACATAGGCATACCTTA
>NW_006383011.1:10107754-10114292 GCF_000327345.1 Myotis davidii
AATATCTTGAAGGGCTAATTAAGGGTCAGATCTTTAGCTAGACTTACACAGAAAAAAGAGAGAGGACTCAACATTACAAATGAAAAAGATATTACAACTGAGTCCACAAAAGTCCAAAAGATGCTAAAGACTGCTATGAATAATTATATGCCCACAAATTGAACAATCTAGAAGAAATGCATACAGTCCTAGAAACATATAAGACTTCCAAAACTTAATCATGAAGAAATAGAAAATAAGAACAGACCAATAACAAGGGAGGAAATTGAATCAGTAATAAAAAAAAAAAACCTCCCAACAAAGAAAAGTCCAATACCAGATGACTTCAGTCAATTCTACCAAACATTTAAAGAAGAGTTGAAGAGTTAATTAATCAATAAATCAATCCTTCTGAACTTCCTCCAAAAAAATACCAGAGGAGGAAACAGTTCTAAACTCATTTTAGGAGGCCAGCATTCCCCTGATACCAAAACCAGACAAAGACACTACAAGAAAAGAAAATAACAGGCCAGTACTCTTAATGAATGAACATAAATGCAAAAATCCTCAACTAAATATTAGGAAACCAAATTCAACAAAACACTGAAAGGATCTTACAGCATGATCAAAAGGCATTCATTCCAGGGATACATGGATGGTTAAACATTTGCAAATTAACCACTGTGATACATCACATTAGCCAAATGCAGGATAAAAATCATGGTAATCTCAATAGATCCAGAAAAAGCATTTGTCCACAGTAAACATGAGCACATTGCTTCTCCCCATGGCCTCCCACAGTGTGTCCAGTCGCTTAGGCTAAATGACTTGAAAACTAACATGTCTCCCAAAGAGCTGGCATTGTCTTTGGTCCAGTGTACAAACATTTAATCTCTCCATCACCCTCACTATTTTTTCCCATCTTGTGTTGGGGAACTAATTCAGAAAGGTACAAGAATATAACAAACAACCTACCACCTGGAATGAACAAATGCTAACACTTCTGAAATATCTGCTTTGTCTTCCTTTTTTAAAAAAGAGGTTTAGGAACAAAGAGGAACCTTCCAATCAGCCAAGGCTACTGAGCCAGTTGGGTTACACAGCGTCTCCAGACTGTGTCCAGGGCTCTTGGGTTCCCCAGAGGAGCCAGCAGAGAGCTGGGATGGGAGAACTCGGGGCCCAGAGTCTGAGAATCCCACCCGTTTTCCCCTCGGAGCCTCCGAATCTGTTTTACAGGAGGTTTCATTTGAAAAAAAGGGTTCCCCTGAACCAACCAACATCAGGCGGAAGCTTCACGCAAGGCAAAGGCAATGAAGTCAGATCGATATAAATACAGAGAGGGAGGGAAGGGGAGATAGTGAGAGTTGTTCCATTTTCATTGTTTACAACATAAACTTAATGAGCTGTGAACATTTTCTCTCAGAAACCAGCTCAGGCTCTTCACAAACACTCAGTTCCTGGAACAGATACATTGCCTTTTGTCACATCAGACCAGGGGTCCACCTATGACAATAGACAGGACATGGCCATTCTCACTTTCTAAATAACCATTTCAGGAGAAATTGCTTCCTGAAGACACCTCAGGAGGTGGAGAACTGTATTCAAGTTTCCTAATCACGTTCTGTTTTCACCATTTCTGAGCCTAACTGCTGTTCTGCATGCAAGCAAGAGTGACGAAGAGAACAGCTCGATCGCTTCTGGGCACATTCTGGAGAGACCCTGGGGAGGGGCAGGTCCCTGGCAAGATTCTGAGAGCATTTCCCTTCTCTGCCTACCCATCTGGCTTGGTCTTAACGTCTCCAATACCAATGCAGAGAACAGTAATATAGTCTCCTAGCCAGGCTGGCCACTGCATTGGGACATTATTAAGCTGTCTTTGCTTCATTATTTTCTGCTCTGGGAGTCGGAAAAACACAAGGCAGTGTGTTGGAATATGGTTATAAATCCCCAATAGTGAAAAGAGACCCAGGAAGAGCCATTCCAGTTATTTGAAACCACAGAAAGGCCCTTTTGTCCTGGGAAGGTGCATGTTTAAAGACCTTTGCCAGTATGGAATGAAGGCATTGTGCTGAATCTGTAAGGTGTCCACATCTTGGTCATCATCGCCTGATCTGCAGCGTTGCTTTCTCTGTAGCTCATCTGTGAGAATGTGGGGCTCTGGCCTGTGCGGGGTCCAGACTGCCAGGAGACGGCAGTAGAGAGCAACCACCCACTTAAACATAAAAATCCTCCAAGACCAAATTCTCATCCGCCCTCTGCCCAGCTTTACATTCAGATCAGAGAGTGGGAAATAGCGTCCTTCTAATCCTCTCTGTGAAAGTCCTGAAACCCAGGGATGGAGAGATCTAGAGCCCAGGAATATCATGAATATTAACACAGGCTTAAAGGACATTGTCTATTTTTCCGTTAATTCATTGAATGGTTAAGGACACAGACTGGATTTATATCCCAGCCCCATTCCCTCCCAGCTGTGTGACATGGAAATTTTAATCTTTCAAATCTTACTTAATCTTTCAAATCTTCAGTTTCCTCATCTGTAAAGTGGAGAGGACATTAGGCCTCATACTTCATAGCACTGTTATAAAGATCCAACACAATAATATATTCAAAACCTTCACCCAGTATCAGCACTTAGAAAATTAACCAATAACTATGTTATTGTTATTTTAAGCAGGAAGTTTTGGTGCTTTGTTGGGGTCTTTTGATTCGTTTTACATTTCAATGGAGAACCGCCTGCTGCACACATGGTCAGATTCTGGCCTGGGAATGGTCTGCACCAGGAGCTATGAAGAAATTGCTGTATGTGCCCCCTTGTGTTATAACTTACTTGTTGATTATCATGCTGATACGCCAGCACTGCAGACTCTCAGAAGGAAAGGCTATGATCCAACACACAAAAGAGAGAACAAACTATTCTGGGAATAAAATGGCTTTCCCCCGCAATTATTTGGCCCAAGAAGGGAAGACTGGCAGCAGGGAGGGAGTTGGTACTTATTAGTGATCTTAAATCTGGTGCTCCTGGGCCTGGCATCTGGTAAAAGACCCAGAACAGCTGCTCTACCCCTTCCTGGGCTGTGGATTCTACATGGAAAGTGTTTTTAAAATACAGATGCCTGGCCCCCACCCAGAGTTCCTCTGGTGGGTCTGGAGGAACCGCAGCTCCCCAGGGCTGAGAGCCACGTGTTGAGAACCACTGCCAAGCTGTTCCCCAGACTTGCTGAAAATGCCAGATTGTTGAAAATGCTGGTTTCCAGGCTTCATCCCCAGGTGATTCTGATGCAATAATTCTTTAGCCACCTGTTGAAAAACTCCACCCTGATGCATTAGAAAGCCCAAAGATGGCAAAAGAAAATGCAACTTTCAGAAGTTGATCTAGTCAAACAAGCCCTATGACTGGGGACGAACATCCTCACTGACTTTACTCAGCCCTGCACCCAGAGCTCTATGCACAAGCCCAGGAACGCTAATAACAACTCAGGAGCAGGTCCCAGGGACAGCTCAGGGCCCTAAATGGTGCCAGTAAACACCTGTTGAATAAAGGAGGAAATTACTGCATAGAAACTTACATTATTTTCCCAAAGTCCCACAGTGGAAACAGTTTGCTGAAAATCTATACAGAAGAGGCAAGAGGATGACAGATACCTTGCAGAAGATTCCTATGAGGAAGAACCTGTAATTCTAGAATGCAAAGTGAAATCTACTCTGAATATACTGGGGAGCAATAAACCATCAGGGATATATGGGAAACCGTTAGAATTATTTTCAAGCCACGCAGACTGAATCTGTCAACACCCAATAAGAATATGTCAACAACTATGGAAAACAAAACAACAGCCTACAGAGTGGAAATATGCAATATACATCCCAATCTTCAAGACGGAGATGCCAAAGAGTGCCATAAATAGAGGGCCACTGCTCTGATTTCCCGCGCAAGCAAAGTGATGCTCAAGGTGGTGCAACAAAGGCAACACCTCATATGGATGCAGAAATGAGACATGTTGGAGCTGGATTCAGAAAAGGAAGAGGCACTTGAGACCTAATTGTGAACATTTTGTTGGATACTAGAGTTCTCTAAAGAATTTCAGAAGAAGGTTAGTATGTGTTATAGACTATTAGACTATGAAGCCTCAGACTGTGTAGATCATGAAAAGCTATGGGCTGCTATGGATGCCTCAGCATTTGATTTTCCTGTACTGTGGACAGGAAGCTACTATCAAAACAGAATATAGGGAGACAGAATGGTTTCCTCTAGGCAAAAGTGATAGACAAGGGTGTATTTTATCTCCCTGATGATATGCTCTGTCTACAGATTAAACATTAAAAAACTGGACTAGATTCAGAAACGAGGAATGACAATTCCTGAATTACCAATAGCTTAAGATATGCAGATGACACCATCTTACTGAGAGAAAGTAGCAACGGTTTGAAACAACTTCTGATGAAATTCAAAGAAAAAAGTGCCAAAGCAGGACTGCATTTGAACATCAAGATGATAAAAATCATGACTACAGAAGAGATATACAACTTTAACATAGACAATGAATTCACTGAAATTGTTAAAGATTTTGCTTTCCTTGATTCAGTCATCAAATCAAGGCTGCAGCCAGGAAATCAAGAGAAGGCTGAGACTCAGAAGGGCAGCAATCAAAGAATTAGGAAAGATCCCCAAGAGCAAAGATGTGTCATTAGACGACCAAGGCTAAGACCATTCATACCCTCATTCATATTCCCAATTACTATGTACAGATGCGAAGATTGGACAGTGAAGACGGCTGATAAGGGGGGAAAAATTGATTCATTTGAAATACGGTGTTGGAGGACAGCTCTACGGACACCCTGGATCACTAGAAAGATTTACAAGTGGATCCTAGAGCAAATTAAACCTGAAATATTGCTGGAGGCAGAAATGACAAAGCTGAAGCTGTCCTACTTTGGGCGCATTATGAGAAGATGGAGTTCTTTGGCAAAGACAGTAATTCTGGGGAAAAATAGCAGGCAACAGACAAAATATGAGATGGATTGACTCCATAACGGAAGCCACAGGCATGAGTCTACAGGAGCTGAGCAGGACTGTTGAGGACAGGACTTTGTGGACATCACTCATTCATAGGGTCACCAAGAACCAGAGTTGACTCAAGGATGCCAAACACACATAAATGAGGAAATTACAGCAGAGAATGTTTTCAATTATTTGCCCAACGTCCCAGAATGAGCAAGTGATACAGATAAAAGCGGTGGAAGCCTGGAATAAATTCTCTTCCCCACAAAGTTATTTCCTTTCTCTGCCTCCCCTCATTAAAGGGGTAGCTGAAGCCACTAAGGAGGTGGACCAGGGGCTCCTGGCCCTGCCTGTGGTTCTGGGATGAAGAGTAATGCTAAAGGCAGAGTCTGGGAACCTGAAGGAAACAAGGCTTCCCGAGCTTCCCGAGCACCGATGACTGGGGAACAGGACTGGCCTTATGATTTGTGGGGCCCAATATAAAATGAAAATGTCAGACCCCTTGTTTAAAAAAATATGATTAAGAATTTCAAGGCGGCAACAGCACAAAACCAGATCTCCTGCCCGGGGAGCCAGCCCTGCCTGAAGGATGACATTGCATCCTGTACGCAGAGTGCTGAGCACAATGGTCGCCATCCATTCCTGGAGCTGCTACAGGAGAGTCGCAGGGCTCTCCAAGGGCTGGGCAGGAGCTGGTCCTAAACAGGCCTGCAGGTCACCTGCAGCACCAAGTGCCCAGGGCCTGCTGCTACTGTTTGCAAGGGTCTCTGCCTGAGAATTTCTAGCAGAACCTGTAGAAAGCTGCTCTCTACAAAATCTGGTCTATTTCCACGCCTAAAGGGTTCAAATTCCATAGTCACAGGAACTCCACACAGCCTAAGGGGACCTCAGAAGATAGAGACACACCACTAGACCTGCTATGTCCCACCTCGGGGAAGGACCACCCAGACAGGTTTTTATTTGAGGCCCGCCTGGGAAGGGGAATTACTACCAGAACAAACCAGATGGTCAGCCTCTTCGAATGTTCTCACACCACATTCCACACCACAGAGCATGAACAAACACCACCACACGCAGCCCCTCCAGGCACTCCTCGCCATCTCCAGCATCTATGCATGCTCCTCTGATGCGCCTCCACTTTCTCAGCACAACAGTGAGGCAGGAGGCATGGCCCAAAGGACAACGGTGGACAGACAGGGAGACAGGTGATGGAGGCAATGGGAGCAGAGGTGAGGCATGAAGCCACTCAACGGACCGGAAGAAGAATCGGATGTGCTTGCTTTGTCTCTGTTGGAAACAAGGCTGTTCTCAGATTGGAGAATTGCTCTTTTGAATGTTCTATACCAGGGTTTCTCAGGCACAGAGTTGGAGATCTGCTCACGTCCCTGTTGCTGGTTCTTGAGGGTCAAACTTGAACACAGCAGGTTGACACAAAGACGAAGGGGCTGCTAGGCCATCCTAAAAACGTTGGCTCTTTTTCTGAGGAAAATGGAAACCATCGCAGGGGTTTGAGGAAAGGAATAATGTGATCTGGCTTGTAAATGTCAATTCTTCAGGCTG
>NW_006383011.1:10114911-10116451 GCF_000327345.1 Myotis davidii
TACCCCCGTCACGTCCACCAGTGGCGAAGCCTTCGTCGCAAGCATACATGCTAAAGATTCCAGCCTGGAAATAAGGCAGATAACACTCAATGCTGCCATCATTCTGAATGTCACTGCAGTTGGGTCTTGATTAAAAATCAAGACAAAAATAAAAACAAATTTCTTGTTCTCTATTGAAATCCTGACAATACAACAAGCAGCCATTTATAATATCCTTTATTTTTTAGCTAGATTAAAATTAATCATAATAACCACCAGAGCAAACTAGTTCAAGAGCTCCTTTGCCACTACTAAACTGATTGCAGGTTGTAAGAAAATTATTCAGAATTCCTTGGTTAAATCGGATATGGAAATCATAAATTCCTTTACATGACAAGTGATCGTTATAGAGAAAAGATGTGACAATGGGTCACTACAAAGAAAAGTAAGACAACAATGGAGGTATTTAATATAAATCGCTATGCAAATAATTAAGTAAAAAATATCCGCTGAGACTGTAAACACTTCTACAGGTACAAGCTTGTCTCAGCGAACATAAATTACTGTGGTGTTGGCTTAAGCATCATTGAAGATGCCTTTTCACACCTGAAATAGTTTCATAATTTAAAGATGCTTGTCTACAGGAAAATATTTTATTTGGTCTGCTTAAAGTGCTGCAAGCGAATAATGTTGACCTAAGATCTAGAGTAAAGAGAAATTAGGTTACTAAAGTAGCTATGAATGAGGACAAATGCTGATCTCTTAATTGTTTTAAAAGCAGTCTAAAACATAATAATCAAAGCCAAGAAAAATTGGTATAGAACATACAAGACAATGAAAGATCTAAAATTTCATAGCTCTTTTGCTAAGAGTTGCTTAAACTTTCTTCCTATTATAAAATTATAATAGGGGATAAATTTGGAGGCAATAAGCAAATGACTCAAATTTCCAGTAATATTTTGCCACATCTCCACTTACTACAAATAGGCTTTACCACTCACATCATCTTTATTTTATCATCCATAGACATAGCAATGTAACCATTTTAATATATGTCAAAATTGAGCAGAGTGGTCAGAAGTAAAGTTTGCCCTGTTCTTACACAGCAGACCATCAAAAGAGAGTTTGTCAATAGTTTCTGTTTGCGTTTTAAGACTTGTGATGTGGACCTAGATGTGAGGGAAATCTACTTTATTAATCAATGTAAAAATAGTTGTCTCCATCCTTGCTAATCAACGTATGGGCCACAGTGACATCATCCCAGACCCACTGAGTCAGAGTCTGCATCTCAACAAGATCTCCCGGGCCATTTGCAGGCACAGTAAAGTTTGACAAGTACTGGTCCATACGATGAAACTGATGATGAAATTGTTCTAGTCTTCTGTGGAGCTACTGCGGATGAATAATGACCCTAACCAGTCAATCGATAATTGAGGTGAAGGCCAATTAAATTATGATGCTTTTGAAATATTTCTTTTAGGTGAACAAAATATTGGGGAAATCTTTCAGGCATGTTTAGGGAGTGTTCAGCAGAGTTGAGCGGGGGGGGGGGGGGGGGGGG
>NW_006383011.1:10116462-10120406 GCF_000327345.1 Myotis davidii
GGGGGAGGTAGAATACCAAATTTCCACATGGGAACACTTACACTATGTGCGCCTTGGACGGTGCGGACTAAATTGAGCCCTTTCCAGACATAGATGTCCCCATTTAAAGCACCAGAGTAGGTGATGTCTTCTTTGGCACACGCAAGGCAAAGGATGGTCTGAAGATCCCCTGTTTTGCCAAATATCCCTCTTTTTGCAGTCAGGGCATTTCCACATAGTGTCCAAAACTAGAAAGTGATAAAATAAAAAGATCCAAAAATAGAGTGTTCCAAGGCATCTCATTATTAGTGTTTGTTTGCTTACATTGGGGGACATGTTACATAATTTGCTGTAGGTGAACTAGGTACAGACAATTTAACTTATTTTGCTGTGACAGCAGACTGCAAAATGCTTTAGCCAGCTACCAGCATAAAGAAAACTTATATTTTAAAATGTTCAAAGATCCAAAATTCCAAAACATTACTAACTATTGATTAGTGATATAAAATGTCAATGTTCCAAGAGTTGGGATAAAGTGGATGATGAAATCATCACGTTTTTGTTTGATTTCTTGTCAAATTATAGAACTAGGATAGATTCATTGTTGGGAAGTTTAGAAAAACAGAAAAGATAGAGAGGAAAATTGAAATTACCCACAACCTCTTGCTAACACACTGATATATCTTCTAGGCATTTTTTGGTGTATATAAATATATTTGGAAACAATTTCTTTCTAACTAAAAATGTTATAAATCGTCACTGTAAAAATGTTACTTAGAAATATGTTGTTAAATATAAGCTGTATTTCCGTAGAGCCAAATAAATGCCTAGCTTTTCAGTTTAGTGGTATAATTTATCATGTGGAAAACCATAAGCATGAAGCTTGAGCTACTTTATAGAAGGTAGCAGGGAGACTCTGTGGTTATGTAGATATTAAATATTTTGCTTTAACATAGTTTTGAAAAAAATATATGAAATGGTATAACTCTAGTGCCCTATATATAGTACCTCATAGTCTATAATGGCTCTTTACAAAGGTCTAGCATTTAATCTTCTTAGTACCCTTGAAAAGAGGCTAAGACAGATACTACTATCTCCATTTGGAAGTGAGGAACAGAGTATTAAGTGGTTTGCCGAAGGTCAGGGCTCAAGGGGGTGGGGGTGGGGGTCTACAGGACACAATATTGAAATCCTTGAGAACTTTCAGTCTAATGAAATACATGTAAAACAAGCGATAATTTCAAGGCAGCATATTCAGACTGCATACAGGTGGCAAGAGAATTAAAGGAGAGAGAAGCATGTTGAATTAACTGGGATGAGCCAGAGTAGGATTTGGATTGCTGGTGAGGAAGAAACTGCACTAGGGCCCACAAGAGCAGGTTAGGCAAATCTAGGTGACAGGACATGTGTGAGGAAAAGTCCATGACAGCCCTAATTTTTGTGCCTGCAAGAGAGGAAGCAATGGTGGTCCTCTCAGAGTAGTCAGGTATCTGAGGTGGCCCTCAGGGAGGAGAGACAGATGTGCAACCCTTTGAGACAATACAGGGTTCTTCTCATTAAAGAGGGAAGTGTCAACTCTAGTGATTCATTTCTTTGGATATTGTTTTTATGAAAAGGCATGAAAGTATACATGGAAAGAATAAAAAGATAGGTATAAGCTTTGGTAATACATTTACTATTTCAGTATTAACTTTGAACCTAAACAATGAGATGTGACTACATACTACATGCCAAAGAACTTGCTGTTCGTGGTAACCCTTAAGATACGTTTCTTTCTCACCACGTCTCCCAGGTGTGAAGATTAAAAGGAGAGTAATTATTTTGTAATTATTATTTCTTTAACATGGGGTGTGTACCTCTGACCTGAGTTACTGGAATATTTCTAGATGGACAACCACAAAAAATAAAGAGAGGCCATTATCCTCAGATACAAAGGGTTTCTGATAAATTCACCTGATTAGATGGTGTAATGTAAAACATTGCAAGTAATCAAAGGACTCTCTAAAAAGGCACCTATAAATGTAATGCCAGGATAGGTATGAGATTTTCTCTGGAAAATGGCAAATCTTTGGCCCATGATCTCTTCTTAAGAAGCACTTCCTGTTTGGAAAACAGTGACAGATTAGGGTAGCAACCACATCAAATGGAGAGTCATTGTCCACCTTCTCCAATCTCCAGTCACAGATTGAAATGCAAATTTTGTTGGAACTGGCAGCTCCCTTGGAGTTCATCTGGCCCAGGTGAGCTCCAAGGTCCCTTCTGTCTCTGACTAGAGACTGGAGAAGGCTCACCAGTGTCCACAAAGCTGGTGAGCTCATGTGCTGTAGAACCAACCAAGCAGACAAGGCTCATCTGGCACTGTTTTCCAGGCGTTCGTTTCAGTCCCTGTAACTTGCCTGTTTGCAAAACCAGAAAGGGTTTCACTCTGGCTACAAAAATTTCACATATTTTCTTGGGGTGAATCAAAGATTTTGCATTCATCGTGTGACTGGAATCATTCATTTGCTGTTAGGCAGCTTTTGGGGGAAAGGGTAGGGAATCCTAGAATGGGATGGAGAAGATATAGATGGTGAAAATAATTTTTGAAGTCAGTTGAAATTTGATGTGGATTTCTTTCTAAAACAAATTAATAAAGAATGGCTGAGTGGGTATTTGCAGATTCTTCCATTTGAGGCAAAAATGCTTGTTTTTTTGCTTAGGAAAAAAAAATGCCTAAAACTGCTAAGACACAACAAATTTTACAGGATAAGCAGCTCGCAGTATTTTCAAATGAAGTTCCAGGGTTTTTATCTTTCTCTGCTTCTAGATTTAACTGATTAAAAGTTAAATTAAGTGTGGGGAAAAAAATAGGAAGAAGCTAGAGAAGTCTACCAATTAAGCAGTTAATCTATTCTTGTTAATAATCTGGGGGGTAAGGGGGGTAGGTAATTAAGCCATGTATGATCATTAAGGAAATAACTTCTAAGTGGAAAGAGCTTTACACAGGGAGCCAGAGACCAAGTTTAAATCTCACCTGTGCCACCATTTTTGTGGTCCTAGGAAATGGGAGAAGTTAACATTATTGTGCCCCTGCTGGTTCCATACACTATTTAATGTAACTCAATAAATTCAGGAGGTAGTGATCTCCCCACCCCTTTGTTTCCTAGAGGAAGAAACTCAGCCTCAGGGACAGTTAAAACAGCTTTCCCAGAGTCAAACAAAGGGAGATAAAACCAATATTCAATATAACCTCCTGGGTCTGGGCTTCCTCACTGTAGAATACGCAGGCTGGAGGGTGGCTCCCGGGTCAGGGTCCCGTCTTCCAGACACAGCCTCACAGAAATTGGGCTCATCGTGAGCTCACGCATTTCTTTACATGTAGCTCAAAGAACTCCGTGCCTTTGCCATATTTTAGACTGATCAGAAACTCACGTTGGCAGATACATATCTTGGATGAATAAAAAGTGTTAAGGTAATTAATATTTAACAGCTACAGTGTATTTTGTGGCCAGAATCTTTCTAAATATTGGTTCCCATGAAAGAAATCTTTAAAAAGTAGGTTCTTTGGTGATGAAAACATTAATAATCTTTGAACATGTTATGGGCCAAGGACCTTTCTGCTCCCAGTCCCATGATCCCATGGGTGACCAATGCCTCCTATTAACTCTAGGCTGAATTGCAACCCCTCAACTGGGTTCTTCTGCCTTCCAAACCCTCCCTAGCAAACTCACCTACCCACCACGACTCAGCCGAAACATCCACCATTCCTCTAACCCAGTGGTCGGCAAATCGCGGCTCGCTAGCCACATGCAGCTCTTTGGCCCCTTGAGTGTGGCTCTTCCACAAAATACCAGGTGTGGGCGTGCACATACAGTGCGATTGAAACTACGTGGCCCATGCGTAGAAGTCGGTATTTTGTGGAAGAGCCACACTCAAGGGGCCAAAGAGCCGCATGTGGCTCGTGGGCCGCAGTTTGCCCACCACTG
>NW_006383011.1:10121375-10124999 GCF_000327345.1 Myotis davidii
GCTGAAGACATATTTGCCAGTATTATTTATCATTCTTTGAGAACAGCTACTAAGCTGCTTGCTTGTAGTTCTTCTATTTGGGGGACAGGAAAGAGAAGATTGTCATCTTTTAGGGTCAAATTACCAGTGGCAATTGTTTGAAGTGCACATTCCCCTGGCACCAGAGAGAATCTGATTTAGTGGGTCTGAAATTGGGCCCAGACATTTTAAAACAGACCCCAGAGATTCTGAGGAAGGTGGTCCATGGACCACATTCTGTGAAACTCTAATAAAAGGAAGAACCCATTGCCAGGGCCAGAGTAAGCACTTAGGCTGCTAACTTCTCATCACATCGGAAGGAGCAATATGGACCAACCATCAGAGAAAGGAGGAGGACTATAACCTTCGATTAAGTAGAAAGGAGCAACTGAGGACCACAGAAAGAGCACTGGGTCCACGTACCAATGAGGTCCAAGTACCTCCTT
Source organism: Myotis davidii (assembly GCF_000327345.1). Taxonomy (NCBI): domain Eukaryota; kingdom Metazoa; phylum Chordata; class Mammalia; order Chiroptera; family Vespertilionidae; genus Myotis; species Myotis davidii. Next base: position 10,121,840 of record NW_006383011.1, read on the forward strand.
CAGCTATGCAAGCTCAGGCAACTCTTAGCATCTCTAACTTCATGTTCTATAAAATGGATGACACCATCTCAGTTTTGTTATGAAGTCTATTAAGATAAGGTAAATATGATCATTTTGCAGGGTGTTTTGTCTGATGTCTGTTTGGTCATTGGCCACGTAGCCCTAACGTAGCAAAACCAAAGCTAATCACACACAGCTGACTACTGACCGATTTCCTCAGTGGGACACATTTCCCAGGATGTGATCTGGGTTCTCTGTGTGTCTGGCCGCCCCAGGACCCGAGGGCAAACTGTGGCTCTCGAGCCTCATGCGGCTCTTTGGCCCCTTGAGTGTGGCTCTTCCACGAAATACCACGTGTGGGCGCGCAGGTACAGTGCAATTGAAACTTCGTGGTCCATGCGCAGAAGTTGGTATTTTGTGGCAGAGCCACACTCAAGGGGCCAAAGAGCTGCATGTGGCTCGCGAGCCGCAGTTTGCCGACCACTGCCTTAGAGTATTTTTTATGTGTAGTCAGGGCCTAGAACCATTGGACCAGAGGGATCCCAGGCCTCTTCCAACACTCAGGTTCCATTGATGGTCACTCCTGGGCTTCCTGAGAACTTTATCCTCGAGTACAATTTGCCCAAATAATTGTAGCAACAACTATTGGATCTCCTTACTATCATAATTCTCCATATGTGACTATACTATTCATATAAAAAAAACTTTTAGAGTTCACACAAAGCAAGAGACAATGAATTTAATATTTAATAAGGCCTCATTCTTCATAGGCACATATTGGGCAGAAATACAAAACAACTAGGAATCAATGTAAGACAATCACACAAATTCATTATTTTTTTTAAATTAGAAAATCAAGACAGTAAAATAGCCAAATTATTTTAATTATGCAAGTCACTGGAGAAATAGATTTCTTACTGGTTAATGCATATATGCCTGCTTCATGTCCTATCTTGCCAGCCATGAGTACGAGGTAGCATCATTTCTGATCACACTGACTTCAATATGAGTGACAAGCAGGCCACAATTTACAGTCAAGGTTCTCAAATATAGCAAAGAACCACAACACTGTCATTGCATTCATTTGAAATTCAAATGTATACGCTTGTAAACGTATTTTGTGAATACTAATTTCTAACAACTCTTTCCATTTCTAAATAAATACATCTATCTAAACTTTGCATATCATTTTAAAATTCAATTCCATTTTGATTTTATGAGGAAGCTATAAAAAGCAGTAACAACTTCAATAAAGCATCTGATCGCCAAAAGAAATGCCAACATAGCTATCAGTCCTAAATTAATTTTTAAAAACAGTAAGTTTTTAAGTTGAATATGTAATATACATGTGTAATACTTAAGAAGTATTACAAACTCTGAAAGGCTCAATCACACCTCCCACCCCCTTATACAATCTATGTGGTTTGATCCAACAAGGTCGTCTTACCCGGTCGGAGTGGCCCGTAGCTGAGGCCAGCAGTTTCCCCTTCTTCCAGTCCCAAATGCAGACTGTGTTTTTGGCATCCAATCCCACAGAGGCTAAACGCTAAGATTAAAAACAATAATTTAATGGCAAGATTCCCCATTACCCATGCCCTTCTTTCAACAAATGGCCACTGATTATCTACTTTGGGCCAAGCTTTGAGCTCCTTATGAAACAAAAATCATTTTTCAAGATCCATCTTAAGTCCAAAGCATATACTGACTTCCATAGCATATCCTGACATTTCAAAAACGTATCAGTTGCAACTTATCTGTCCTTAAACATAGGAGACATATGTGCAAAGATCTCATGAATCTCTGATTAATCGGTGGAAATCACAGGAACAGACTTGAGGCAGGATCTGAATTTAATTTCTAAATTTAAGATCTTAATGTGAGATTTAAGAGAGTTCAGGATTTATAGTCTGAAAGCCTCAACAAACTGCTACAATTAAAGGGTCTGATAAACACACAGAGGAGAAATCTCAGAAATAAACATTATTTTCATTCTTTTTAATTTCCATGATTTCCAAACATTTCAAGTGACTAAAGAAGGATACATAATTTTAGTAAAAGTAAACGGGCACTCCATCTCCCAGTCCAAATTCTTTGGATTCATAGCAGAATTTGACTTCAAAGGGAAAGGAAAATTTAACATGAGTATACACATCTAAAGTGTCCAAACACACATTAGGAACCCCAAAATCAGAGGTCTAGCCGGATACTACTTCTAAGGAAACAGCACTGTGTAATAGATAGAGGTCTGGACTAGAAGTAAGTGGATTTGGCTTCTATTTAATTTTCTGAGTAGCCAGATATAACACCATTAATTAACCTCCTTAAATTTCAGTTTTCTCACCTGTAAGATGAATGTAAAATATTTTTTTTCAGTTTACATAGGATTTCTGTGTGGATCAGTGAAATAATGTAAGTCAAAGGGTTTTAAAAATATAGTATTACCCAAGAATAAGAGTATCCTAGCTTATGTATTTCACCAAGTATATTTGAGTGTGCATGTAAGTGTGCAAATGTATGGAATGATAGATGGCCATGTATGACTATAGGTACACATGTTAGTATGCAGAGATTATTCAGGTTTCTTTACTATAAATGACTTCCCATTAGAAATATTTAGTATTAAAAATACGTAGCTGGAGGTTTTTAAATGTGCCCTTAAGAAAGGAGGTCTTTGCTGTAATTTTTAATTGAGTGTTCCAGCAATGCAAATGACTTTAATACATTCTTTATTTTTATCCATATAAGAAAATTCGAAGTGGGTGAATTCCATTCAGCTTATTCGCTTTCTTTTAAAAAAATAAAAATAGAAAAAGCAGTTAACAAACACAGACACTAAAGTAAACACACATTTCTTGCTTGAGAAAAAGCTGAATGGAATCTATTTTGTTCATTTGTAGTGACAGACCCCACAGCTACCTGAGGAGCATTTATATTGCCTTTTGCTGTCTGAGAGGGGATGGGTCATTTGTCATTTTCTAAATATCACTCGGTTCCCGTGGACTCTGTCTAGGGAATGAGGCAGACCTGAAGCAATAGGCATCAGCAAGGCAGGAAATGAATCATGGCCAACCAACAGGAGGTTCTTCTCAACTGACAGGGAAGTCCACCCCTACCTCTCAACTGCCCCCCCACCCCCCCGCCCTGCAACATGGAGCCTAAA
>NW_006383011.1:10125100-10133156 GCF_000327345.1 Myotis davidii
TGATTTCCTCAGTCACATTACATTTTTCTCGTGATGATTTAGAAGAGCAATTTTCAACCGGTTATGCTGCAAGAATTTTTAAAACATGCAATACGTGACTAGTCAGGGGCACTGACCTTTTTTTCCTTAAATTGTCAAATAAAAATATGACAATGGTCGTTCAGTGTGAATGAATCAAAATGATACTTTTTTTTCAGATGGACAAAATATATATTTTTTGTTTGCCTCAGAATTTTAGTAGTTTGTGTTCCATGAAATGAAAAAGATTCAAAATCACTGCTTTAGAAACAATTTTGATAAAGAATGTTTGCTAAAAAAACAAACAAAACCAAAATCAGATTAGAGAATGTGCATGGGAGTACATCTGAGCATACTTTTACACCTGGGCGTGCTCATGCATTCTGACCCGTTCATTTAATTTAGTCAGGAAGCCAATAACTACAAGTTTGAAGAAATGTCAGTAACCAGCCTTTTCTCTTTAGATGTGGATATACAATGGCATACAGGCATTATCCTGACTAAATTAGATGAGATTACAGAGTGCTAAACTAAAAAACATATATATCAGGGTCCATGTTCTAGTGACTCTAGGTCTAGGGGGGGAAATGAATAATGAGCACTACTCTCTCAAATTACCAAATACATAAAGGTTAATTGTTTAAAAAGTAACTCAAACCAGGTCAAGTCCTATAATCCACTGAACTTCACACAAATTCAGTTTGGCCAAGCCTTTATGAAAAATTTGACAGGTCTTTCCACAGCACAGACTCAGAAATTTGACAAAAATTGAAGAAATTAACTGGCAGAAATATGGAGGGTTAAAAAAAAAAAGAGTCAAGGTAGCCTAGGAACATGGAGAGTGGAGAAAAGCATGGCCTTACTGAGGAGGCGGGGGATGATCCCTCGAGGTTTCTACTCTGTTGGAATGAGTTACTTTCAGGGGCAAAGAGGCTGAGTAGGGCACTTGAGGTGGAGAGCACCGCCTGAGGAAGGGTCTGAAGGTGCAAAAGAGCAAGGTGTGGCAGAGGAATCTCGCTACTTGTCCAATTTGACCACAAAAAATTTACTGTGTGGACCAGTTCAGAGGCTACTTAAATTGTCAGGCATGACATGGATTTGGAACTTAAAAGATGGTGGCAGAGAGAATGGGCCAGAGAGGATGAATGTCAGAGTTACCGAAAAGAAACTAATAAATACACATGAATTGTGCTTGAATTGTGGGAAAGTGGGTAGCAAGAAGTTATTAGAAGTGACCTGAGGGGGAAGAGAGAGAATTTGTGTGTGTGTGTGTGTGTGTGTGTGTGTGCGTGTGTGTGTGTGAATTATTAGGAGAGGATGTTATCTTCTGAAAGCAAGGGGGAACGAACCAACATGATGCTCAGAGTTTGAGGTTTGTGGAAAAAGTTTGGTCCAACCCTCATTCCAGAGAGGAAACTAACAGGAAGACAAAGTGGAATTGCTGAGTCATGATGGGCCTGAGCAGCATGAGCTCATGACTTCCTTTCTGGGGGCTTTTTACCAGATGATGAGACTGGGGGAACCAAAATGGGCTTATTCAGAGCTGGTGTCAGTGCCACAAGCTTGGAAAAGGGTCAAACAAGTGAAGACTCTAAGAGGCTGCCACAGGAGACAGCAAGGGTTGGTAAGACTTTGCCAGCCCAAAGGCTATGTGCATTATATTCTAAGTGACTTATGAGGAATCCTTAAAGTAATTGAAAGCAGAAAAGGATACACACCTGTCCATCTGAGTCGAAAGCCAGGCAGGCGACTCCATGTGTATGGACATCTTTAAGGATAGACACAGTCTGGACATTATAGGAATCCCATATACATACATATGGCTCCTTCCCAACTTGGCCAGTTGCAACAAGAGTTTTATCTGGGTGTAAGGCAAGGCTGAAAAAGAAAAAGGCCTCTTTGAACAGCTTCCTACTGAGCACAGACAAAAACACCCATCACCTTTTATCCACACTTGTTTCTCATTTTAATCATCTAACCAGAAAAAAGCTGAACTGACCCCCATCACCAAATAATTACCCAACTGGTCTAAATATGAATGTTCAACTTCGGCAAAAAGAGGCTTAGCACAATTTAACAATAATCTCACCTAATTTTTACCCACTTGATTACCTTGAGACACTCTTATGATTATAATCCTATGATTAGAAAATCTTCTACTTGTCTTCTCTGACGGGCTTCTTTCACTCAGCTTAATGTTCTTTAAGACAAGTACCATATGATTTCACTCATATGTGGAATCTAATGAACTAACAAGCAAAATAGATTTACAGAACAGGCTGACAGCTGTCAGCCAGGGTGGGCTGGGTTAGGGGAGTGGAGGGATTGAACAAAAAAAGGGGAAAAAGAGAGAAGGAACTCGTGGACAATAAATAAATTTGAAAAAGAAATATTCTATGAGGTTCTGTAACTGCTTTATGTCATGATATTTACTTACTGATTTTTGAAAATATTATTCAGCTTTCAAATTAGCTTTTGATTTTACTTTGGGGGGAAATGCTGTTGCTAGGAGAAAGAGCTCTTCTCAGAATTAATTAAACCTGCTTGCAGAAGCTGGCTACCATCCCCTTAGGATTTCAAAGCATGGAGGGGTCCAGCGTCAAGTGCTGTTTCTGTTGCCATAGATCATGTATTTTAAATGAAATTTTCTGTTTTGCATCAGTTACTATGATACCAAGAGAACTACTAATGATTATGCTCGTGTAGCATTTTCCCCTCTGCAGTCCAATCAAAATAAAACTTTGTCAAATACCAACTACAATTTCTAGGAGTCTGTAGCAGTCAAGAGGGAGAAATGCTATCACTATTATTCCTAACTGAGAAATCAGTGTTTTAAATTTACTGTGTAAAGAAGCTGTGCCTTTATAAAAAAAAATAGGTATTGGAAATTTAAAACAAAACAAAAAAAAGCGTGTTACCTATATATTAAAAAAAAAAAAGACTAGCAAATGACTGTTTACCCAATAGCAAAAGTAAGTGTGCATTTTTCTTTTCCTTTTCAGCACCTATAATAATAAAAGCGTAATATGCTAATTAGACCGGACAGCCGAATGACCTTCTAGACGTCCTTCCAGACGACCTTCTGGACGAAGCCAGGGCTGCGAAGGGCAAGCCCCTTGCACGAATTTCATGCATCAGGCCTCTAGTGATTTAATAAGAGTATATGCTCTGAAATCAGACACCTGGACTTGCACACTGGCTGCCCCTTGCTACCTCTGGTCCTCTGAACATACTGCTTGATTTCTCTTGCCTTAGGTTCCTCATCTAAAAACTGAAGATGCTACATAAACATAGGGAACATAATGGATATAGAGCATTTAGCACAGGACCTGGCACAAAGTTTCTTTATCACCATCACCTGTGTGACTGGCCTCAGGTAGATGCAACCAACATATGCTATGTCTCTGGGGACACAGTGCGTCTTTCAAAAACAAACTACTCCTGGTTCCCCCTGGCTCCATGTGTGGTCCCCACAATTCTGCAGCCACCAAGCACCACCAGTGTCAGGTGGCCCTCACCCCACTGTGCTCCCTTCCTGGGCCTCCTGCCAAACCTAGTGCCATCTCAGGCAGAGGACCGAGCACCATGCCATTCCTCACCGACAGGCCCTCCCTGGGCCCGAGTTCCCCGGAGCTGAGTGCAGCTCATCTTCCCAAGCACCCTCCCCGCTCCCCGCTGCTGCTCAGGTCCCAGTCCAGGCGCTGCCTGAGGCCAAGGTCTGCTCCACTTGCCTTCTCCCGTCCAGGCTGGGCGCTGCGTCGGGTTTACCTTGTTCTGTTTAGGCAAAGAGGTGCAAAGAGGTGCGGTGAGAGCCCACAGGGTGCCCTTCGTGGCAGCGAGTGCAGCTCCAAATGGCGGAGCGGGGAAGGGATGGGCTGAGCATCAGGGGAGGTGGGATCAAGCCCCAGGAGCTGCTGCCTCGACCTCTTTCTGTAGATGAACCCGGAACTCACGGGATCTTAGAGTTCTGCAGGGGCCGGCAGAGGAGGCCTGGGATGGGGAACACCTGGGCGCCCCAGGTACTCAGGCTCCTCATCCTGGATGCGTCCGGTGTCTGGCTCACACCAGCTGCCAAGCAAACCCCACTCCTCCTTGAGGCGTCACCTTCCCCCACCCCAAGCCAGAGTCACAGTGCAGGGCCCTTTGGCCGCAGGGCGTTGGGGACCAGGTTCTGGCCTGAAGGCTGTGCGGGGGCGGCCCCAAGACCAGAACCCCAAGACCAGGACCCCAAGGCCCGAACCTGTGGGTAAACTGTGCGAGGGGCCGCGAGTCTATCACCTTCCAGGAGGACTAAGGCTCCGAGCATCGGTGTGGGCTCTGGCTGGGCCTCTGGGCCCCAATCCACCCTCCGCTAGGTCCAAGGCCGCAGCAGCCCAAGCGCACTGCTTCATTGCACACCCCCGGGCAGACCGGCGGCAACGAGATGTCTGGAAGCGGTTCCTGGACCATGACTGCCTGTTCCTGGAGCCTTTTCCCTGCAGAACAGCCTCAGGGCGCTGCTCCCTCCAACTGGGGCCTCTGCGCCCAAGCCCTTCTATCATAAATGTGCTCCTGGGCCAGCCCCCCCAGCATGGATGCCCACGGGTTTGGGCGGGGCCTGAAGGAAGGGGCTGGGGTTTCCCAGGACCTCAAACTACCTGCAGGTGCGCTCTGCGGCTTCAACTGTGTAGCGGGGGCGGGAGGATAGGCTGGGAGACTGAGCATCGGGGGAGGCCCCAGGTGCAGCTGCTGAGACCAGTCTACCCAGAGCAGTGGTTCTCAACCTTGGCTGCACATTAGAATCACCTGGGAATCTTTTTAAAATCCTGATTTCTGGGCCTCATCCTCCGGAAATTCTGTGTCTTTGTTATGGGGTGGGGCCACAACATTAGTAACAAAGAAACAGGTGATTCTAATGTGCGGCCAAGGTTGAGAACCACTGCCCTAGATGGTCAGGCACACATTCCAGAGACATAAATGAAACTCTCTGGTTGTAATCAAAGCTTCTATTTAAACATGCTTGAAACTCAGGAACTTGTATGCATATATGCATAGCCCATAGACCCGGAAAATAGTGTGGTAAAGGCCTGGGATGGGCAGATGAGGGATGGAGGGGGTCAATGGGAGAAAAAAATCTGGGGACAACTGTAACACTTTTAACAATAAAGATAAATTTTAAAAAATAAACTAAAAACACTTGAGATACTTGGTAGATCCCTGAGGTTCAGAAGTACCCAGATTTCATGATTCCTGACTTTTCTCAGCTCCTTGAATGAAGTGGGAAATGAAATAGACAGTTTTCAACCCATCTTCAAAGAGGTCTTCAAAATAACTCATCAGCCTAAGTTACTAAATTAGCAGTGTGACCTAAAAACATCCCATTGTGGATTTGAAGTATTTTTACTCTGGTTATTGTTGGTTTTTGTGTTGTTGTTTTTTTCATTCATAGCAAAGCTCCAAAATGTATCACATTTATGAAAAAGTTCACATTGGAATTGTGTGTGTGTTTTTAATTGTTTTGGAGTGTTTTTTTCCAGGGGAGGAAGGGTTGCCAGAAGTTCCTTTATGCTGTTCTTTACATCATCTCTTCCCAGCCCATGGAATCACATTGACCCATGTTCCTCCTTTGTCATTTGAATACATTAACAAAATTATCTATTTCTCCTTTTCTAAGGCAAGGGTCTCTGACCTCACTTCTCTGGCTTGCATGCAACACATTTGCTTAAAATGACTCGTAATGTTCCTATTTATCCATGTCCATGTCAAGAAAAGGGAGAATAGAAAACAACCTTTGTTCACTTGGCCAACTGTTACTTTCCCATCAGCTTCCCAGAAATTCCACTCCTTTCATCTGGGTAACACAATGAAGCATCCATGAATCTTCTACAGCACAGCCAAGGGGCATTTCCTTTCGTTTTAAATTTGACATATCATTTCAACAGCACGTTTTATATCTCATAAGAGAGGGTGAAATAAAGCGTGACCAGCATTAACCACTGCATTTGCAAGAGCATAAGGGATCAGTAATGGGGCAATTGCTGAAGCACTTATTTAGTAAGCATGATTGAAGCTACCATCAAAGTATCAATTCCCTTTTCCCCACATCTATTCACTTAGGAATTTGAGAATTTCATAGAAAGTCATTTTGAGCAGGCTCTGCTTTTGTCTAATCCCAACACATCCTTTGAAATTTTAGTTCAGAAGCATCTAAATGGCAGGAATGGAAATACACTGCCAAATATATATATGGCAATGGATGCTCGCCTGTGAGGTGAACAAAGAAATACACACACACACACACACACACACACACACACACACACACGAAGCTACCCTACAGTAATGCCTTTAGATTAACCAACAAATTAAAAGAGGGTGGATCGCCTTATCCTATTAAGGGGCTGTGGTGGAAAGACTCATGACCTCTGAATTCCTTCTGATGAGATTTCATGAGAAATGACCAACGATGAGTCCTTCCTTAGAGAAAATTACAGAAGTGGAAAATATCACTATTACACAAAATACCCTATTCTGGGCTTTCCTTCATACCCTTTACCACGTCATCACAATGTGAGTCCTTCTGTGACCGGGCGTATTGGTACCACTTACTTCTATTTTAAGTCTACCTGCCATATGAAAGTCTTTAAATCCAAATCCCAGTTTCTCTAAGAAAAATTGCATTATAGTCACAACAACAACGTCCTAATATTAAAACTTTAAAAATCTACTCCCTTTCACTGAGGGTCTCAGTACAATGGAGGTCTCATTCCACACCTATATGTGAAGGTTGGTGTCATTCTAGTTTCTGTGGTACCCAGGTTACTGCAGTGATTGTGTTGCACGCATGGCTACAAACAAGGGATCAAGTTTTTAAAGAACTGCTTTTCTGTGTATCTATAAATCTAGTTCCATTGGGAAGTCCCATCTTCTGTTACCATAGCAATACAAGCACCCTGCTTCGGAGAAGGAATTGATTTCTTTCTCCAGGATGCCAGGAGGGCTAAAACATGCCTTTTTCATGTCAGATGAGTTCAGGGAGATTTCCAACTATGTTGTGTGGGGAGATTATAGCAATGAACAGGGCCATGGAAAGAGGCAGCCTTGTTTATGAGCTTAAACAAAAAACATTAATGAACACTAATCATTCTTGATTCCTAAAGGCAAAAATTTACATGTGAGTACTTGTTCCAAAAATGATTCTGACTTTACCTTTTAAAGCCTCATTTCATTTTTGCCAGGTTCCTTCAGTGATTCTTTCATTAATAATTTTGTATGTTAGTGTATACTTTTATTGACTTCAAGAGAGGAGGGGAGAGGTAGAGAGAGATAGAAACATCAGTGATGAGAGAGATCCGCTGCCTCCTACATGCCCCACACTGGAGATCGAGCCCCCAGCCCAGGCATGTGCCCTGACCGGGAAGAACTGTGACCTCCTGGTTCATAGGTTGACACTCAACCACTGAGCCACACTGGCTTGGCAGTGTATATATTTTTAATAGTCTCACCAGGAGAGTATGAGAAAGTCTTCTCCCTCCCTTCCCTGAGGATAACCCTGAGAGAACATTTCCAATGTTGGAGGTATAAGTACATCAAGGTGATGAGGCTGGACAGTCTGAGGGCAGAGGGGAAGCTCTTGCTTTCGGGCCGAAGAGGGAATGGTCCACCTTCAGTGGATGCTCACCTGTGAGGTGAACAAGAAAAAGGCACAGGAAGGCTTTATTTGAACACAGTGGCCGGGGGAGTGCAGCCTCAGGTGGGGATGCCTGTGCTCTGCTACTGCTGGTCCCTGGGGCTGCTTGGCCACGCAGTACCACCAGTGGGACTGTGATCTCATCTGACACCCAGGAAAGTGCCCCACCTTCCTGGTAGGCTTCATGGGGGTGAACATGAGTGACAGCAATGCCAACAAACCACCAGGGTCCGCTGCCATGTTCCTGAACTGCGTAAGCCCCTGCCAATCCATGGTTGAGTAGTCGTCTGTCATCAACAACTTTGATGAGTGGTGCATCTAATGAGAATGAGTGTGATTTATAAAACTAAAGAAATGCAACATATCTTT
>NW_006383011.1:10133197-10136138 GCF_000327345.1 Myotis davidii
GGGATAAAAATATATTCTAGCAAAACCTTATTATCATATAAAAGAATGGTCAAGGGCACAGTGATTTGGCTGCCTGGGATCAAAGCATGCAGTGGTATGATGCTGGAGCCAGCTTGGACTAACCAGCAAGAACTGCTAAATTTTAGCAATTCTGTGACTCAGTTGTCAAACATAACCACTGTAAAAAATTAAATCATATATATATATATATGGCTAATATGCTAAGTGCCCCTCGGGAGTTCAACCGGGAGACCGGGAGTTCAATCACTCCCTATGATGTGCACTGACCAATGGGGAGGGGGGTGCATGGAATTAAGGAAGGCCCTGGCCAGCACCCAGAAGGCTCTGATTGGCTTTTATCGCCAGCCAGGCTGAGGGACCCTATGAGTGCACGAATTTTGTGCACTGGGCCTCTAGTATTTTTAAAAAATTAAAAAACAACATTAAATGTGGTTTACAAAGTTTATACCATATATATATATGGCTAAGTTGACTCATGCATGTGTGATACTCCTGCAAAAGCTCTTGCTGGCGCCAATCACACGTGTGTGTTCCCATCACTCACTGTCGATCATAAATTTGGTTGACACTTCTATTATAGAGAAAGGGTGAATAGCGATATTAAAATATTTCTTCTAATTAATTTCCTTTCAATGTGCATGAATTCGTGCACCAGGCCACTAATAAAATTATAAATAAATCATATTAAAAACAATGGTAATACATACTAAACTTATCACTTCCTAATTATTTTATTACATTCTCTATTAACTATAGTATTGAGGTTCCTAATAAAATAACCCTTTGGGGAGAAGAATGGAAGGAGTGTAAGAATGGTATCTGTAAGCTACATCCTCCTGTATCTTTCTTTCTTTTTTTTTGTCTGTGTGTGTGTGGTCTAAACTTTTTTTAATTTAAATTCTTTATTGTTGAAAGTATTACATATGTCTCCTTTTTCCCCATTGACCTCTCCCTGCCCACTCCTGTCCCCCAGTACATTCCCTCACCCCCTACTGTCTATGTCCTTTGGTTATGCTTATATGCATGTATACAAGTCCTTTGGTTGATCTCTTACCTGCCCCCTGCATCCTCTAGTAGCTTAAAAGGAAAGTTAATCATGTCTGAACTGGATGTCAAGAAATACCAATTGGTCCTTGATGGGTGTCTCAGTTGGTTGGAGCATCATCCCATACACCAAAAAGTTTTGGGTTCAATTCGAGGTCAAGGCACATACCTAGGTTACAGGTCCTATCCCCCTTTCTCTCTCTCTGAAATTAGTACAAATGTATCCTTGGGTGAGAATTAAAAAAATATAGACAAGAAATACCAATTTATCAGATTGTTTTGAGATGTGGAAGTAATCACCAGAAAGAATAGTCATAGGAATTAAAAGTGTTTCTTTGGGAAGTAGATTTGGGATCAGAAAGGATGGGGCAAGCGAAGTTTTTCATTGTAAGGCCTATAAGTTTTTTATTTGTGTGTTAATATTGTATAAGTTAAAAGTTAAAACCAAATAAAATTGATTAACTTATGCAAAAAAAAATGGTTTAGAAACAGGCAGGCTGGAGAAAGTGATGTCTGATTTCTCACCCCCTAGATGTTCTCATCAAGTATAATTGTTCCTGATAATGTGAACTGGATCAGCATGACCAGTCTTACAGTTCATTCTTTGAAGAAGGAGAAATGCTGCCTTAAGACTGTAACACAACCATTTGGTAATGAGAAGGTTCACTAATGAAAGGGATCTATGTGAAACCTAGCTTTCTGGAGCTATTCATGCCTTTTCTCCTCTTTAAGCAAGGAGCATGACTCAAGCATTGAGGTTTATATTTGGCAGAAGTCCTGTTAATTTAGGATAATTAAATATGCCAGTCATGTGTTTCAGGAAGGTCTGACTAAATACTTTAGAGAAGTCATTAGTGAATCCATCTGGTCTAGTGGCTTTGCCAGATGGCAAAACATTACTACCTCTATTCCTTCTGCTCTTGGAATATTCTACCGCTATTGCAGAATAGCAAGTGGTTATTTTCAGGGTAAGTCTTACTTTGCTAGTTTACATTATCAAGGGGTCAGGAAGGTGGAAGGCAAGCCTAACAATTGTTACATCACGCCAACTGAACCACAAGATTTCAAGGTCTGTTGTTCAACTGTTGAATTCAGTGATTTTATCAATTCCATTTCTTCAGAATGTTCGACATTAGGATGTTCCATTTGTGACCAGACAGTCAAATGCACAGGGAGAGGTAACCAGCTGTGTTTCCCACCCATGATTTTATAATACTCCAAGATGAGGAGAGCCATGGAAGTATTTCCTCCAACTAAATCAGTGGTTCTCAACCTGAGGGTCACAACCCCATCGGCAGTCGAACGACCCTTTCACAGGGGTTGCCTAAGACCATCCTGCATACCAGATATTTACATTACGATTCATAACAGTAGCAACATTACAGTTATGAAGTAGCAACAAAAATAATTTTATGGTTGGGTCACAACATGAGGAACTGTATTTAAAGGGCCAGAAGGTTGATAATTACAGATGTTGCATGTCACCTAAACGGAAAAGTATCCAGTTTTGATTTTTTTTTTTAAGTTACAGAGTTGCATAGCTTTGTAAGAGTGCCTTAAAATAATTATCTCCAAATTGCCTTCGTCCTTTGACCATTATAGAGTTAACCCTTGACACTTACCAATTCCCTAAGCAGCTGGGCCAAAAGCCAAAGCATTGACGATGACAACTTTAATACTTCACCAATTGGTGTCTAAGGTAAATGCTTAAACCCAAGTGGTAACAGAGGCGAGGGTGGGGAGTTGAAGCTGCTGGAGGAGGGTCTGTGATGGCTGAAGGTATGAGGCAAAGATAGAGCCTAGAAAAGAGCTCAACATTTTATTGTCATTCTTAACCTCCAACCCCTCAAATATATTCTAGGCCTATGCATTAAGT
>NW_006383011.1:10136193-10138528 GCF_000327345.1 Myotis davidii
CTCTTTCCTAAAAGGTCAGATTTGCAAATATAATTAACTGACTTAGTTGACTGTGACCAGACAGAATGTACCTTGATGGAGCTGATGCATCTGGAACTAGGGCACCCCACTATGGCAACTCTTGCACTTGGAGCTTCGGTTTTTATTTTGTTCTTGGTGACTAGCACCTCCTCTTCTTCCCTTTGTTTGTTTTATTCCTCTTCCCCTCTTCCCTCCCCTTTCAAGGTTTTCTCTGACTTTACGTTGTCTTTATGAAGTTTGTGCCTCCTTTCGCAATCCCACTACATCTGCTGTGGTTAGGCTCCCTCCTGGCATTTGGAAATCACTTTGTCTTCCTTCTCTGCACGTTTCACAGTCTACCTAGAGTCATAATTAGGCCTGTCTTGAACACATATCTCTCACGTTGTGAGCCTTACAAGGACAGATCTTCTGATTTATCAATTATTTCACAATTCCACCATCCACCACACACACGGAAGCACATATACTCACATACACTTACACACATACACTCACCCACTCACACACACTCATCCACCTACCTTCAAAAACGCAGGCTTACATGTACATGCTTTCATCCACAGACACACTGCATAGCACTGCACCTGTGTAGGAAACACTCAATATGGGCTTAGTTGAATCAAATTTCATTTCACACCTTTTACTTCTGATGCCTAATATATCAATATCATTGTTTTGGGGAACTCTGTGATTTCTGGATTTGGCCACCATTTGGGATCTTGTTCAAGTACATGTTGCAATTTCATTGTTTTCTGCTCCTGATCTGGTTGGAGATGGTATGTGTGAAATATAAGAATTCTGACTTTGGAGTCCTATAGACCTACATTGGCTCGAATTTCATCTCTACCATTTACTGATGGTAGGAAGGTCAAAAGCTATGTTGTGTCCCTGGGCCTCAATTTTCTCATCTGCCAAATGGGGCACATGTAAACACACAGCACAGGATCTGGGGCTCAGTGAGCGCTCAATAAATAGTAGTTGTAAGTGACAAGGCCCTTCAGCATGACAACTAAAATTATTTGTTACCAAATCAAAAACCTCAAATACGAGATCATTTACTTATTTTTATTTTTCGATGTAGAGAATAACTGAAATGATTATTTTTTTCTCACTATTTCTCTTCTTGGGATCATTAGTTCTAATTCTACAAGTATTTTTAAAGGATGTTAGCTATAAGAGGCAGGAATTTTAGTCTGTTTTTTTCCTCCATCATTGTCTCTGGGAGAACACAGTGGTAGCTACTGGATGCTTTACAAATACTTGTTGGATGTGTAAATAAGTAAAGACATATAGCTCCAAATATTTGAGTAAGATGGATGAAAACACACTGAAGGACATAGGAGCCTTTCATGCATATAATTCCTGTCACAAACTCCACAGACAAGAAAGACCATGAATAATTCTGTTTTGTACTCAATATTAATAGTTCCTCAGAAAATATTTAAAGTTATCCAGAAGTTCAAAATCCAATTTTTAAAAGTGGCATTCTGAGAATGATGGCATAACATGTTGATCCACAGGGCTTCACTTCTTCCTAACTAAATGAGTACAAAATAAAAAAGTAATCATGTTGGTAATATTGGTTTTTGAAAAACTGCATATTTGATTCCTTGCAATAGTTTGTACAGCAAAAATGTTAAATAGAAATGAAGAGTCTCTGAAGGCCAAGAAGAATGCGAACAAGCTTAATCCAAGGTCCCTGATTTCCCTTTGTATTTTAGTTCAGCACACATGGTTCCATGGGGGAACGAGCTTTATCTAGGTTCTATTATTCCACAAAAAAAAAACCAAGCCTGCCCTCCTGAGAGCAGGGCATGGAGCCTGGTCCTTTTAAAGCCTGGCACCGCACTGGGGAGTGAAGCATGAGTACACTCCCTCCTTAAAGCCAGGGTTCCTCCGGTGACGGGAATTCACGTAAGCAGCACTTCCTTGCCCTGGCTGACCTCGCCTACTTGCATTACTGCATATTCTCAGACCTGTCATAGAAAATGATTTCCAGCTCTAATGAGAAACTTTAAAGAGCAGAAGTCCAGGGCTAAATAAAGGGAAGGAAACAGGGTAACTCTATTCCAGCTCCTCAGCCCTTAAGGCAATGCGAGTCCTTTGTTTGCCAGCTCCTGTTCCAGTGGTTTTGCAGTGGGATCCAATTTCATCCCCAGAAGGGGTTTAGCTGGACTGGGGCCAAGGATCTACACATCCACCATGTAGAGGTAGCACCCTCTTCCTCCTCTCACATCCCCATATCTGTTTTCATCCACCAAAGGTTAAACAAAAAAAAAACTGCTTGGGAATCAAAATATTTCACTCAGTCCGG
>NW_006383011.1:10138582-10156288 GCF_000327345.1 Myotis davidii
GAAACATTGATCTACTGCCTCCTATATGGCCCACCAAGCCCACAACCCAGGCATGTGCTTACACCAGGAATCAAACCAGCAACCTTTCAGTGTACAGGATGACATCCAACCAACAGCCACACCAGCCAGGGCAAAATGTCCATATTTTTAAAACAGGTACTCCAAAAAAAAAAAAAAATCTGGCAAAAAGGCACTCCTTATTTTAAGCTTCATTTTGATGGAATAGTGGGTGATAACCTTTCACACTTAAATTCTGAGCTAGTTGATCATTCTAGGAACCTACCTGATCCTTCTTCAAATATGAGAAGAAAGGGGGGTCGGGGGTGGCACCTGGAGTAGTTAAGTGCCCAGAATTGCCCAGTCACTGGCAGAGCTAATAAAATCCAGGACTCCTGATGGCGAGATCAGCTCTGTTGCTAGCCCCCAAAATGGCTGCTACTTCATAACTGTCATGTTGCTACTGTTATGAATCATATGTAAATATCAGATATGCAGGATGGTCTTAGGGGACCCCTGTGAAAGGGTCGTTCGACCGCCCAAGGGGTCCCCATATCTGTTTTCATCCACCAAAGGTTAAACAAAAAAAAACTGCTTGGGAATCAAAATATTTCACTCAGTCCGGAATGGTGGTCCATCCATCCACCCATCCATATATCTGATATGCCTCGGGTTGGAGTGACAGTGCAAGGAACGCAGGCTGTGGAGCCAACAGACTCATGAGAGAATTTTTACCGTGTCAAGGTCAGACATATGTCCTTGAGCCAGCCTTTAAGACAATCCAGGCTAGTTTTAAGAAAAATAATGGAAGCACCCTCGTGGTGCAGGTTTTGGAGGATTATTTTAAAACATGTTTAATAATGAAAAATGTCATTTTTAAATTGATTTTTAGAAAGAGAGGGAGAGGGAGAGGGAGGGGGAGGGGGATTAATTGGAGAGTGACACATCCATCAGCTGCCTCCTGCATGTCCCCTATCTGGGATCAAGGCTGCAACCTGGACATGTGCCTTTGACCGGGAATCGAATTGGCAACTTCTGATGCATGGGATGATGCCCAACCAACTGAGCCATACCAGCTGGTTGGATTTTTTAGTCATACATACATCAGTTCAAATCCTGGCTCTCCACCACTTAGGAATTATGTGATCTTGAGGTAACAACCAACAGCCACACCAGCCAGGGCAAAATGTCCATATTTTTAAAACAGGTACTCCAAAAAAAAAAAAAAATCTGGCAAAAAGGCACTCCTTATTTTAAGCTTCATTTTGATGGAATAGTGGGTGATAACCTTTCACACTTAAATTCTGAGCTAGTTGATCATTCTAGGAACCTACCTGATCCTTCTTCAAATATGAGAAGAAAGGGGGGTCGGGGGTGGCACCTGGAGTAGTTAAGTGCCCAGAATTGCCCAGTCACTGGCAGAGCTAATAAAATCCAGGACTCCTGATGGCGAGATCAGCTCTGTTGCTAGCCCCCAAAATGGCTGCATTTCAAATAAGCAGCATGGTCTCTGGAGGAAGGTACCACATAAGTAATCAGATTGGGAGCAAGGGGTCTGAGCCAGTAACAGCACCAACTACTGTTATTCTTCATGCTCAGCGTAACCTTGAAAGACAGTTCTCATTATTCTCACTTCACAGATGGGGAAACTGGGGCTCAGAATGTCTAAGCTCAGTCTATAGATCCCAGTTATCCAATCAAGACTAATATAAACTTGCAAAGAATAAAAAAAAATTTTGTTCAGGTTTTTGGGCTAATATAAGCCAAAATTTTTTACCTCAAAAGGAAAGAAACAATTAAGTCCCAATGTGTACCAGTTGGTCTGCCAGGCATTTTCACATGCACTGTTCTTTTAAAATAATTTCTCTTGAGGTTAAGAGAGCTCCATGTAGTAAGGAGTTGAGCCAAAATTCAAACCGAGGCCTGCCTGATTCTGAAACTTTAGAGTTAATTAATTTCACCTCTCTAACATCTGTTTATTTTTCATTATGCTACAGGTCAGCAAACTTTTTCTGAAAAGGGCCAGTTAGTAACTATTCTGGTCGTGAAGCCACAACGTGTTGCAACTACTCGACTCTGCCGTGGGAGTGTGAAAGCTACCGCTGGTAATACATCAATGAATGAACGCATCTGTGTTCCAATGAAACTTCACCTGTGGACACCGAAATTTGAGTATCATGTAATTTTCACATGTCATAAAATACTATTCTTCTTTGTATTTTTTTTTTCATTTAAAATATAAAACCATTCTTAGTTCAGGGGCCATACAAACACAGGAAGTCCAATGGATTTGGTCTGTGAGCTGTTGTTTGTTGACCTAAGTTATACCATCCTTCTTTCAGTATTTATCAAATGCCAACAGCCAGTTAAAATTTTCGTCTTCTTAAAAATCTAGTTTGTCAAAGTGTTATTTTACTTCTCAGCACCAAAAATCCATGATTTTGACATTGAGCACATGGCTTGCAAGAGAAAATAATGTCTTGCTTTATATTACAATATATTTCAAACATAAAAATACAAATATACACTCATATATGCTATATATAATATGTGTGTGCATATAAGACATGAAGAGACATAAAATAAACAACCATAAGTCATCACTGAGTTTTAGAAACCCATTACCAAAGATGGTCCTGCATGGCCCTACCCAGTTGCTTCCTCCTCCCGCCCCATGAAAACACCAGTCTTGAATTTTGTCCTTATTATTCCCTAGTATTTTTAATATTTAGTTTAATTATGCATAAACAGAGGTTTGTGTTTGAATTTCATTTAAATATGTTTATATATATTCTTTTACAACTTGCTTTCTTTCACTCAACATTATATTGTGAGATTGTATCTACATATGGTATAGCTATACAAGAAGGGAGGGAAGGAGGGAGGGAAAAGAAAGCAAGCAGACAATATGTCTATCTACAGGGGAATGACATTATGGTATATTAAATATTATACAGGAGTGGATTTAAATGAAATAAAGACAATATATTTCTAACTAAAAATATAAATTGGATTCCTAATAAAGAATCTATTGATGTTTCCCTGGCTGGTGTGTTCAGTGGTTAGGTTGTTAGCCTGGGCATGGAAGGATTGTGGGCTTGATTCTCAGTCAAGAGTGCATGCCTGGGTTGCAGGTTCAATTCCTGGCCCTGGTCAGGATGTGTGTAGGAGGAAACCGATCAATGTGTCTATCTCTCCTCCTCCATCCCTTGCACTTTCTCAAAAACAAACAAACAAACAAAAAAACCCCACAAATCTATTGGGTGTTTCAAAATAAATGCCCAAATCCTTTAACAAAGACATATCTTCTGGGGAGTTACCAATAACAGATATGGTCTGTACATACAGGGTTCACTGATGGAGAGAGGGGGGCATATTTTCACTCCCTAAAAGTATTTCCTCTTCTGGAAAAATGGACTTACAGAGCTATGCCATGGAGGCCCCAGTCCAGCTGCTCAGAAGGTGCATTAGTGACTCACAGATATGGCTGACTGAGAAAGTCAAGTGCTATAACACCATTAGTCTTCTTTTCAAGTCCGTAAAATAAACAGTTCTATTAGTGCTATTGAGACTGCACACTTATCTAATTAGAATGACTCCAGTCCTTTGCCTTTCCTTATTTTAAAAAATCACCTCTATAAATTCATGTCAAAACAGACATCTCACTACTAAAAAATCTAGAAAAATGTATTAGTACAACAGTGCTGCATTTATTCATACTAATGGCTTTAAAATTCATTGCAAATCACTGGTAGACTTATAAATGAAAAATGTACTTAGAAATAAAAACCATGAGAATATAATAGGATATGTATATCTTATAACTTAATGAAAAATACGTTAGAATGAAGGTGAAGCTTTAAGTGTCTTTCTAGAACTTGTTTGCCAATGTCAAAAAGCACAAAGTCGCCATTTTCCAGGGACACTGCTAGTGAGGGGATTGATCCCATGGCAGACAGCCTATCTCTGTGGCTGCACCCTGGAGCTCTTCCTCTCTTCCCTGAGTTTCTTCCCATCTAAGGTTCTAAAATAGCATACTTACTCCCACATGTACTATGTAGTCTATCTGAAATATTATTCACTCCTGGCTCTCTCCAAATCAATCTCTTTCTCCAGAGTTCCAGGAAGATTCAAGTAAAGTTATTTTGAACACCCACCAGCTACAGGAAGGTGAGAAGTGAGTGTGGGTATAAAGTGAGTTAGATACATAAGTTACCATGATTCTGAGGAGGGGGGGAGAAATCTGGATGGCCCTATTTATACTAAATTAATTTCATAATCAAACACTTCTCTACAGAGAAAACTCTAAGCCCAGATGGTTTCATTGGTGAACCATAACCGACACTGACCAACTCAATGCAATGCCAATCAAAATTCCAACAGGCTATTTTATAGAATTAGCAAATTGATTTAAAATTTTATATGGAAACTAGAGGCCCGGTGCATGAAAATTCATGCACTGGAGGGGAGGGCGTCCCTCAGCCCGGCCTGCCCCTTCTCACAGTCCGGGAGCCCTCAGGGGCGGGAGGCGGGTGGCGACCCAGTGATCAGGGAAAGGTGACGCCCCAACACACCTCTGCTGCTACCACTGCCGGCAGCCCAAGCCTCAGCCGGCCCTGGTTACCTGAGCCTCAGGCGGCCCTGGTCAGCTGCCATCCGAAGCTTGCCTGTGCCTTGGGCTGGCCCTGGGCAGCTGGAGGGCTGAGGGGACTGGGCGCCGCGATCTTGTGGCTGTGGGCACCACCATCTTTGAGGGCTGGCAGTCATTTAGCATATTCCCTCCTTATTGGCTGTGGGTGCCACCATCTTTGTGACGGCATGAGAGTCGATTAGCATATTCCTTCTTCATTAGGTAGGATACTCTGATGTAAAGATTCCAGAATAGCCAAAACAATCTTGAAATAATGCCAGTTTTACACAAAGTCTCATGGAAAATAAAGGGGGAAACACTTCCCAACTTATTTTATGAAGCCAGCACAACTGACACCAAAACTGGACAAAGTCTAAGACAATAAAATTATAAACGAATATCCCTTATGAACATAGATGCAAAATTTTCCCAACAAAACATTAATAAATTGAACCCAGAAATGTATAACCAAGTAGGGTTTGCCCAAACATGCAAGGGTGACTTCACAGTAAAAATCAATGTAAATCTTCAGATTAACAAAACAAAGCAGAAAAACCATATGATCATCACAATAGATACAGAAAAAGAATTTAACACCCATTCACAATTTAAGAAAAAACAAACACACAAAACTCTCAGCAAGTTAAGGATGGAATGGAAAATCCCAATCTTATCAAGGGCTGTGCAACACCTGTAGCTAAAATAATGTTGAAAGACTGAATTCATTCATTTAAGATGAAGAGCAAGACCAAGGATGTGTTTCAATCACTTCTATTCATTTGTTGGACTGGAGGTCCTACCAGTGCTATGAAGAAGAATAAAGGCATACAGATTGGAAAAGAAATAAAATGATCTCCATCCATGGAAGGTATTTTTGTTAATGTAGAATATTCCTACAGATTTTTAGTCTGTAGGATTATATATACAAAACCTTAATGTGGCCAAAACCGATTTGGCTCAGTGGATAGAGTGTCGGCCTGTGGACTGAAAGGTCCCAGGTTCGATTCCGGTCAAGGGCATGTACCTTGGTTGCGGGCACATCCCCGGTAGGAGATGTGCAGGAGGCAGCTGATCGATGTTTCTCTCTCATCGATGTTTCTAACTCTCTATCTTCTCTCCCTTCCTCTCTGTAAAAAATCAATAAAATATATTTTAAAAAAACAAACTTAATGTGTGTGTGTGTGTGTGTGTGTGTGTGTCCTAAGCGGTAAAAGTAAGGCGTGACTATTCACATCACTAAAGGTAAAAGAGGGTTAGAGAGAAGTCTCCATCCAGACTATATGAATCCTCCACCTGTGGTTGCTACTGTTCTACACTAGCCCCTGCTACTCAATGTGGTCCTCAGACCAGTAGCATTCACAAAAGGTGAGACATTATAAGTACAAAGCTTCAGGCCCCACCTCAGGCCTATAAGATCAGAGTTTACCTTTTAAAAAGATCCCCCCTTTTATGCAAAAAATAAATAAACAAATAATCAAACTAATGAATTAATTAAAATAAAAACATTCAGGGTGAAAAGCATCACAAGCATGAAATGCTGGTCTGATCACTTACCCCCACATTGGCATTCAGTCTTACACCACCCTGGCGGTGCTCTAAAATGGTTTGTTCTACCAATTCACTTCATGCCACCATGACACAACTGAAATTTTCTGCTACGTAGGGCCTGTGTGGATCCCCCAAACCTTTATTGGATGTGTAAGTCCCTGTTACACTAAGTCTTATGTGTGTGTATGTGTGCATGCTTAATATATTTAATTTTTATTGTAAAAGGCTTAAGGCTTCCTTTAAAACAGTAAACACTCCAAGTATATTTAAAGTAGGATTGATTTACCCCCAAAATCCACTAAAATAAAAACAAAACCCTCAACTTACTCAATGCTCTTCAAAAGGACACAAATTTCATAAATGTGAATTCTCACCTGCAGTGAGAATATTTTATTTCTCCTTTAAGAAATAGATTCTCTCAAGAAATAGGTCATTTAGCTTCTTTGTGCTTCTATTGTATTATTTTGAGTGTAATAAGTAAAGACGGACTAGAACAGGGAAATTCACGAGGAGGTATTTTCTCTCTCATCAGTCATTTTAGGACCCATTAAGCAGACTAGTTCCCAAAGGGATTTCTTCAGGTCAAAATTAGATAGAGATGCAGAGATTTAGTGATGTCACATGTAGGTATATGATACACTGGAGGTTTTATTTAGACACTAGATGGGTTTTGTATCATCCTTGCCTTTTCTTTTTTAGAATCTTTTGAAATCTTTATCTCCTTCAACTTTCTCACATAAAAAGATTATAGTTTCATGTACTTATATAACTTCATCTAGTACTCAATGTTTTTAATAAATTTACATAATGAGAGCATCACAGCTAGATTTGGAGCTGGCTTCTTATTGCTAACAATTGTAACCTGCTGATAAGTATGTTAATGAAATAGAAATTACGCAAATTCCACAGGAGCAGCCTCTTCTGAAGCCAAATGAGTAACATTCATCTCACCCCAGGAAACATGAGGGAAATGTGTGTTTAATGAGACTCACTGTACTAATCTTGTGCCTGAAAGAAGCTTACAACCTAGTTAGAGAAGGAAACCCAGCCTGGAGAAATAATTGGCAAACAATGCCAAATAGGAGAATGGCATGGTAAAATTCTGAAGGAGAGGGGGCATTATGCAGGCTGTAAAGAACAAAGGGGTTTAGGTACGTAGAAGCGGGTGTGGTCAAACAGTTAAACAAATCGGCACCCTGAAACGTTTAGTCACTGTCTCACAGACAGGGAGAGTCCTGGTACCAGAACCTACTGGAGCTGCAAATTCCTCTCCAATGACCCTCCTTCAGGCATTTATTAAACAACAAATATGGCACTTGTCATATAAGAATGCTTAGATCCTTTTCACTATTACAGTTAATCCCTGAAAATGCAAATTAAAACTACAATGAGATATCACCTTACACCAGTTACAGTGGCCATTCTCAACAAGATAAGCAACAAGTGTTGGAGAGGTTGTGAAAAAAGGGAACCCTCATTCACTGCTGGTGGGAATGTAGACTGGTACAACCACTATGGAAAGCAGTCTGGCGATTCCTCAAAACATTAAAAATAGAGCTACCATACAACCCAACAACCCCACTCCTGGGTATATATCTGAAAAACTAGAAATCATTTATATGCAAAGATATATGCACCCCTATATTCATTGCAGCATTACTCAAGGTGGCCAAGAATTGGAAATAGCCAAAGTGTCCTATGATAGAGGACTGGATAAAGAAGATATGGTATATATACACAATGGAATACTACACGGTCATAAGAAAGGATGAAATAGTGTCATTTACAACAACATGGATGGACCTTCAGAGCATTATGCGAAGTGAAATAAGTCAAACAGAGAAAGCTAAGAACTATATGATTTAACTCATATGTGGAATGTAAAACTGAAACGTATGAACACAAACAGCAGTGTGGTGGTTGCCAGAGGGAGGGGAGTAGGGGAAGGAAGGGGTCCTAATATGAGGTGACAGGAGAAGATTTGACTTTGGGTGGTGGGCACATGGTCCTATATACAGATTTTGTAAATTAGTAATCCACACATGAAACCTATATGTTCATGTTGAGTAATGTTACCCCAATACAATTTAAAAAATAAATGTAAAAATATAAATAAATAAATAAATAAATAATAAAGTTAATCCCTGAGCGCACAAAACATTTACAGATGACCAAGACTTTGCTCCACTTGATGGAAAGGGGGCTTTATGCAGGGGCTGTTGGCACTGAGCTCTTATGGAGAAAACATTAAGCCAGCAGTTCTCAACCTGTGGGTCGTGACCCCTTCGGGGGTCGAACGACCTTTCACAGGAGTCGCCTAAGACCATCGGAAAACACATATATAATTACATATTGTTTTTGTGATTAATCACTATGCTTTAATTATGTTCAATTTGTAACAATGAAATTGGGGGTCACCACAACATGAGGAACTGTATTAAAGGGTCGCGGCTTTGGGAAGGTTGAGAACCACTGCATTAAGCAGACAGAATCCTTAACGGAGCATATGGACCAGGATAGCTTAGGGAGCCCAGAGGGGTGCACAGGAAGGGGCCTGAAGTAAGGGAAACTGAGGCTACGCTTCCTTCCTCTCATTCCTCCAGCACATGCTTCTGCCAGATAAGAGGGCTGAGAACTGAGGTCTTAATGAAATCATATGATCGGTGATTCAAATTAAGACTTTTGCTACAGAAATTGTGTATGATAGAGGATACTGATATTCAGGAACAGAGAAGGGGTGGTGGGTAGGACTCCATGATGTCGCATTGGTGTCTTTCATGTCTTTAAATGACCCATAGTAACAAAGGTTGGATGAAGATGAATGGGCAGCCCAGTCTGGAAGCAGAGACGCCTCAGCTAGAATGCCAGCTGCCCCACCCAGCAGTGGTGCCGGCCTCATAGCCTCTCCCGGCCTTTCCATTTCTTTACCTGTGAAATGTGGGCACTGCCAGGACTTACCTCCTGGGAACGGGAGACTTATGTGAGATGAGATATGGAGGGACTTAGAGCGCTGCCACGAAAGCGGAAAATGCTCGGCAAGGGTCATTTTCCATGGTTACTGGGCCAGGCAGATTAAAGGGGCTGACCACAGAGCCCTGAAGGGAACCCAGGATGAGGACTGCTCCACTGGCTGTTAGTAAAGACCCTCTCTCCGTGGAGAGGGAGAACTGTGTCCTGGGGGGTTACTGAGGGGAGGGGGGCATCCTCGGCTGGCCTTCCAGCCATCGGGGCTGTATTCCAGACAGCAGAAGCGGGAGAAACAGTGCCACCGCCCCCACCATCGCCCCATCACCAGAGCTGAGCCAGCTCCCCTGCATGTCTCTCTGGGTGTCCACACAACAGAAGCAGCCACCCAGCCACACCTGACTCCGATGAAGGCTAGGAACTGTCTTTTTTCAGGGACACACTGCTTCCCTGAAATAAACATGGGATTCTGTCGCTAAGGAAAGGGAGAACAGATCCTTGGTAGACAACTGGCAGTCTCTTCCTCTGCCCTTGAAGTGATAATTGCCTTGGTGGGGGTGTGTGAGGAAGTTCAGTGTTCACAGAACCATTTGTCTCGCTTGAATTGCACAGACAAATTAAATTTATTTAGATATGCTTTCATAATGGAATTGTGCCTTGAAATGGGGATCGTCAAAAGTAGTTATTTTATGCTAGGAACAAAAATCAATTCATAAATATTTGCTCTGTACCTTTTCAGGAAAACAAGATTAATCTGCGTTTTATTACTAGTTTGATGACTTGGCTCTCCTCCCCTCTAATGTCCCCAAATGTTGAAATATAAAAAGTTTTAAGCCAGCATTTAAAAAAACCCAGATGCCACACTTGAAAATTGTTTACTAGTATATCCTGAGTGGTTTTTGTTTTTTCTCAGCTTACAATTCCTATATTTACTGCAGTTGTTTGACAGCAAAAGAAGGGATTGTTTCCAATAATCTTTGTGTCCTGATACCATGTCTTTAAAAAATATCCTAAATTTTCAGCTCCTTACATAAAGTATAAGTTCCTTGTGAACAAAATGTCCCATATTTCTATAACATTTATATTTCTACTGTGTCCCAAAATGCCCAACAGAGTATTAGGTATTAAAAAATATTTCAATATTTGAAATATTATTTTCTTTCCAGGTACTTTTCATGGGATTTTTTTCATTTTCTTAATTGAACTATAATTTACATAAAGAAAATTCATCCCTTTTAGAGTATGGTCTGTGACTTCCAACAAACAACTGTAGTCATGTAACCACCATCAGTGCAATCAAGATATACAACAATTCTTTCTATCCCTTCCACAGTTCTACCTGTGCCCCTGTTAGTCAGCTTCTCCCCTTGTATTTGGCAATTATAAATACAGTTGCTATCAACATTCATGGACAGGTTTTTGTGTGAATGTAAGTTTTTATTTCACTTGCATAAATATCTAGGAGTAGTATTGCTGGGTCACCAGATACTTAGTCAAAGCCCCAAATCAAGAGTTAGCTTAAATATCAAGTTTTTATTAAGCATTTTGACAGTCATCCCCAAAGATCTGCATAATAACTTACTAAAAAGAGAAATTGGCACCAATACTATAAGAGACAGCCTGAGGGACATTAATAAAAGTAGGCTAGAAGTGAAGGGACAAAATGGATCAAGATCCATGTTTCATTGTGCCCAACATAACAGAAATAAGAGGCAATGCTAGGTGTTGAAAAGGGACAGGAAATATATGGCTTTCAGATTAATGTTTCCCCACTGCTGCTGTAACTTATACTTCCTTCTATTATTCCTCCTACAAATCACATTTCTGAACTCTAGAAAGATTGTTGGAGAGAACAGGGATGGTATGGGGAAATCCTGGTGCACTCTGATGTCTGCTTACAGGGAAGCCTTAAAGAGTAAAATACTGGAATAAAGGCTACAATGAACCTCAAAGTCATCTGTTGGGATTTTCTGAGTCAAATAAGGCATATTACCCCTTCACAGAATCAGAGCTAAAAAGAAACTCCAATATAATCTCATTCCACCTTCTCAACTCACAGATTTGAAGAAAACCAAAACTAGAAAGGAGAAAAGACTTGCCTAAGGGCAGAAACTAAAATCGAGGGCTGGATTTCACTAGGACAAAACAAAAAGTGGGATGAACATTACTGTTATATAATTCTTCAATTGTTTTTTCTTTTTCTGTTAATCCTCACCCAAGGATATTTTCCCATTGATATTTAGAGAGTGGAAGGGAGGGGGAGGGACAGAGAGAGAAAAACATGGCTGTGAGAGAGATACATCGATTGGTTGCCTCCCACCAGGGACAGGGACCAAGCCTGCAACCAAGGTCCATGCCCTTGACCAGAATCCAACCTGGGACACTTCAGTCTGCAGGCCAACGCTCTATCCACTGAGCCAAACCAGCCAGAGCGATTCTTCAATTCTTAATGGCTCTAGCACACAGGCTAACATCACAGGTGTAATGTTTGCTTTACGCAGGTACACAATGAGAGGAACAAAAGGGGTACCAGTGTGGCTTTCTGTTTGTTTTAGGTAAATATTTTATTACAGTACCTCAGCAATTCATGCACAGACAGGAACTAGAAGTGGTGACAAACTGATCAACTGCAGGGTTCATATTGCTAGAGAGTTAGAGAATTCTACCAACGATGGGTAATCTTGTATCACAGGTACAAAAAGGTAAACCTTGCTGGATTTGTTTAATCTTGAAGGTGCACAGATTTCCATTTAAAAAAATTGGGACCCATTCTCATCTTAGCAAAGCACTGATAAAATCCATACCTGGACAGAATGTGGGTACCTCCCCAATAAACTATCTTGAAGGGAGATGAGACGAAGACCCACTTGAATGTGTATGCTGGTGGGACTATAGGTGAGACTGTAACTTCTTGTCTTAGTCTGTTCAGGCGGCTGGGAGAATAGAATAGATTGAGTGGCTTATAAACAATAATTTATTTCTCACAGTTCTTGGGGCTAGGAAGCAAGATCAGGGTGCCAGCAAATTCAGTGTCTAAAAGAGGTCATTTCCTGGTTCATAAACAGCTCTCTCTGGTCTCTCTCTCTCTCTCTCTCTCGACTTCACATGGAAGAATGGGTAAGGGAACTGTCTGGGGAGTCTTAAAAGCACTAGTCCCATCATAATGTCTGGGCACTCATAACCTAATCACATCCCAAAGGCTCTGCCTCCTACTATCTACACATCTGGGCTTAGGTTTCAACATACAGTCTTCAGGGAATCAACCATTCAGTCTAGCATTTCCTATCAGACATTAACTCATCACCTAGGTTCCCAAACACAACTTTGGAGGAGCAATAAATACAGCTGAAAACTTTACATCTCACTCTGAATTTATCTCTATACTTATGTTATTTTTGGAACCTTCCTTCAGAAGAAAAGATGGTAATAATACAATAACTTGGGTCCATGGCTGATGTTTATGTTTTAAATTATAAAATTAAATGATAAACATCCATCACACATTATGGGGTGCTGATAATGACATGGATGTGAGTGGTCAATTTCACCTGGTGTTAAGTATTTTAAATATATAACCAAGTGGGCTTTGCTTCCAAGTCTATTAGAACTTATATCCTTGGCTCCCAAGTCTTCATACCTGAATGTCATGATACAAGTGATGTAGGAATAGGCCCTCTAGTATTAAAATGAATGGTGACCATGAAGAACATATGTGGCAGTGTATGCACAGATTGAGTGTATAGCATGTAAATGTTTTTTCCCACTTATTGTTGGAAATTGATGCCATTATTTGAAGTACAATTCACAGTGAAGGTGCTTTCCCCCCCAACAGTAAATCTGAAATTAACTATCTAAACATACTCTTGGGCACAATGTGAAATTTTTAACCTAATTAATTCACTAATATACCAGTGAAAACTATACATGTGTGAAAAACAGTGGGAGACAAAACATTATTATAAAACTAGAGGCCCGGTGCACAAATTTGTGCACCAGTGGGGTCTCCCAGCCTGGCCTGCAGGATTGGGCCGAAACTGGCTCTCCAACATCACCCAAGGGGTCCCAGATTGCGAGAGGGTACAGGCCAGGCCAAGGGACCCCACCAGTGCACGATCAGAACTGGGGAGGGACGCAGAAGGTTGGCCAGCTGGGGAGGGACTGCAGGAGGGCTCCAGGGTGTGTCCAGCCCATCTTGCTCAGTCCCAATCGGCTGGACCCCAGCAGCAAGTTAAACTACCAATAAGAGTGTCTGCCCCCTGGTGGTCAGTGCACATCACAGTGAGCAGTTGAGTGGCCTTACCATACCATTAGCATATTGCGCTTTGCTTGGTTGAAGAGATGACTGGACGGACACTTAGCATATTAGGCTTTTATTATATAGGATGGGTGAATTGTCATTGTACACACAGGAAATTATCCAATTTGTTTTTTAACTGGCTCATTAAAAATAACTGCCCTTTATTCAATCTTTACTATTTAAGATCACTAGTATTTAATGAGTTTTAAGATATATGAATTAATATTATCTAGTCAATATCTTGGTAAGATATTCTTCAAACAAAATAGCATACAGGTTACCTTTATATTTTTATTATTTAAAAATATTATAATATAATTATGCATGTAGTAAAACTGAAGTAAACACACACACACACACACACATACACACATACTGAAGCTTGTTCAAACTTACATGTCCATGAGCCAAAGAATTCAATCAGAACTTACAGCTATTCTGCGTTCTAAAGCTCCCTTTGTACTTATTGACTAAATATCTGGGTAGAAGAAAGCCCTAGTAATGAAAACAGCATGTGTGTTGGAGTTAAATAAACCTGAAGTTAAATTTGAAGGGTTCAAATTCCTTCTCTATTATTTATTAGTTATAGGACCATGTCTCTAACCATTAGGTTGCTCATTTGTAAAATGTGAATAATACTAAATACCTTTCATGTTGTTGTGAGGAATGAATTAAATAAGATATAGTATGCAAAGCATGCAGGACAGTATCTGGCATATTAATAGGGTAAGAGAAGAAAAACCCATGCAGGAACTGAGATATAGCCCTGGCCAGGTGGATTAGTTGGTTGGAGCATCATCCCGTATATTAAAAAAAAAGTTTCAGGTTTGATCCCTGGTCAGGACATTGAGCTCTCTCTCTCTCTCTCTCTCTCTCTCTCTCTCTCTCTCTCTCTCTCTCTCTCTCCTAATCTCTCTGTATATATATCTCCATTCTCAGGTAAGGACTAAAAAAGATAGAACTAAGATACAGCATTGGCTAGGTTAGTTATCTCTAGCTCATGTATATTTTGAAACCACATTCTTTCTAAAGTCCACCATTAACACCTGTTAAAAATGAATTATTTTGCTCTGTTTTGTTTAGGCAAGTATTCTTCAAATGCTATTTATTGAAATACAACCACAATGCTGAAGGAATCAGGCAGAGAAAGAACATATTAATGGAAAAAATATGAATGGAAAAAGATAACAGGTAAAAAATATGAGGATGGAGATCAAAAAAGACAGCAAACAGGCCTAGTTTTATTAAGAAGTGCAGGAAAGGGGCAAAGGAGAGAGAAGATAAAGCCGATGTTCCTAACCATCTGAACTTAGACTTGGGACTCAGCCAGCCAGAAATGACTTTCATTTTCATTGGCTACATGAGAAACAAAGACTAACCACTATATATTAAATATGGCAGGGTAACTAAAACTCAGGAGAAATAAATTTTCAGCTACTGAAACAGACGTTTCAAAAAGTTTGGTCCTATTTCAAAAGCCAATTAATGTTCATCCCATTTCACAACCAAACAAGTACAGAAATAACACTTTGGGACTCTCCAAATCATGATGGATCCTTTAGTCTATACACATTATCTGTAGACTCTACACATTAGTAAACCAGCCAAATAATCAGTTATCTTATTTGATCATTTTTCTAATTTCAAGAACATTTGAACAAATTCCATGGAAACACACAGGCTACCTTTGACAGGTGAAACAAATTTCTCCTGTCAAATCTGAATTGAGGGACCTCAGGAAAGCCTCCCAGGACAAAAGACCTCTCCATGCATATAACTCTAAATTCCCCATCAGCAAGCTGCTCCCCTTTTTTATTAAAAACGACATTCTGTCCTGGCAGGTTTTGCTCCGTGATTGGAGTGTCGGCCAGAGGATTGAAGGGTTGCAGGCTCAATTCCGGTCAAGGGCACAATCCCTGCCCAGGGTTAGGACCCATGTGAAAGGCAACCAATCACTCTCTCTCACATCGATGTGTCGTTCTCTCTGTCTCTCCCCCTCCTTTCCACTCTCTCTAAATATGCATATATATATGTGTGTGTGTGTGTGTGTGTGTGTGTGTGTGTGTATCTCAATGGAAAAAAATATCTTCAGGTGAGGATTAACAAACATAAACAACATTCCATTCCATATGCATTTATTAATCATTGAATGACTATTATTTACTATTTATAGATCAATTGCTATGTGTTACTTTACACATGATCTCTTTTAATCCTCAAAAACAACCCAATGGAGCCCAGCCAGCATGCCTCAGTGGCTGAGCATCAACCTATAAACTAGGAGATCACAGTTCAATTCCTGGTCAGCGCACATGCCCAGGTACAATCCCCAGCCGATCAATGATTCTCTCTCATCATTAATGTTTCTATCTCTCTCTCCCTCTCCTTTCCTCTCTGAAATCAATAAAAATATTTTTAAAAAATCGAATGGAATAAGTATCCTTATCACACAAGTACACTGAGACTCAGAAAAGTTAAGGAACTTGCACAAGATCACACAGCCTGTTTGGGGCAGAGCCAGGATTCAGGATCAGACCTATATGACTTCAAAGTCTTCACAATTCAATCTGCCTCTTATTCTCTTTTAAGATACAAATACTCTTGAAATTCTCATAGAAACCTGACATTAGGTACAAATAAAGGTTTATTTCTCTCTTTCACTTATCTTACTGACAAGGCCCAGCCCAGGGAAGACCCGGGTTTTTATGTGGAAGTTAGGATACTGCTGAGGGAACAAGAGCACTGGTCAATCTGAGCACTACCAGGCCCTGAACGCCCTCCTCCACTGCCCCTGCCCCCAGGCCACAGCCCCTGACTCCTTGGAGCCCTGCTGGTTCTCCTTAGGCCAGTGGTCGGTAAACTGCGGCTCGCGAGCCACATGCGGCTCTTTGGCCCTTGAGTGTGGCTCTTCCTAAGCCTTAGGAGTACCCTAATTAAGTTAATAACAATGTACCTACCTATATAGTTTAAGTTTAAAAAATTTGGCTCTCAAAAGAAATTTCAATGGTTGTACTGTTGATATTCGGCTCTGTTGACTAATGAGTTTGCCAACCACTGCCCTAGGCAGTACCTGCCTTATTGAGGCACACATTTCTACAGCAGGAAATCTGTCTCTCATGCCACATCTACCTGCCCACTGTTTCTAGACCCATAATCAAAGTTCGTCTTCACCTGCTATGGGGCCCAAAGAAGTCAAACCAAAGAGAAAAAGGCTTACACACAAAAAGAATGGCAATATCTTGCCAACTTATCAAATTACATAAGTTTAACATGTTTCATTTGTCTATTATACACTTAGTGAATCGGTGTGGGAATGGATTTCTTAAACAGCAGAATAAGAACAAAACGAAAAGGACAAAGACTGGTGGAAATAAATATTTGCATTAAATGTAACCAATGTCAAAATCCATACTCTAAGGAGGAGGAGTTTAGAGTTTTAATTTATGAATTCTATGGCCTGAGGTCAATTCTCTAATTACTACTTACTAACTGGGTAACTTTAAACAAGTTACTTTTCCTCTTTTTTTTTAAAAAAAGTTTTTATTTATTTCAGAAAGAGGAAGGGAGAGGAAGAGAGAGATAGAAACATCAATGATGAGAGAGAATCATTGACTGGCTGCCTTCTGCATGCCTCCTACTGGGGATTGAGCCCACAACCTAGGCATACGCCCTGACCAGGAATCAAACCCATAACTTCATGGTTCATGGATCCAGGCTCAACCACTGAGCACACTGGATGGGCTACTTTTGCTTTTTTAACCCTCAGTTTCCTCATCTGTAAAAGAGGATATGAGAATTCTTAGCCCCTAGGGCTGTTGCAAGCATTAGCACAATGCCTGGCACGTGACAAAGGAGCCAGGAAGGACAGCTCTGAAGGTAACAGTGTTGCTCAATAAACAACTCACCCAAGGAGAGGTCAGAAAACTAAAATCATTTTTACTTCCTATCAACAAAATTAGAGTTTCTTTAAATGCCATTTTTACTCCTGTGTCACAAAAATATGCAACACCCAATGTTGGCAAAGTAGGGTTATACATATTCACTGCCGGCGATACAGTAAAGCATTCCAACACTTTTAGAAATATGGTAATATGTAGCAAAAAGCTTTAGTAGTATTTACACTCTTTTACCTGGCAATTCTACTCATAAGTATTTATCCTAATTCAACATAGAAACAATAAACACAATAGGATAGATTGCTTGCTAATTGATTTAAAAGTTTATAACTACATAAAGATGAAACATTAAGGAAACAGTTTAATAAATTATG
>NW_006383011.1:10158020-10164017 GCF_000327345.1 Myotis davidii
GAGAGGAGAGAGAAAAACATCAGTGACAATGAGAGACATCAGCCAGCTGCCTCCTACACACCCCCTACTGGGGATCCAGCCCATAGCCCGGGCATGTGCCCTCATGGGGAATCAAACCAGTGACCTCTTTGGTGCATGGGACCATGCTCAAGCCACTGAGCCACACTGGTGGGGCAGTTTTCTTAAGGTAGTGAAAAAAAATGAGTGATTTTAATCTCATAGTTATTCAAAGCCTTGTCTTCCCAAAATTTATTTTTAAAAATATCAAGCCTCAAATGTTTTCAGTATATATAATCTGTCATAGTTGGGTCAGGCTAGCCTCAATTCATTATAAACTGTAACTAACTTTATGGGTAGTTTTTCTGTGCAACACTGGATATCCATGTTTAACTAAATTTTAAAAATTAGATTAAGAAGAGGTGTATATTTCTATTCCACTTCCTTACCTAGTTAGATAAGCTCTTAAAATTCAATATCATTTTGTTCCAGATATGGAGAAGAATTTTACACACTGGGTATAAACTGACCATATGGTAACACTGAAAACTATTTGTGATGTTCTGAGGATTATTTAAAATATTAACTAGTTATAGAGAAGATTTTAAAGTACAACTTTTAAAAAAAGACTTAAGCTTGGTTTTTGCTTGCACAGTGCTTCATTGCATGTAACACCTACAACAATAAAAAAGAAATACGCATCTACATCAATTGCCATGCATTAGGAATAATTCCTTTCTTCACGAAACAAAATATGAGGTCAGTGAGTGACATTTCCCAAGCATTGTAATAAAGCTTTTTTCCATGTAGGATGTGATATAGTATAACATGACTTTTATTACTTTTACTTGCTGAACGACATAACATATGCATGCATTCATACATAAATTCACTTCCCAATCCTGTAGAATAATCCAGAAGGACAATGCAAATGGTCACTGGCAGCAATAAAACATCTATAATTTACTGAACTTTTACTAGCACGAGGCAGAATGCTAAGCCCTTTACATGGATTATTTCGTTTAATCATCCCAACAGCCCTAAATCAGGTGCTACTCTCATCTTCTCCTTACTAATGAGAACCTGGGGTTCACCATACAGGTTACACAATAGACAGGGTGGGCACAATCTGAAATACAATATTGTCTGACCCCACAGTTATTAATGTTTATTCTGATATTCATTAGACTTCCTGGGAGGAATGTGAAAATGCATTTTATTTTATTTATAAAACATTTTTATTGATTTCAGAGAGGAAGGGAAAAGGAGAGAGAGAGAGGGAAACATCAATGATGAGAAAGAATCATGGATCGGCTGCCTCCTGCACGCCCCACATAGGGGATTGAGCCTGCAACCCAAGCATGTGCCCTGACCAGGAATCAAACCGTGACCTTCTGGTTCATAGGTCGACGCTCAACCACTGAGCCATGCCAGCCAGGCTGAAAATGCATTTTAGAACAACTTCAAACCTGGGCTGCAGTAAGATATTTTTTTATTAGCCCTTAACTAACTAAAAAGTTCAATTAATCATAATGCCTGAATATCCCCAGAAAGTATTCTTGATGGTGGAAGTTATGCCTTTAATCAAAAAGCCAGGGGTAGGGATGAACAATGAATGAAGGCAGGAATACTGAAGCTTCTTGGACAAGACAGGAAGACAGAACTTAGTAAAAAAAATTCAAGTTGATCCAGTAGAGTTATTTATAACTCTTTATAATTTGATTAGACACATTCATTAACTTGTTACCAAGAGAGAAGCCAAAAGAATATCCAGAAAACCAAAGTAATTAACAGATATAATCATTGAATATATCCTACTTGAACTCTAGAAGCAAGGACAGGGCCTTTGAAATTAAAAGCAGGGTTTGAACTTGACCAAGAAAAATAAAATAATCTCAATGTAGGAAAATCATGTATTTTTCAATTTCCCTAAAAAATCTTCCTGATATTTCAAAACATTATGTCAATTACTTTAAAATCTAATTTTTAGCATGCTTCCTAATATATAAATTTGACTTTGAAAACACAAAATAATATTTTATAAGAAATAAAATGGCATTTTGTAAATATTTTATAGGTATTTTATTATAGGGAAAGGAACTAACCACCAAGTAGGATTAGCAATAAAAGAAAATTTAATATTTGAGGTAAAATTTATCGTAAGTACAAAAAGATAACTTATTAGGTGGTACAGAAATTTAGAATATAACTTGGTGAAAACACAACCTTATTTAAAATGTTTTATTTTAAGTCTAAGTTTTATACAATGTAAGATGCAATTTGGTTAGCATAAAATACATAAACCTTTTTATTACATACAGAGTGGGGCAAAATTAGGCTTATAGTTGTGAATATGAAAAACAGAGTTTATTCTTGTATTGTTATTTATTAATTATTGTATTATTTTCCAAATAAATAACTGTACACCTACCTTTGCTCCACCCTGTATACTGTAATTAAAAGTAGCAAAGATAACTCAATATTAACCAATTTTTAAAATTTAAAATTGTATTTATAAACTTATACACGTAGTTCACTCTAACACTTGTATGCTTTTCAGTATTAGATATAAGCGTTAAAACATATTTAGGATTCTTTAACTTCAATAATTTATCAGTATTGTCTAGATCAGTGGTTCTCAACCTTCTGGCCCTTTAAATACAGTTCCTCATGTTGTGACCCAACCATAAAATTATTTTCATTGCTACTTCATAACTGTAATGTTGCTACTGTTATGAATCGTAATGTAAATATCTGATATGCAGAATGGTCTTAGGCGACCCCTGAGAAAGGGTCGTTCAACCGCCAAAGGGGTCGTGACCCACAGGTTGAGAACCGCTGGTCTAGATGTAATTATATTTCAAATTTTTCACCAGTAGTGAAAAACTGCCATAATCTGGACAAATGTCTCAGACATTTAGTTTAAGCATGGTGGTCATTTTTAAGTTTCTATGTGAGCCAATTATATGAAAATGAAGTCATTTCCCATCCCACAGCCACTAGCTGCATCTTCATACCTAAAACACATTTTTTTTTCAAAATTTCCTGCCTTTCATTGGCCACAACTAGCTCAATGCAAATCTGTCATCACCACCAGAAAGATCTCAACACCCAGGCCAGTCCTACCACTCTCCAGCTGTGTCCTTGAGTCTGGTGCTGACCTTTCCTATGTCTTATGTGTAAAGTAGGGATAATAATAGGTATATCTGGTAGGGTTACTGGGATCATTTAATGTTTAAATCCTCAGAGCAGGGCAGGCACATAGTAAGCATTCCATAAGGGTAAACTGCTACTTTTATTATTCACTAGTATATCCCCATGTACAGAAAACCATATACTAGTATTCCTTTTAAAATTTTACAAACAAACCCATAATACCAGAACTAATAATTCCTTTTCTACTGCCCAAAGAAAAAGTATAAATATGTGGAGGATTTCAACCTTTTTAATTAAGCAGCATGTCCAACGCTTAGTGGCACGAATGAACCATCTATCATACTCCTGAATTCACAAAACTGAAATGATTATTCAAGTGGCACAAGCTTAATGCAGTTTATTCTTAAGCAATGTCCTTCAACCATGTTTCTACAAAAATACCTTGTTCAGTTCACCATTCCATATGTATGGACAGGTTGCAATTATTCCATTGAAAAACTGCATAGTACATTTAAGGTATTTCCCTAAAGAGTTATAATTATCATCTTAGAGAATGACATAAGCACTGTGTGTTTGTTCTTTAACCTTAAACTCCCCTCCAGATCTCCAATATTAAAGTTTCCTTAATTGTTGGGGAAAATAAATAGAGAATACGGGAAGAAACACAAGCCTTTGAAAGCATTCACCCCAGTGCAGCCCTCTTGGGAAAGCAACCACACAGAAGATCTCTGCATTGAAAGTTGATTATTTTCCTGGACAGTCAACCATCTACCTGTGCAAGTCTGAAGCTACAAACTACTTGTGCCAATGCATTCTAACGGCTAAGAAATATTAAATCACTCTGGTTTGGGAACTTTTTGAATAGCTTTTGTTTTTGAACTACCCTTTGAAACAGCCCAGTCTAGTAAGCTGTTTAGATTTCTGTAAGAGTACAGATTTAAATCACTTTTAACATATCTAACTATTCATTTCCAGTTGAATTTCAATAGATATTCCACTATTTGATTAAAAGCTCTTAGTTGTATAATCTGAAATAGTGAAGAACTGTGGACAACTAAATGTCTCTCAATTGGTTAAAGGCATGGATGTTGGTATCTACATAGATAAATGTCTGTCAGGATGTGCACCCAACTGTAAATAGCCGTGACCTTTGAAAAGCAAGCTCAGGAGGTGGAGGGTATGGAGGAGTTTCATTCTGTATTGCTCATTTCTATATTATTTGAAGGCTTGTTTCACCTTTGAACTTCTGTAAAGATTTATTTTTTAAAGAGTACTCTAAAAGAACAAGTTAGTGCCATGTCAGATAGGGTTGAGAGAAACAGATGTCAAAAATCTTGCATTTTCTTCTCCAGTTCTGACAAGTTCATGACCAAAAGGGCTTTCCCCTTCTATTGGCTCTGTCATTCAAAATGCCTACTCGGATTTCATTAAAACTGTACTTAAAGAAATCAAATTCAGAAGTTCTGTCATTTCTTAAGTGAAAGTATAAAGTATTAATTCATTCTTCCTACCACAATTATAAAGGGTATCAAGTAGGATCTTACATATATTTAATATTGTACTCCTTACAATGCACGTCTAATTGTATATCATTTCTTTATCTTCTATCTTACAGTAATAAAAAGATATATGGGACACCTGACCTAGTGCATAGTTTGTGCATCTCAAGCAGAATTATAAAATGGATTGTGATCATAATCTATATTTGGAATTACAGTACTTGGAAGGGGTCAGAATTATGGTTTAGCCCCAATTTGGGAGAGGGTATAGAATTCTCTCATCATCCAAGGCAGAAAACTCTTCTCTCATCCCTCTTCCTCTCTCGCTCTCACTCTCTCCCTCTATATATATTTAGTACAAAGTTCAGAGCCTTCTTTAGCAATAAATTTTAGTAATTAATAAGATTTACAGGAATCTAATAGAAATCTGGATTTGTACACTCTAAGACAATCCCAAATCAAACATTTAGAGATTCACAGGTACATACATATAAGTAAAAAAATAACTCTCACCCCTAATATATGTAAAGACCCCAAACAGTGAGGAGAAAACAGATAGTCTAGTTAAGTTGACCTTTCCTATCTTTGAATGTTTAGGTAATAAACATCTAGATTATCTTTTGATTTAAACATTTTATCTTTTCTTCTCTCTATAAGCTTAGATTTGAAAATAGAACCAATAGTATTTGTTCACATGTAAATGTTTCCCAATAATTTCATTAAATTAACTTTAGAGAGATTGAACCAAGATGGCGGCATAGGTTAACACCAGAGATTGCTGCCTCAAACAACCAATTCAAATTACACCTAAAAGACGGAACGGACATCATCCAGAACCACAGGAAGACTGGCTGAGTGGAAATTCTACAACTAGGAGGAAAGAGAATATCATACCCAGACTCAGAGGAGGCGCAGTGCTGAAGTGAAACACTCAGGTGCGGAGTGCACGCGGAGCGGGCTGGCGCGGAGGGCGCGGTTGTTGTTGTTTTTAATCGGGAGGAAGCTTCAGACTCTGAGCTCCAGAGCCGGGCGAGTCTCTAGGGACCCAGACTCAAACGGGAGAAGCGGGACTGTCTGGCTTCGTCGGAACTCGAAGGCAGCTTTCTCTCCGAGGTTTGCAGCGGTTGCTGGGACTCTGTGAGGCAGAGTCCCTAGGGACGGAACTGAGATCCGCCATAACTGCTCCCTCCCTGCAGATCCCCAGGGACCCGCCCCGCCCAAGCCCTGCTCCGCAGAGCCACCTGCTGGATAGCGCAGGCAATTGCTAGATTAGCACCGCCCTAGAGATCCAGCACAGAAGCTCTCCCACTGCAGACACAGCTGATTCTCACTGCCAATTGGCTGG
>NW_006383011.1:10164671-10177865 GCF_000327345.1 Myotis davidii
CCACCAAACCATATTATATGAAATGCTGAAAGGTATTCTTTAAGAAAAGGAAGAAGAAGAAAAAGGTAAAGATAAAAATTATGAACAGCAAATACATATCTATGAACAAGTGAATCTAAAAATCAAGTGAATAAATAATCTGATGAACAGAATAAACTGGTGAATATAATAGAATCAGGGGCATAGAAAGGGAATGGACTGACTATTCTTGGGGGGAAAGGAATGTGGGAGATGCAGGAAGAGACTGGACAAAAATCGTGCACCTATGGATGAGGATAGTGTGTGGGGAGTGAGGGTGGAGGGTGGGGCGGGAACTGGGAGGAGGGGAGTTATGAGGGGGGAAAATAGGAACAAATGTAATAATCTGAACAATAAAGATTTAATTAAAAAAATAAACTGTTTACATAATGAAACTCAAAAAAAAAGAAATACAAGATCATTCCAGCAAAAATAAATAAATAAATAAATAAACTTTAGAAAGTCTACTTAGAAGGCAATAGTCTACTTTTGAAAGTCTACTTTTAAATCTGCTGTAA
This sequence comes from Myotis davidii, assembly GCF_000327345.1. Taxonomy (NCBI): domain Eukaryota; kingdom Metazoa; phylum Chordata; class Mammalia; order Chiroptera; family Vespertilionidae; genus Myotis; species Myotis davidii. The sequence continues at coordinate 10,165,208 of NW_006383011.1, forward strand.
GTAAGGCATATTATAAAACAATTCACTTATTGAGTTCTAGGATCATTTCTCTACCAAACTTTCATTAATGGGAAATTTTAGGACAATTTTAAATGTCCCAGCAGGAGAAAGGCTCCTCCTGTCACAGGAATCACTGTGCTGAGCTGGACGGTCAGTCTCAGGCCAGGAAAGGACTCAGTGCTGGATGGAAGTCACAACTCTGTCTCTCCCAAGTGGGTAATTAGCACATACAGAATTTACACGAGGCCCCTTTAGACACAACACAATAATCATTATGTTCTCGTCTCCAGAGCCTTTCCTGCACTGTCAAGATAACACTAGAGTCCTGTTTTGCTAAAAATTCAATACTGAGAAAGCGTGCGAATAGCAGACTAAAACTTTCAATGGATATCTGAACTACAGAAAGCAAGAACTCAAATTTACATGGAACCCACAGCAAAAATCGTACAACCTAAAATTGGGCACAAAAGTCCGAACTTCGAGTCCAACAAATACAAGAAGCAAGAATGGTCTTGAGTCATCAGGATGTCCAATTAAATGACCTTCTGCAGAACAGCTCCTCGCCATCACCCCACCATCACAACTACCCCTGCCACAGGCCCCAAATAATTGCCCCTCACCCCAAGCCCCAAACAACTAGCTGATAGTGAAAAGGCACTTGGCTCTATGCTAAAACCTGAAAGATAGTATGTCCAGAGCTGGGAGTCTTCCCTTCTGCAAGTGCTGAGGTCAAAGACAAGCGGGTTAGTGTCTGTGGTAACTCCAGGTCTCCACTAGATAGGGATGAAGTTGTGCAATAAAGCCGTGTCCAGGAGTACAGCTGCCCTTACTTTGACAATTGTGATAGAATAAAAAGAAACCCTAATGAAACAGAGAATAAAACAACAACAAAAATAAGTAGTCTGCATTAACAAAATATAGGTGGTTTTTGAAATAACAATAAAGCAGATTAAACTTTGTCAGATTTGATTAAGCACTTCCTATAGTTCCACTTGGGTGAAAACCAAGTCAAAAGCAGTGTCAATACTATCTTTTCTAAGGCAACTCATTAGTCAAGGCCTAAACACCAACCTATAAGAAGTAGAAATTAAAGATTTTCCAACACAATATTTTATTTTCTAAATTTGGTCATTAGACTAGAGATTTCCAGCTCTTTCGGTCCCAGAGGGTGCTCTGAAAGAAAACTATCGCCATTAAAATCACTGGTGAGTAATCACACCAGAGCTGAGACTGACTGGGCATTTGCCATAGGCAGTGCTCTGCATTCATTTTGTTTGAGCCTCACTAACATTGTGTTGTAGTGTGGCAGGTCTGCTAGCTCTCCCCTTCTCCCTGTGATGGACACCAAAATGAGACACCCGGCCATGAAGGACTGTTGGCCCAATTGCTGGCAGTACTGTCTATAGACACCTCCAGCAATCAGTCTCTTCCGAGGTCACCTCAACTGCCAAGAGCTGTTTCGCCCAAGGTCACATCTATTCCCAGGCCAGGCCAGCCCCTACCTAATGACTGATCAATACAGGAATATCAGCTCCAGAGCAACCGTTAGGGGCCTGCTGAGGCTGTCACTGGGCCGGCACTGTAGCTTGACTTGTCCTCCCATCCATCACTTTTGATCCACAGAGCACGGCTTCATAAACATCCTGCAAGCTACACTTTGTCTCAGAGTATGCTTCCTGGGGAATTCATCCTACGATACTCCCCTTCCTTCTTAGAAATAGAACATCCAAATGTCAACAGGGTGCATGAATAAATGCCAAGAATAAAGACTACATTTCCTACCTTCCCTTAAAGCCAGGTGTAGCCATGCAACCAACCTCCAGCCAATAGGATGGGAATGGAAATCGTGCAATTTCCAGGAAGTGTTCTTAGTGGGCAGGGAAGGGCCTTCCCTGTGCCTCCTTTCTCTTTCCAGCTGGGAGATATGCAGATAACCGAGCTGGAGAGAGAAGAGCCACCTTCTTGGGGATGGCCAAGCAACAAGATCAAAGGAGGCTCTGTGTCTGTCACCAGCAGGGGTACGGAGGCCATTTTATACTTAATCCTGTGAGATGGGTCCTATTGCCACGTGACAAATGAAGAACAGGCTCAGAGTGAAACAGTGTGCCCTGAGGCAAACTGATGGTAAACAGCAGAACTACAGTAGATTTCAATCCAGATTTGACACCAATGTTTATGCTCTTACAACACTGAGCTGCCTCTGGCAGAAAATTTAGTGGTGATTTTGCTTAGGAGAAGTGAAACTTTTGATTATCCATCTCTTCTGGGCCCAGAATAAAGACATATGGGTGTTCAAATAAAAACCTTAAGTTCGCTGCAAGAAAGAAGCTCCCAGCTGTAAATATTGCAGGAGACCGAAGAAGAGAGGACGGGAGAGCTGTGGCTCCTTCTGTGGAGATCTGAGATTAGACCATGTAAATGGGAAGTAATTATCTAGTGATGCTTTGCCTGGAGATACAGATTGTAAATCTCCTTGTAGGTCTGCAATTCCTTTCTGATGAGCAATGCCTTTTTTCTGTCTTGAGCAATGAGGGGTGGGGGGAAGCTCAGCCTTTGGGCATAACCCGCTGCGCTGGGGAGGGAGTAGAAGTCATCCCCGGCTATACTGGCGGAGAAGGGCCCAGGAGACCAAGACCAGGCTCAGCTGTAGGTCTGCGATGATGTGACAGCCCGGCTGAGAATCCTGGCAGAGGGAGGTGGGCACACAAGCAGCACCAGGGAGAGCAGCTCTGAAGCTCCTCTGAGGTGGCCTGGCCGCCCAGCTCTGGGCTACACACTGGGCCTCGTTGCTCGTGGTGCTGTCTGATCCTTAAGGATTAAGGTCACTAACTGCAGCTCTGGTTCCTCCTGAGAGGAAAGATTTCTCCTAATGTAGCCAGAGGCCTGCAGCATCAGAGCTCAGGAGAGAGGACAGCCTCCCCCTGGACAGTTAGCTCCCGGAGGGCACCCCGTGCTGACCCCTCCCGAGGCAGCAGGGCTGAGGTCACTGAGGGGCTTTATTCTCCTGAGCATTTGCACTTTGTCCTCCATGAGTCAGTTACCCTCTGACAAGGGGACAGCGGGACAGGCCATTGCCCTGGGCCTGACCATTAATACCTGAGCTCTCCATCCCTGAGCCAACAAAATGTTGAAAAGCACCTGGTTCCAAGACTTGCTCAAATGTAATATTTGCTTAAATTAATCCAGACTAGTACATGGATTTTGCCAATGCCATCACCTTCATAAGCCAGTAGTCACGGCTGTCACAGTGAAAGAGGCAGTATTCTGGGGTGGGGGTGAGGTGGGGGTTGGGAAACATGCTCTCAAGTCAGACACACTGAGTGAGAAGCGCAGCTCTCCCTGTGCGGCCGGCCGTGGGCCAGTCCCCAGGCCTCTGCCATCTAATGAGACCGGTGCTATCACCTTGCTGCAGAGCTGCTGAGGAGCTTCAGGGAATATGCACGAGGTGTCCAGCACGTGCTTGGTAGGCAATAATGTTTGCCATCCTCAGGAACAAAGAGGTAGCCTTGGTTTAGGAAAAATTTTATCTTGGAAAGAAGTTATCAAATATCCTTACAGGTAAACACATAATTAAAATGGCATTGGTCCCACGGGTCCCATTTAACTATGTTTAGAAATTTCTACAGTCCTGGGTGACCACCCTCTGCCTAGTGAAACGCATCCAAGTCCATATCTATTATCATATATTTCCTTTTGGTCCAAACCAACCAGATGGAATTATTCACCCCCTGCATCCGAGTTTCCATGGGACCTCTATCATGTCACCAGTCAAGCTACTTGAAGTTTGGTTGTATGTACAGCTGTTTCTCCTATTAGATTGGAAGCCCTTTTATGATAAGAATCATGAACTATTCAAGACCCAGAGACATAGAAGCATGGAACAGACCAATGAATTGCAGAGAGAAGGCAAAGGATGGGGGAGTGGGTGCAGAGTGATTAACTGGGGGAACTTAGATGCATATATGGACACAGACAACAGAGCGGTGAAGGCCTGGGAGGGGCGTGCGCAGGGTGGAGGGGGGCAGTGGGGAAAAACAAACAAAGGGGACCTCTGTAATACTTCCAACAATAAAGGGAAAAAAAGAATCATGAGCTATTCATCCTTAATCCTGATTGCCTAACACAGTGCCTGGCATAGAGCAGGAATTCCATAAATACTTGGCAAAAATTGCACCCAATTTAATAAGTGCTGTGGTCCTATGGGTTTCATGAACACTGGTGTCAGTTCCACAATCCTGATGGCAGCTGTGATCTTGGAACACAAAGCATTTTAGAGCCTACTTAGTGCCAGTACATTTCACGGAAGAAAATACCACTTTAATGAGAAACTGTCAATTTAGCTTGTATAGCCCACAGGTTCCTAGTTAACAATGAGTAGGAGAGATCCCATTTTTCATTACAAACCTCACATTAATTCAATTTTCGGCTTTGCTGGCCTAGTCCATTTAATTCTAATCCTCATCTTGAAGCGGTAACACAAATGAAGCTATCAGAGTACAAAAGAAGGCTGTGGCTTTGCATCCCAGCATGCAGTCATTTTATACATCCAGGAAACTGAGCGGACACAACATCAGTCAACAGATTACTGGACAACTGTGAAGAACAGCCTCAACCCCAACTATGCATGTGCCTATGTGTGTAAACACACATGAACATTTACATGCATGCATACTTACACACATGTACGTGATAGCTACCATTTTACAGAAGGCATTTTGTAGCAGACAGTCTGAAATGTGTCATTAACGGTATCCATGTTCACAGAAGGCATCCTACACCCAGAATTACCTGCGTTTGCATTTATTTATGCGATTAGCAATAGAAACGCAGCTGATAAACAGTCCACGAAGATTAGGTGAGACAGAAATGCTATATAATTTAAAGATTGGCTTTTGAATAACTGCAGACAGGGTGTGAGACATCTATAATTAATGTATCTGCTCTGGTATGAGTAAGAAATGGTTGCCTGGGGCGTTACAGGTGACCTGGTGACTCAGAGAATAACAGAGAAAGCATGAGGAGAAAGAAAAAAACTGAATACCAGAATACAAAAGGACACTTCATCTAACCAGTCTAGGTTGACGGCTTTAGGGATGATCTGGTGAGAAGATGGTGAACCCAAACTGTAATCATAAATGCAAAGGTTTGTAGCATACCATTAAAATGAACTGCATAGTAAATTACATAGGTTGGATGACAGAGCTCAATTCTTCTTGACTAAATCTGTTATCCTTTCCTCAAAGCGCAGAGTTAATGGAATCTCTTTAGGAATAGGTAAGGGAAGTTAAGGTACCAATGTTCAAAGTGTCTACTTTCTCCAGGCCTGGCTCCATGGTATCCAATGCTGTTGGCTTGGACAGATACATTGAAATGAAACAAGATGTCATCTGCATCACCCAGAATACAAAAGGACACTTAACCTAACCAATCTAGGTTAACAGCTTTAAGGATGATCTGGTGAGAAGATGGTGAACCCAAACTGTAATCATAAATGCAAAGGTTTGTAGCATACCATTAAGATGAACTGCACCATGAATTACATAGGTAATATTCTAGCCTAGAATTATGGTGAAGTCTCCTGACACTACTAATTCATCAAAGCCTCCTGACAACCCACCGGGCGCACACTGCATCCAGACTGGCTCACATACACCTCTGCCAGTGATTTACAAAGTTCCATCAGATTCTGTTGTCTCAATCAACTCACTTGCACATGGCATTTTAATTAATTAAAATAAGTCCATTTCCCAGCTTCGTGGCTAGAGTGATTCTCAGCTGCCCAGCTCTGAGCTGAAGGTGAAGAACCACACCGCCAAAATCTCATGCAAATGAAGTCCCAGCAGCTCTCCCTAACACGGAAGCTTGTCCCCACTCCAGCTCTGTGATGCAGAAGTGAGGAACTCTAGGGCAGCTATGTGGGCCCAATTTACAACAGGAGCCATCCCATATTTTTCCAACTAAAATTCTGCCAGCGGCAGTGGCTCAGTGGTTGGGTGTTGACCTGTGAACCAGGAGATCACGGTTCGATTCCTGGTCAGGGCACATGCCTGGGTTGCCAGCTCAGTCCCCAGTGGGGGTCATGCAGGAGGTAGCCAACCAATAATTCTCTCTCATAACTGATGTTTCTATCTCCTCCTCTCCCTTCCTCTCTGAAATAAATAAAAATGTATTTTAAAATCCTAAGTTATCATTATCCACACGTGTTGTCACTAAGTAGATATAAACATGAAGTATTTCAATTGGAACAAATAAATCATGTTAGGATTTAGAATTTTTTGTGTGAGTTCCATCTGTACAGAAGCCAAAATCCATTCACTTTCGGGGGAAAAATAGAAATAATTTTGAATAGAACCAATTATATACAAATACTGGTACATATTGAACCAGAAAAGGTTTAGGGCTGTAAGAGTCCTTAGAGATGATTTAATCTATAATTTTTTTTTTTACAAAAGAGAAAACACATTCAAAGGAGATACTGGCTTGCCCATAGATCACACAGAAAGTGAACAGCAGGTCTTGGACTAGAATCTGGGTCTCCTGACTCACCATCTCTACCATGTTGCCTGCCGTGAACAAAGTAAATGCTCATGGACACTCCACAGAGAGATATTTAGGCAAGTTGATACTATACAATGACAAAATATAATCTGCTTAATGTAAAGAAACTGTCTACAGGTGTTCTCATTGCTGTGATCGCATGCAGATGTTTGTAAGCAGAATTTAAAATTTAATCAAAAACATTTCCTCCAATATTTTTTACAGGTTAAAGCTACTACAGTAGTGTGTGTGTGTGTGTGTGTGTGTGTGTGTATGTGTTTATTCTCCTCTTCCCATTGCTTAATTATTCCACAGGCCCAGGCAGGCTACTCAATAAATTGCACTACACACAACTGAACTACAATACAAACAGTAGAAATAAAATAATCTGATGTGAAATATCTTTTTAGACAAAGGACTAAAAGTACAAGCTTGGGCGTTTTTTGTTTGTTTGTAAATATATTTTCATTGACTTCAGAAAGGAAGGGAGACAGAGAGAGAGAGAAAAACATCAGTGATGAGAGAGAATCACTGATTGGCTGCCTCTTGCATGCTCCACACTGGAGACTGAGCCCGCAAACTGGGCATGTGCCATGACCAAAAATAGAACTGGGACCTCCTGGTTCATAGGTCGACACCCAACCACTGAGTCACGCCGGCTGGGTTTGGGCGTCTGGATATTTTTTGAGGTAACATATTCTTTCCAGTCTTGATAAAAAATATTTACATATATTTTTTGTAATTTTATCTAGTAAATTCTACTTTATCACCATATAATAAAACTACAAAACTATCTCTGTGTTGATTCCTGAGAATCTAGGTTTCTTTCTAGCTGTGGATTCTTCCTCATTGATATTGTATTCTGAACAGATAGATAGATAGGTAGCTTAGGGACTGTCAAACTGTCATTTAATACAGGGTTAGAATGTGTTTATGCTTCCCCAGTTCACACTCTGTCCCAACAACATCGGCAAAAGAGGATCCAAGGTCTTCAGAGAAAGAGCAACAGCAAATAGATACTCTACAAAAGCCTACCTTGATTATCTCACTCAATGAGAGTAATTTTGACAAAATGTGAAAGCAGACTATTCTCCTAGATATATTTAATATATTAGGTGCTACTTTTAGCTGCAAAAAAAGGGGAAACAGATGATTCTACTATTATAAAAGTACTGATTATGAAGTTATTTATTTGTAGTAAATACCAGGTACAGGTCAAATAGACTAAGACATCATGCTAAGAGAACTTTGAGAGAATCTGAAGCTAAACAGAGGATATTTCTATTCAAAATAAAAAGCAGAATCTAATTAGAAAATCACCATGTGGTGACCATCATAGTAATAATTAAAGTATGAATCATATTTGATGCTAAAAATCCTGGTTGAAAGTTTGATAGAAAGCATATTTACATAGTCTCCAAGTATTTTCCACAAGATGCCTATTAATTACAAAGGGAAAATAGTAACTTTGCAGTAGAGAAATCTGGCCTATGCCACCTAAACTAAGTGATCAAAGTTAACAACACCAGCAATAGTACAAATCAACATGATGTACCTCTTGATAACATGTACAGAGAAGAATACAACATCACTTGTATGATATTTCTGCCAAAAATGTATAACCCAAATCATGAGGCAAATTTTAAAAAACTCAGATTGAGAGACATTTTACCAAATAACTGACCTGTGCTCTTCAAAAAACATCAAGGTCACAACAAAGAAAGACAGAGCAAATACTCTAGAAAAGAGACTAAAGAAACGACATATAAACATAGCATGTGACCTGGGATTGTCTTTTGCTCTAAAGGACATTATTGGGACAATTGCCAAAGTATTAATCAAATTTTAGATCAGATAATAATATTGTTTAAATGTTAATTCACTGATTTTGAGAATGTACTGTGGTTATGCTAAAGAATGTCCCTGTTTTTAGGAACTACAAATTGTAGTATTCAGGGGGAAAGAGCCATCAATCAGGTCTGCAACTTATTCTAAATAGTTCAAGAAAAAATATATATGTCTATATACATATACATGTTTGTATATATGTATATGCATGTATGTGTGTATCTATGTAGATACAAAAGATGATAGATAGATAGATGATAGATAACAAGATAGACAGATGAAGGAAAGGAGAGAGGGAAGGAGGAAGGAAGGGATAAAAGGAGCAGGTGGAAGGAAGTGAGAGAGAATATTAAGTCAAATGTGGCAAAATATTAATAATTGGGAAATCTTTGTATTAGTTTTAGAACTTTCCTATAAGTCTGAAATTATTTCCAAAAAAAGGAAAATAAAAAAGAAAGAATATATGTACATAAGGAATGGTTAAAGTATTTACTAAGAAAATAATACTTGACTATTAAGTACCTACTATGTGATAGAGATAATGTTAGGTGCTAGAAAGACTACAGTAGGAAGAATGTATGAAATATTTTTTCCCTTAAACTTATAGAGAAAGGAGATTTAATAAAATAAAATAATCAGAGAACAGTTCAAAAGTTTATTTAGCATATAATTAAATGCTAAAGATGATAGGTGTGCATAATTCATAACAATTTTGAGCCACTGTTTAAAATTTAAAATAATGACAAACCACACCAAAAATATAAACTCTGTCAGCATTTCTGGGCTTACAAATAAGCTTGTAAGTAATTTGTAAAAATATGCTTATGTGTGCATATAATTACACACAGAATTTAGAAGCTGAGTATAATAAAATATTTGCTGCTTCTAAAACTTCTCCAATCACTTGGATTTGAAATGCAGGTAATTTTTCCACTCAAAGTAAAATATTTAGAACACGTTTTCATGATAAAGTGGAAAATAGAAAATATATTCTAATGATAGTAAAAGAGAGAAAGGAAAATAATTGTTTAAGTAGAATCAAACATACTCAGCCAGCATGAGCATTAGCTAACTATTCATATGTGTGACTTAACCATTTCCCACTAATCGAATGTCAACAACCTCAGATGAAGCAAATCCACTAAAAGCTTTGATGGAAGCACTCAGGGATAAATTTCAGCATAAGCAATTTTGTAAACAGAAGAGGTTAAACAGGAGAACCCAACATCTGCACTCATACACTGAACAGAAGAAAAGCTGAAAAAACCACCTGGGCCTTTTGCTGCCCCATTTCTGCAGCTCGTGTTTGATTCTGCCCCAGGCAAAATATTATTTAACTAGTCACCGCACTGATATGATAAGTGATAGTCTTAAACATCAAGTTCACCTTTCAGCGCATTCTTGTATTTATTGGTGAGGGTCCAATTTAACTTTGTCTCTCCCAAAGTTAGAGCCAGAGGATGTCGCTTAAGCCGCTAAATAACTAAGCATTAATGTGTGCAATGCAAACAAGTCTGATAAGCAACAGGAAGCAAACAAGTGCAGTTAAGGTGAAAGTACCTCAGAATTCTTATACAGGTGGGCTGCCCCAAGGTTTCACAAGCAACAAAGATAATGAATTTATTTATGATTACTTTGGGGCGATCAGATGTTGAGTTAACTATCAGTTCAATTCTTTTCCTCTTGGTCTAATCTCATTAATTCCATATTTACTTTAATTGGCTCTCATCTGAATTTTCTGATTTCATAATGCATGACTAATAATATTTCCACCATGTCCACTTTGTTCGTCTTGTGTTAGGAAATTATGTGGACTTGATCTTATTTTACATGCGGACAGTATACATGGTTGCTCTTTACAACGTTTCTCAAATAGCAGAATGAAAAGAAGTAGGCAGCTTGGGGTTTAAATTATGACCTTTGACCGGTTACCTAACTATTAACCATTTTGCCAACCTAAAGAAAATAAAACCTTGACTAAAAGACAAGAAGATGCCCTAGTCGGTTTTGCTCAGTGGATAGAGTGTCGGCCTGCGGACTGAAGAGTCCCAGGTTCAATTCCAGTCAAGGACACATGCCCGGGTTGCAGGCTCGATCCCCAGTCGAGGGTGTGCAGGAGGCAGCCAATCAATGATTCTCTCTCATCACCTATGTTTCTATCTCTCTCGTCCTCTCCCTTCCTCTCTGAAATCAATACAAAATATGTATTTAAAAAATAATAAAAGTCGAGAAGATAGAAAGTCCAAGAGGAGAAAACAGGGGGTCTAAGAATGTCCCTATCTCTCAACTTCCATCTCATTTCCAGGTCAAAACCCTAAGACAATGGTTCTCAACCTTCCTAATGCCGCGACCCTTTAATACAGTTCCTCATGCTGTGGTGGCCCCCAACCATAAAATTATTTTCATTGCTACTTCATAACTGTAATTTTGCTACTGTTATGAATCGTAATGTAAATATCTGATATGCAGGATGTATTTTCATTGTTACAAATTGAACATAATCAAAGCATAGTGATTAATCACAAAAACAATATGTAATTATATGTGTGTTTTCCGATGATCTTAGGCAGCCCCTGTGAAAGGGTCGTTCGACCCCCAAAGGGGTCACAACCTACAGGTTGAGAACCGCTGCCCTCAGAGGTGGCACAGGACCAGCAAGATCATTTGAGGCCAGCACCTCCCAGCCTCAGAGGCCTCTGAGCCCATTTGCCCCCTAGTGTCATGCAGGGAAAGTACCATGGCTTTTCAGAGACTTCCCTTTCTCTGGCTCCCAAACCTGCCGAGGCTTCTTTCCAATGAAGTTAATCTATTCCTAATCTGTACCTTAACTATGTTGAATACATTCACTCTTGTAGGTGCCTGCTTTTTCATGTCTACATTTTTTCTATGCTTTGGAGAATAGACACCAATATCCTGTACCCACATTCCCATCAAAAAACAACACAGACATATGCACTGTTCCATTTCAAACTATCAATATTCTCTAACAGGAGATTTGTCACTTAAAAAAATAAAAAAGCACAGTCCAACTGGCGTGGCTCGGTGGTTGAATGTAAACCCATGAACCAAGAGGTCCCCAGTTCAATTCCTGGTCTGGGCACATGCCGGGGTTACTGCCGGTCTGATCCCCAACAGGGGGCATCCAATCAACCTGTCTTTCTCATAGATGTTTCTGTCTCTCTATCCCTCTCCCTTCCGATCTCTCTCTAAAATCAATACAAATATATTTTATAAAAGTTAAGCCCGGCTGGCATGGCTCAGTGGTTGAGTGTCAGCCTATGGACCGGGAGGTCATGATTCAATTACTGGTCAAGGCACATGCCCAGATTGCGGGCTCAATCCCTAGTGTGGGGCATGCAGGAGGCAACCAATCAATAATTCTTTCTCAACATTGATGTTTCTATCTCTCTCTCCCTCTCCTTCTCCTTACTTCTCTGAAAACAATAAAATATATATTTAAAAAAATTAAAAGTTCTGAATATATATTCTGTATAATCTTGAGTTTTATAATCATGTTAATGTTCTATATATTCAAAAAATTAAATTAAATCAACAACGATGGGGGGAGGCAGTCCTAAAACTCAATGCAAACTAAAATAAATGAGCTCAACTACATTTAAAATGAATAATTTTACCATGCTAAATTTTTAAAAACAAAACTAATCCCAGTAACTTCTGAACACAGACTTTGACAACTTGTCAATGTAAAGAAAAATAAAATAACTGTAAATAGTCTTGAACTCTACTTAGATTGGTTTTTTAAAAAAATATATATTTTTATTGATTTCAGAGAGAAAGGGAGAAGGAGAGTTAGAAACATCAATAATGAGAGAGAATCATTGATTGGTTGCCTCCTGCATGCCCCCCACTGGGGGTTGAACCCACAACCCAGGCATGTGCCTTTAGCTGGAATTGAACCTGGGACCCTTCAGTCCACAGGTTGACCCTCTATCCATTGAGCCAAACTGGCTAGGGCATAGAACCATAATTTTTAATAATAGTTTTAAAGTCTCAAACTTCTGTGAAAATTGGCTGTCCATTTACAATAAAAAGACGTAACCCTCAGTTGTCAATACAAACCAGTATTATAATTTATCAGAATAAAAACTCAGCAGTGTGGCTCGGTTGGGCATCATCCTGTGCACCGAAAGGTTGCTTGTTGGATTCCTGGTTGCAGGCTCAAAGCCCAGTAGGGGGCACGTAGGAGGCAGCTGATCTATGTTTCTCTCCCTCCCTCTCCCTCTCTCTCTCAAAATCATTTTTAAAAAAAATA
>NW_006383011.1:10178059-10178871 GCF_000327345.1 Myotis davidii
AGGGTGGGAGAAGCCCAAGGAGGGGTAAGATGTTTATATAATCTTAAGGTATTCTCCCAGCAAATTATTTATTACAAAAGGAAAAACAGTAATTGTGCACAGAGGAAATGGTTAATGCTCAACTTCAATATTAATAAATTAAACATCACCAATAATGGGCCAACAGACATTGTGCACCTCCAGATACAATGCCGGAGGATGCACTATCACTCTTGGGGCTCCAGCCAAAAATGCGTACCCTGAATCTAATCATGAGGAAACACAAGATAATCCCAACATGAAGGACATTCTGTAAAGTAACTGGCCTGGGTGTTTCAAAAAGATCAATGTCCTGAAAGACAAAAAAAAAGAAAAAAGAAAAAAGGCTGAGACACTTTTCCAGATGAAAGGAGACCAAAGAGACATGACAACTAAGTTCAATGCATGAGCTGGACCGGAACCCGTGCCAGAGAAAAACTGCCCTAAAGACAAGTGTTGGAACAATTGGCTAAATTAGAATATACACGAACTTATAATATTTACAGGTAATAGTACATGGCAATATTAAATTTCCCAAATTTAATAACTACACTGTGGTTCTGTAACAGAATATTTTTATTCTTAAAGGTGCAGGTTTTAGTATTAAGAGTAAAGGGTGCCCTACCAGGTTTGGCTCAGTGAATAGAGCGTAGGCCCTCAGACTGAAGGGTCTTGGGTTCGATTCAGGTCAAGAGCATGTACCTCAGTTGCAGGCCTGATCCCTGGCCCTGGTTGGGGTGTGTGCAGGAGACAACCAATTGATGTTTTTCTTTCTGTGTCTCTCCCCCTCCCTT
>NW_006383011.1:10179009-10196118 GCF_000327345.1 Myotis davidii
ATATTATAATTCAGACAAGTTAAAACCAAGCTATATACAGAATTTGTGATTTATATTAGTGAAAGCAGCACTTTCCATCATATTACATGTGATTCATAATCTACTTTTATGCTTTTGTGGTTTTTCAAAATGATTAACCAAATATTTTATATTTTCATTAGTTACATTTATTCATTTAAACCTATGTTAGATAAAACTGGTAAATTGCTCTGAAAATGAAAAATAACTTTTTCAACTTTCTTGCTAGTAATTATAACATGGAAGTACCAAAACTTTCAAAAGTCCTGACACTTTCCCCAAGGTTAGTGGAAACAGACACCGTAATTCGTGCTTTTTTTCTTTCCAGTTCGCAAAATTCAAGTTTATAACACTGAACAAGACCACTCCACAACTGGAATTATTAATGACATTTGTAATCCATTTATAATCATATTCTTGGATGAAATAACTTGGAAAACAATCTCTCAACAATGATGAGACTCATTATCATTCAGCTACACTATTAATAAGAATAAAATAGAAGTTAAAACCTTAAAGCCGAGACGCTTAAAATCTAGTTTTTAAAATAACTTTGGATTAACTTCACTAGCATAACCTCAAAGACACTGATTACGGAGCTCAGAACTTCCCAGCTTAATTAGAACATCATTGATCACCATTCATCATACGAAGCCTCATCTCTTCTATATTCAAAAAGTTTGTATTTCTAGGCTTCCCCCGACACAGAGGGAAGGGTAATCTTCATTCTCCCCATCTGGCCCAGGTTCTTTTTCTAGTAAATATATTCCTTTCATTTCAAACTAGTAGGAAGACGTTAGGGGTTGGGGAATGGATCTCATGTGCACCTCTACCACCTTTGAAAACTTCTGAATTCCAGAGCAAGAGAAGCAGTTAGCTGTCAAGGTTTGCTCATGAGAGGAAAAGATAGAACATTCACAAACTGACTTCTTCAGACAGAATCACATTTGGCAAAAATAATTAAATTTGGTAGCGTAATATACTAAGGCCGTGGGGAAACAGGTCCTCTTTAGGCCTGCTGCCTCTTTGGTAATGCAATTCTGCAGAATACTAGTATATTACAGTTGAAAGTGGGCATAGCTATGACCGACAAAGTTCAGCTCTAGATATCTTCCTAGAAGGATCCCTCCTCCCTATATGTACAAGTATTTACTAAAACATTGTTTGAAAAGCAAAAGAACCTAAACATCTTTCAGTGGAGGAATTTATTTAGAAAGAAAAAAAACACACACAGGCACAAAGCATCCTGGGTAAATTCTTGGGTAAATATGTGAATATAAAAACTAAAAATGTAACAGTAAAAGGCTCGGTCTCTGACTCCATCATGTTCAAACCTACGTTGTTCCCAAGGCCTTTAGGCCAACGGCTCCTTCAGACAAGAGGAATTCTGCTTGAGGCTAGAGTTTTTACAAAAACAGCCCCTCCCGTATTCCCTTCTCCGGACATAAAAGAAGTCTGAACTCTGTACTTCCTTAAAATAGATTTGAGTATTAGAACTCCCATCTTCTCAGTTGGTGCCTTCTCCAGCAATAAACCCTTCATTACTCCAAACTCTGACATTTGGAGTTTTGGTTCAGAGCATCAGGCACATGGACTTGATCAGTAACAAAAAGATACACACCAACTGCAGAACAGTGGTTAAGCTCTGAGGATAATGGAGGGAGATCAGGAATGGAAACAGAAGCTTTATCCAAAATGCTCTAAAGTTTAAAGGAAAATATACTCGTGTATTACTTACATAATTACAAATTAATATTCAAAGATTATTTTTAAATGTATCAAGTTAAATTCTAAATAAATTAAGACAGGTCAATTTGACTATAAAATGATAAAAATACTGATACGGTAATTAGGCTGTTTGGATTACTAACATTTTTTTTTAGTATTTTTATTGATTTCAGAGAGGAAGGGAGAGGGATAGAGAGAAACATCAATGATGAGAGAGAATCATTGATTGTCTGCCTCTTCCCACCCCCAATTTGGGGGTGGGGGGAGGAATCAAGCCCGCAACCCAGGCATGTGTCCTTGGTTGGAATCAAACCTGGGACCCTTCAGTCTGTAGGCGGACGCTCTATCCACTGAGCCAAACCAGCTAAGGCTACTAACATTTTGTTATACTTCTATGTAATGGCCCAGAATCAGAGTCTGAACCTTGATCTTGCAGTATATACTGAACCCTACTGATTCCTAAATAAAGCTAACTATCTTATTTCCTTATCTATACTTAAAATTTTAAGAAGCCCACTGGAAGAAAGAAAAGAAGGAGAAAGGGAAGGAAATAAGGAAGTTTCCCAAAATATTACATCTAATTATGATTATTTGTCTGACTTCAAACTTCAGTCTTGGGTCATGTATAAGATGTGAGTGGTGTGGAGAGAAATGGCATCAGAAAATTATCTCAAAAATCTTTGATTTAAAAATAAAACCACAAAACAAGAGGGGGTTGGGGAAGATATTATACTACAGAGATCTTAACGATGCCAGACACTAGAGAACTGAAAATATCAACTTTTTTTCAACAGAGGATATGAAAAAAAGTCCCAAAGTCTAGGGAAATGCATTTAGGACATGTAAGCGGTTAGCACGGTGAAGGAATCCACTTCTTTTAAATAATTTCTACTGAAAGATGGATGCATTAATTTGCATCTTACTCTGAACCTAATTAATAAACCTTAAGAACTGTTCTCTCACATACATAAATTTATTTCCTGAAATGCAAAAGAGAGTAGTCCTGGGAAGAAACCAGAGGGCTAGCTAGTTACGTTGGCAAATTTTATATCCTCTATAAAAGGTGAGGGATTTATTGTTACATTTCTTTCATAGATTAGTTTGTAAGTTCTTCTGGTGGTTACCCCAGAAACTACAACATATACCCTTGACTTCTAAAAGTTCAGGGTTAGTCCATACCTTTATTGTCTTTCTAGAAATAACTTGGAACGCTTTAAGTCCCTTTCAACTTTAAAACTATTGCTGTTAGGAGGCATTTAAAAAATATTACACACATTTTAAACACTTAACAAGATATTACTATCTACACTAATAAAAGAGAAACATGAAAATTGCTGTCACTCTGCTACGCGCAGCAGCCAATCAGAGCGACTAAGCAAATTAACCCAACAAAGATGGTGGTTAATTTGCATACACAGGCACAAAGCGAAGACTGAACAGGCTTGGCTTCTCTGCTGCAGCTACAGAGGAGAAGCCAAGCCTCACTGCAGCTGGACCAAAGGCCTGGGTCCCGGGTGTTGGAGGAAAACCGGTGCCAGCAGCCAGGAGAAGGCCTATTGCGCAAATCTTTGTGCAACAGGCTTCTAATTGTTTTTATATAGTTAGTGTTCCTTTAGCCTCATGTTTACCGCTAGCCCTGTTCACCAACAGGTAAAACTTATCTATATGAGAGGGGTTATCTTCAAGACGTGATGTTGACTAGGAGGTAGCAGGTGAGTGTTCTGGGGTGCAGTGACATTATATTTCTTGATGTATGTAGTAGTCATACATGGGCGTATCCACTTTGCTAAATTTCGCCAAGCAGACCAATTTGTGTGCTTTTCTGGTATATGTATACTTGAGTTTAAAACTTATAAAAATGAATAGAGATATGGTGTCCACCTCTGGACAATTTTTTCTTTCTGGTCTTTTTTCAAAAGTTTGTTTAATGAGCATATCTACATACTATATTGGAGGAAAAGCAACTTTAAAAAATAGCAAAATTGAGATTCTGTGAGGTTCACAACAACTCTAAGTACGCTGAGTAATTTAAACACAGTGTAACTAAAAAACACTGGGTTGCTAGACATGCTGAAAAATGATGACCTAGAATGAACTCATCCTTAAGGTGGGGAAGAAGAAATCAATTTTTGTCAGTATCTATCACAACATGAAATGTACACGTTTATACCCTGGCCATGCTTCTAGGAATATCTGCTACAGAAACACCCACACATACTCTCTAGAAAGCATGAACTCTAAGGATGTCTGCTCCAGCATTGGCTAGAAGAGTGGACAATCTAAGTGCCCGTCAACAGGAATGCTAAGACAGAGAACAGAGACCAACATGAAGTTCAGGGGTTCTTCTGACTATCACAGTAGGTGAATGTTGGCCTCTGAGCAATTCAAGTCAACAAAAATTTATTGAGTTGTTTCCCCAAGCCAGGCTTTGTGCTGGGCATGTGAGGACAATAGTGAACGAAAGAGAATGTAGCCCTATAGCCGAAGAAAAAAAAAACCCAAAACCAGATTCCATATTGTCCCAATCCAGGCTGGTCCTTATGAGATTATCCTATATATCCTATATAATAAAACCCTAATATGCAAATTGACCAAACAGTGGAACGACCGGTCTCTATGACGCGCATTGACCACCAGGGGGCAGATGCTCAACGCAGGAGCAGTCCCCTGGTGGTCAGTGCGCTCCCACAGGGGGAGCGCTGCTCAGCCAGAAGCTGGGCTCACGCTGGTGAGTGCAGCTGCAGTGGCGGGAGTCTTTCCCACCTCCACAGCAGGCAGACATCTCCCAAGGGGTCCCAGACTGCGAGAGGTCTCAGGCCAGGCTGAGGGACACCCTCCTCTCCTGCCCAGCAAGAATGTCATGCACCAGGCCTCTAGTTTTAATAACACCCCTGAGACCTGGCTCAGTGGTTGAGCGTCAACCTATGAAGTAGGAGGTCATGGTTCAATTCTCAGTCAGGGCACATGCCCAGGCTGCAGGCTTGGGGAGTATAGGAGGCAGCCAATCAATGATTCTCTCTCATCATTTATGTTTCTATCTCTCTCTCCCTCTCCCTTCCTCTCTGAATTCAATAAAAAAATATATTTTTAAAAATAACACCAATGATTTTTGTTTATAACTTCAACTGAGGATCATTAAAAATTATGCTTCCCAAAAGCACTGGGGCAAACCTTTGCAAGAAAAGGAAGTAAATCCTTATTGAGTCTTTCTCTGGCACCATATAATCACAGATAATTTCTTGTTATCCTACTGTTTAGATAATTTCTTGTTATCCTACTGTTTACTTTTCCTGAGATTTCTGTCAAATAGCTATAATTTCCTTTGGATGGCTTGCCAAAAATCAATAAACGATTCTACCCTTACTTTTGTAATAAACTGCACTAAAAGGAATTGGTTTCCTCCAGAATTACTGAAACACTTTGGGCATATTAAAGTAAATTTTCTTACCTATAAATTACAAAAAATTTAACCAGGCACAAAATTAGAAGAAGTAATAATGGTTCAGTTCTGTAATCCCAGTATTAATATAAAGTAGTAATCCTAGATAAACTTATATAATGTCGTTATGAATAAACAAGATTAAAGTAAGTATATTAATAGAAACAAAAACTGTTTAGCATCCTTCCACATATGCTTCAATTTCTTTCATAATTTCACATACCTCAGGGATAAATAACATGTCATAAAATCAATTATGCTAATTAACTTAGTATTTTCTGCTTATGGCCCAAATAAAATAAAACAAAGAGCCTGAAATAAATTTACTAAGTTCTAATCCCCCTTGCAAGTACAATTTTTTCTTTGTCATTTTAGTCTTAAGTGGGAATTAATTTCACTCATTACATGGGCTTCTACCATACATGCTAGTTTTCTCATACCATAGTGACAAGCAAGGCTACAGCAGAAATGTTCATTTTGTTTTCTGTCATTTCACAAATATTTGTTTAGTTTCTGAATCAGGGTTTTGGAATCCCTGAACAAAGCCAATAATCTAAATTTTAAAAACATACAGAGAGCTTTGCCCTGGCCGAGTGGCTTGGTTCATTGCAGTGTCATCCCATACACCAAAAGGTTGCAGGTTCGACCCCCAGTTGAGGCGTGTATGGAAGGCAACCAATAGATGTTTCTCTCTCTCTCTCTCTCTCTCTCTCTCTCTCTAAATCAATCAACATAGCCTCGGGTGAGGATTAAAACAAAAACAGAGAGTTTTAAGACCTCATTATAAACTTATAGTGTTCTGAATTCCTGTCTTGTTTTAGTGTGTATTTTCTGGCTACCTATTTTCACTTACTACTACCCAAATATCAGTCTAGCAGACGTATTATCTTATTACCCAGAAAGCACACTTACTATGAGGAGAAGGGTGCCCTTTGCACATCTGCTCCTATTGTGGTTAAGAAGGGTGCAGTGGCTGCTCGGGACACGTGAAGACTGAGGACTCAGAAGCCACTGCACACAGGGGTCTAATTATGAAAACAAGGGAAACATTTGATCCACCAACATAAGGGAGACATTTGGCAAGGTTCTAAAATTAGTATGATTTATACATTACCACATTTACCAAAAATGTTGCCTATCTCCTAAAGATTTAATAAAGTCTCTTTTTAAAATCCCTAGGAATGCATGAGGGAAAAGGTCAAGGATTGGTGTTCATGCCACATGAGCACAGGCTGTAGAAACACGCAGCCTCTGGCGTGCACACAGTACAGGAGAAAAGTCACTTAGACATCCAGCAACTGACAACCTGGATCCATTCTAGGACGTCTTCTAGCGACTGCCTCCTGGACATGGCACCTCTGTGTCACCACTGGGGGTATGCTGCTGCTCAATGCTTTCATTGATTTATTGCTGGGAATATGATTTCCACTTTTTTTGTGGCACCCAAAAGGAAAATGCTAGCTGCTGAATTAGCTTCTGAGATTCAGGAGAGGGTTCGATGAAACTGGAACACATATGGAATTAAATATACCTAGAAACAGATCATCATTTTCTATTTATAAAATAACAAAAAAATATTATCACTTAAAGAGAAAATCTGCTCTGAAAAAACTAAGCTCTGAATTATGTGAAATTTGAGCCTATAATTTTTTGCAGTGTGTAACAGTCTACAAGGATTAACAGCAACAACAAAATCACCTGTTTTCCTTTCTTTTTCCTCTTCTGTTATTTTCCCTCCTGAAGGCATTTAAACAGATTGCTGTGTAAGTTTTGAAAAGAAATAATCAGTCATTATAAAAAACCAGCTGAAGTCACAAGCCTGTTCTTAGGAAAACAATAAGGTGGGTTTTCAAACCTCTGATTTGTTGCTGCATTAAAGCAGATATGCCTCTTGATTAAGGATAGTTTGGGGAGTAAGAGACACAATTGCTCAACTTGCACCTTCATTCATATTCCCTACTGGAACAGATGGCATCTTGAGGGCACTTAATCTCCCAGAATAGGTGACTCAAATCTTCCAGCTATCAAGAAGTGTTTTGTGCCTGGCTGGTGTGGCTCAATGGTTGAGCATCGACCTGTGAATCAGGCGGTCATGGTTCAACTCCTGGTCACGGCACATGCCTGGGTTGCAGGCTCATTCCCCAGTACAGGCCGTGCAGGAAGCAGCCAATCAATGATTCTCTCTCACCATTAATGTTTCTACCTCTCTCTCCCTTTCCCTTCCTCTCTGAAATCAATACAAATATATTTCAAAAATATAATACATTTTTAAAAAAGAAGTGTTTTACCGAACACTTTCCCACCGCCTCCACATTTTCATCCTTACTCATTGTTCTGCAATCTGGGCTCTGCCCCTGCACTACTTGAATGACAATGCTCTTCCCCTGATCTGTTTTAACTCTCAATCCCAGTCCATCTCTTTGCTGGGCTTCCAGTGGACCCCTCGCCACCTGCCTTTCCAGAGCACAGACAGACGTCGACTCCTCTCTTGCCTTCCAAGTCCTTGCATCCTCTCACTTCCTCTGTGTCCTTTTGTGCTTCTTTTGCTCTCTTCTGACTTAAAGGTAAGGGTGTGTACCAGGTTCCACCTTTTTGGTTTTTCCCAAATATGTTTTTATTGATTTCAGAGAGAGGAAGGATGAGGGAGAGAGAGATAGAAACATCAATGATGAGAATCATCAATTGGCTGCCTTCTGCACGCCCCCACCAGGAATCGAGCCATGATTTCCTGGTTCATAGGTGGATGCTCAACCACTGAGCCACACTGGGAGGGCTCCAGGTTCCATCTTAAGCCCATCAGGTCACCTGCTCTCCTTTCATCTCTCACATGTGGCAATCACCAGGAGTGTCTCCTGGACGGCACTCAATCAATACCTATGAGACGAGGCTCACCCTCATCCATGCTGGGGCCATCCATAGAAGAGACTATCTAATCTGGGTCTCCATCCAGTTATGTTCTCTGACCACCACCCCACTCCCAAGAATGGGGTTGAGACTGTGACTCTAGTTTAACATTTTCACAAGAGGCTTCTTATGATTGTACTAGAGGCCCAGTGCACGAATTTGTGGTGTCCGGCTGGCCCACCTCAATCGGGGTCGATCAGGGTGGCCGGCCAGCTGGTGGGAGGGACTGCAGGAGGTTGGCTGTGGGAGCGCACTGACTACCAGGGGGCAGCTCCTGCATTATGCGTCTGTCCCCTGGTGGTCAGTGCACGTCATAGGGACTGGTCATCTGGTCATTCCAGTCCTTCAGTCATAACAGTCGCTTAGGCTTTTATATATATAGATGGCTCCCTCTATCTCTCCTTCCTGGTTTATAGCCTCCATGTAACAGAAAGAGAAAGGCTTTGCGGTCAGATAGAAATGTGTTCAAAGCTGGGTCTATGAATTATTAGCTATGTGATTATACCTCTGAATTTTTCAGAATTACAGGTTGAAAAAATATATATGTAAAGTATTTGTATGTACATATATAAATTAAAACTTAGGGCCTAGTGAGGTTTCTTTTTATTTCTCTTTAACTCTCTTTGCAAAACTCCTTACATGCTTTATTTAATTGAATTTTCACAGTAACCTATCTGAGGTCTAGAGGAAGAAGCTGAGGCTGGCTGGGTAACAACTAATAAGTGGTAGAATCAGATTCTAACCTAAGCCTGCCTAGCTCTGAAGCCCTAGCTCTTTCCACCACATAAAGTGCCTGCAGAACACAGAGGGGGTGGTATGTTGGGTGAGAGCGGTGGGGAACGCACAAATGGGAAATTAGAGCATAATGTGAGAAGTGCCATAAGAGAGGTATGGAGAACACACTGTAGGGTTTACTGAGGAAACAGACATTGACTCAGCCTCAAGAAACCAGAGAGAGCTCGCAGACAGTTCACTGGAGTTGCCTCTAGAGAGCATGACTCTACCCCCAGAGACTGGGCAGGGCATTCTAAGCAGCCAGACCATGTGCAGTCACTGCAGGGAGTATGAGGTGATGGGAGCAGAAGTGGGGGAGGGCAAAGGAACACAATTATGGCAGGAGGTAATGGCAAAAAGGCAGGGCAGGCCCTAGCCAGTTTGGCTCAGTGGATAGAGTGTTGGCCTGCGGACTGAAGGGTCCCAGGTTCGATTCTGGTCAAGGGCATGTACCTTGGTTGCAGGCACATCCCCAGTGGGAGGTGTGCAGGAGGCAGCTGATCGATGTTTCTCTCTCATCGATGTTTCTGACTCTCTATCCCTCTCCCTTCCTCTCTGTAAAAAAATCAATAAAATATGTTTTTTTAAAAAACATACTTAAGATCTTAAAAAAAAAAAAAAGCAAAAATGTCCTCTGTAAAAAAAAAAAAAAAATCAAATATATATATATATATTTTAAAGGCAGGGCAGGGCTATGCCCAAGTGTGTGAAGCCCATTCCAGAAGCAAGACAGCCCTCGAGAGTTTTTAAGGAGGGCATGGACAGATCAGAACTGGACTTTCCAAAGCTAATCCCAGCGCTGGCATAGTTCAGGGATTCCGGAACTCAGGACCACTTGGGGAACCTTTCCTATCTTTTTATTTATTTTGGTTAATCCTCACCTGAGGATATTTTCCCATTGGTTTTTAGAGAGAGTGGAAGGGAGAGAGAGACATACAGAGAAATATCAATGTGAGAGAGGCACATTGATTGGCTGCCTTCGCACATACCCCGACCAGGGCTAGGGACTGAGCCTGCAACTGAGGTACATGCCCTTGACCAGAATCGAACCTGGGACCCTTCAGTCAGTCCCCAGGCTGTCTCTCTTTCCACAGAGCCAAACCAATGGGAGCTGGGGAACCTTTTTTAAAAGGTTTGTCCCATTATTGTGAATGTTAACTTTAGTCATTTGGTTAAGGTGGTGTCTGCCAGGTTTCGTCAATGTGGTTATTGTTTGTCCTTTGTAATTAATAAATATTTTGTAGCAAATATCATGTTCCTTCACAAACTTTCACCACAAGTTATA
Source organism: Myotis davidii (assembly GCF_000327345.1). Taxonomy (NCBI): domain Eukaryota; kingdom Metazoa; phylum Chordata; class Mammalia; order Chiroptera; family Vespertilionidae; genus Myotis; species Myotis davidii. Next base: position 10,189,158 of record NW_006383011.1, read on the forward strand.
ACATCCATTGATTTTTTTCCACTGTGGGTCGCGACCCCTTTGGTGGTCGAACGACCCTTTCACAGGGGTCGCCTAAGACCATCCTGCATATCAGATATTTACATTACGATTCATAACAGTAGCAACATTGCAGTTATGAAATAGCAACAAAAATAATTTTATGGTTGGGTCACAACATGAGGAACTGTATTTAAAGGGCCAGAAGGTTGAGAACCACTGCTATAGATACATGGCTTTTTATTTTATTCAAAGGATTGTAATTCAAGCTCAAATTACCCCAGAGGTGGCCAGTGAACGTCCCCTCAAGCTGGCCCTTGTGTGATTATGATATCTCCCTTGTTCTTTTAGCACTGCCATCCTTTCCAGCACAGGAAGCTATTCCAGACTCATTCTGTGTTTTCCCTGCCTCCTCTCCCCTCATCTGGAATAAGCTTTTTTAAGTTCTGATCCTTCTGTGTGAAGAATGGAATTTAGAAACCATCCTAAAGTTCTGGTACTTGGTGTGTCACTGTCGCTTCTTGCAATGGACAGGGAAAGAAAAGTGTGTGTGTGTGTGTGTGTGTGTGTGTGTGTACACCTATCTATATTTCTATGGGAAATTTCTTTAAATACAGATTTCGGGGGGCTATGGCCAGGCCTACTGAATCAGAATCGTTAGGAGTGGGCTCATAAATCTGTGTTTGTTTAATGTTTAGCCAGGTTTTCAAAGAGAGGACTGACCAGGGGAGTGATAGTGGGGGCAGAAAGGCTAGTTAGGAGGCTACTCTACTAATCCAGACAAAAGTTAACAGGGTTGTGAACCAGGGCAGAAGCAGCAAGATAGAGAGGATGTGACCGTCTGTCCTTGGGGCTGACTGGATGATGGAGGTGAAGAGGGAAGCAGTGGCAGGCATTCAATGTCTCCTGCATGGGTAACTGTCATCGCTGTACCCTGAGTGCTGTCATTTACACAGAAAGCACTGAACAGGTTTACTTAATTGAACATCTCACTTTTCTCCTATAGATTATAAAAAAAACCCAAGCGACATTCTGGGAAGAAAATAATTATAAAACATTCAAGAATCCATATCTCTTCCTTACATTTTATCATATAGACTAAAAAACTGAATGTTACTCAGGACAAGAAAGATGACTTGTGAATTCACTGTCAGCAGGCCAGGCTCTCACATGGATAAACGTGGCCTGGCCGACGTGATTGTGTCTGTGCATGCTGTGCATGCAGAATAATAGACCGGGAAGGCTTTTTACCAAGAAGCAACCTTTGTCACCATGTCTCTCATTGTCCAGAATACAAAGAGAGCTACAGTCGGCTGGAGATCAGTCATTAAGCTGAGATGACTGCTTACTATCACTGCAGCATAAAACTCACTGGCGCATGAGCAAAATATATAAAGGGGCTGTAAGAAGAAAAGTGAAGCTAAAAGAAAATGATCCTTGGAATTCTAACTGCTATAACACAAAGTTTAAAACCCAGATACAAGTACAACCCAGAGGAAAGTAATAATTCCCAGCGTTCATGTAGCAAAAGCAATTCATCAATGACCTTCTCCTTGCTAAATCCACGGGGCACTTTCCAGACCTACCTTGCTACTAGTATATACCCTCCTATGGACACTGTTGAAGGCCTCCTTGGTGCCCTCTCTGCTCTTGGCCTCCAGGACATTCCACTCTTCTGGTTTTCCTCCTACCCCTCTGACTGGTCCCATCTTTCACAAGCACCTCTGCTGATCTCCTAAAAGTTCACCTTCCTCAAAATGCTAGCCCTGGGGTGGGAAGGGATCAACCAAAGAACTTATATACATATATGCATAACCCAAGGATACAAACAATAGGGCGGTAAAGACCTGGGGTGGAGGTAGGGGCAGGGGACATATGTTATACTTTCAACAATAACGATTTTTTAAAAAAATCTAGCCCTGGCCTCTTCTCTTTCCTCTCTTCCCTCTGTCTAGGTTATCTCATTCACTCCTAACACTCTCACTACAACTCCCACAGCGCTCTCCTGAGCAGGAAGACCCATATAAATGTATAATCACCTCGTGCATGTCCCACAGACATTTCAATCTAAATATGTTCAAAGCTGAACTTATCACCCCCTGACCTGGAACCTGTTCCCCATTCTATTTTGGTGAATGATTACCACCATCCAACCAGAAACTTGACCCTACCTTATACTTTCCTTCTCCCCCAACCCTATTTCCAAACAATCATCAGGAATCTAGAATCTCCAGAGTATTTTCATTACTTTCCTTGCGTACTGCCATAATGATCTCACACCTGGGTTATTTCAAGTGCCTCCAGACTGTCTCTCCAACAATCCATTATCTACACTGCAGCCCAAGTGACCAGCCCAGAGTTTAAATAATCTAATGATGCTCGTTTCTGCAGAAGGTCCTCTCTGACCACCACCCCCTCCCATGAATGGGCTAGGCATTGTCCTGAGGCTTTCAGACATCTTGGGCTAACAATGATAGACCTGAACACACCATATCCAGCGGCTCATTTATAAATATTGCCCCTATAGATTCCTTGAGAGGAGGTACATATTGTTCACTGTTGGGTCCTTAGTGCCTAGTACAGTGCATGACACATAGGACACTCAAGAAATCTTTGTGGCTTCTTAACTTAATGATCCATTTTAAATTAAGGCTCAAAAGATCAACTCAGTTGGTTTTGTAAGACCAAGCTGGATGGTCACGTGTGCTGAAGGCAAAGGTAGATGTGTGTGTGTGTGTGTGTGTGTGCGCGCGCGCGCACGTCTGTGTCTATGTGCAAAATAGATCATTAAGATAAGCTAGTCTGCAGTCAGAGAAAATAAAAGCATATTATCCAGAGAGAAGCAGAGATGTGAATCCCTGTGATACACAGGAACACTTGCAAGAAGAAGAAACAGGGGAAAAGACCAGTTGCCTGTTTACCTTGCAAGTGCCTGAGAGGCCAGCCATACTCCTCCCTATGACTGAGTTCCAAAAGATTCTCATCACCTTATGATCCTTGTGCCTTACACTGATTCTCAATAGACTTAGACTAATTCTCAGACCAGCCTATTTCTATTTCCGCCTCATATCTCCGGCCAGTCCAGAGAAAGCTCCTTTCTTTAGGGAGATAGAGCTGGCCTGCCGCTCCCTCCTTCATGCCGATGGGAAAGAGAGTGGCAGAGAACTAGATGGCAATCCTGGAATCTTACAATTCCTGGGTTGTGGCCATCCAGGTGCCTGCCTCCCACTGGGGAAAGAAAGGAACTGACTGATAAAGCAGTAGAGTTTGAGGGACACCCTCTCTGACCACACCCTCTGCTTTCTATACCATCTCCACCCCCTCATCTGTCTCCAGCAGCAAGGCTGAAGGCTGTAAATTCGTTCTTAAAAAGCAGGGCTCTTTGGGAGTAAACAAAGGTATATAAACTGTTGCTGGTCCCTAAGCTAGCAGGGACTAAATACTGCACTGGCTCCTCCAAGTATAAGGTTACATTCTTTAAATATATAAAAATCTATATATCCTTCATAGGATCTAACAGCATCTTCACAAACATGGGATAGAAACTAAAGCCTCGGATTTCTATTACTTTTAGGTTAATCATTTTTAAAAAATATGTTTTTGTTGATTTTAGAGAGAGAGGAAGGGAGAGAGAGAGAAACATCGATCAGCCGCCTCCCGCATGCACCCCAGTAGCGGATTAAGCCCGCAATGTGGGCATATGCCCTGACTGGGAATTCAACCAGTGACCTTTCAGTGCACAGGACAATGCTCAATCAACTGAGCCATACCAGCCAGGGTTGGGTTAAACTTTTTAATGATTATTTCCATTTCTAGGTCCCCAAATGTTCAGTATTTTCTATGTGAGAGGAATGGGTACCCTGCTAGAGAAATTCAAAGGCTATAGATGTCCAAGACAATTCAATGGGGGGAAAAATAGTCTTTTAAACAAATGGTGTTGGGACAACTGGATTTCCACACGCAAAAGAACCCCTACCTCACACTATATATAAAAATGAACTCAAAATGGACCACCTGACTAAATGTCAGAGCTAAAACTATACAAAATCTTAGAAGAAAACATGGAAATAAATCTTCATGACCTTCAATTAAGTGATGATTTCCTAGCTATAACACCAAAAGGATAAGCAACAATAAATAAATAAATAAATTGAACATCAACAAAATTTAAAACTTCTGTGCTTCAAAAGACACCATCAAGAAAGTGGAACAACTACTCACTAAATGGAAGAAAATATTTGCAAATAATATATTCAGATAAGATACTTAGATTGACAATATATAAAGAACTCTTAGAACTCAAAAATAAAAAGACAAGCCAAATAGAAAATGGCCAAAGGATTTGAATGGACATTTTCTCCAAAGAAGATATATAAATGCATTCATAAAAACTGACCAATGTTATTAGTCTTTAGGAAAATACAAATTAAAACCACATGATGGCTTAGCTGGTTTTGCTCAGTGGATAGAGTGCTGGCCCGCAGACTGAAGGGTCCCGGGTTCAGTTCTGGTCAAGGGCACGTACCTTGGCTGCAGGCTTGATCCCCAGCCCTGGTTGGTAGGGATGCGTGCAGGAAGCAATCAATTGATGGGCCTCTCTCACATCGATGTTTGTGTGTGTGTGTCTCTCTCTCCCCCTCCCTTCCACTTTCTCTAAAAATCAACAGACAAATATCCGTGGGTAGGGATTTAAAAAACACACGAGATACCACTTTACACCCAGTAGGATGGCTATAATCAAAGAGACAGACTATAACCAGTGTTGGTAAGGACGTGAAGGAATTCAAACTCTGATACAATGCTGGTGTGGTGATAAAACTGTTCGGCTGTTTTAGAAAACAATTTGGCAGGATAAAAACAAAGATTTACATATATAAGATAAAGCAAAATTTTAAAAAGCATAAACATTCTAATTTTGCAGCTATTACTTGCATAATGATCTGTGGTTTGTGTTTTTTAACCTGTTGGAGTTCATTTTATTCCTATGTACAAAGACATACATGCAAACTAAAGAATTCTGCTCACCTATGCATACTCAGACCAACCAAATATGGAACATTTAGCAATAAAGTCCTTTCTCCAAAGGCATGCTTACTACTGTGTCACTATTCAGTGTAAATATATAACCACCTTAATAAATAGGCCAGAAGTTAAATTGATTTTTTTCTCTTCATCAGGTAGGGCTCCCTGCAAATCCAGTTATACAAAAAAATTTCATTCATCTTTTCTTCAAATCTGAGTGTTTCTTTAAGCCAGATATCATTACCTCCCCACTAGTCCAGCTGCCAGTCACAACAGCAACTTACTGCAACTCCACCCTTTTCCCACCTTCAGTTTCTTTCATTTTTTATTATTTTTAAATATATTTTATTGATTTTTTTACAGAGAGGAAGGGAGAGGGATAGAGAGTTAGAAACATCGATCAGCTGCCTCCTGCACACCCCCTACTGGGGATGTGCCCGAAACCAAGGTACATGCCCTTGACGGGAATCAAACCTGGGACCCTTCAGTCTGCAAGCCGATGGTCTATCAACTGAGCCAAACCGGTTAGGACCCACCTTCCATTTCAATAGTGCATTTAATTTCTTCCCTATTATAGAAAAATTAGGTTAGGAGTTTAAATCCTCAAAGTAGTTAAGTGAACTGTCACATAAATATTATTTAACCCCAGGGAAGTGTCTGTTTAATTGCCACTCTCTCCCTTCTCCCAAAGGACTGCATCTTATTTTGATGGTGTAATAGAAAGCACTGCATTAAGAAAGAGCAAAAACATAATGGGTTTACAATTTTAAACATCTAACCTTTTCACGAGTCACTGCTAATCGCTTGCACCTGTGCCTTTAATAATCAGCCTGGCAATTAGAAAAGCAAAATCCCCAGGACAGAACTAGTAGGGATGCCCCAATCACAGCCACTGCCATTTCCGGGAGAGAAGAAAAGCTGTTTTGTCATATGTGACATGAAGGAAGTTTTACGTTAGTTCCACCAAATCTTCAGAACAATAGAGCTCCTAGTACTTAAAATCCCCATCTTCTAAAAGTCACAATTTTAAAAAACTACATCTTACTATATCTTCCAATATTAAGTTTTTACTACATTTTTCAACTTTAGGTCTCAGGTGGTGGTGGGGGACGGGGGGGAGGGAAGGTTCCGGAATAAGCACAATACTCAAGGCAGGGAGGGGAGCTAGTCTTTAAAATAATTTCTCCCAGGGAGAAATTAAGACCATTAACATCCCACCACTTAACCGTTTACTTCACTACAAAAGGCAAACTTGGAGCACAGGGGCAATATCCTGAAAGTGGGATGGAAGTGGTTCTGCACCAATGAGCACACAAGCTTGGAAGGTTCAGATATGGTCTGTCAGTTGTGGTCCACCCTGAGCAAGTCATTTCCCTGTGGGCTGAGGCTCCCATAGCACGGAAATCTTCCTTAACTGCCCGTGGCTGAACCGGATTCCCTGTGAGCAGCATCTGGACCACACCTCTGGTCAGGCAAGAAGCTGACAAGGGCTGGAGGGCAAGGCGGCTGGTCCCAAGAAGGGAGGGCAGGGCTAATCACCAAAATAGGTTCCTCTACCAATTCACAGGGGGAACCCCTAACATGGCTGTGCATCCCGTCCTGTTCTTGTCCACGGTCCTGGCCATCCGCTACCAGATGTCGGTCATTCTGTGGGCTGACTGGGGGGATTTTGTGGTCCGGCAGCTGCCAGCCTGTTGTGGAAGCATCCATTTGGTGTATAAAGAAGCTTTTAGGCATTAAAACACTGCCAAGGGGAATATCAGAGAACAAACTCCCCACCCACTGCAGAAGAAATTTCCCAGTTTCAAAGCATCTGGGATGAAGATTCCAAATTACCTGTAGCAAAATTTTCCTTGAGATTTTTTTTTTTTTAAGTCCTCTTGCTTGCTGAGGAACCTACTCAGAAACCTCCCAAAGATGATACCCACAGCTCAGGTCCTTG
>NW_006383011.1:10196150-10196697 GCF_000327345.1 Myotis davidii
TTAGCGAAGGGGAGACGTGTCTGACAGTTACCCAGGATGCTTCCACTTGTAGCAAGAACGAAGAGGAAAAAAGCATCCGACACTCAACTCCTTAGAGATCCAAAGCCCTCCGAGGAATACAGAGAAGTCTCCCTCCCAACCTGCACCCCAACCCTCTGGCCGCCCTAGCTTCAGAGCAGCAGCCCTTCGGCTACTCCATGCGGCTCCGGGAGAAAACCCTTTATTCCACGGGGCTCCCGGGTCTGACCCCAGGAAAGCCCGGGGGGTCATCCTTCTCCCAGCCCTCCCAACCTCCACACGCCACCCCGCCCCGCCACCTCCACCAGGCCCCCTTCTTACCTGATAATGTCGTCGTTGTGTCCCAGGAAGAATTTTTGGCTGTGCTCGCGGGTGTTGTAAACCACTCCGACCCCAGCCACAAAGTAGACCACCTCCTTGCCGGCCGTGTAGTACAGGTTGTTGCGGCACTGGTGACCCCGGTACCCGTAGACCCACTCCAGCCGGAGCTGGCAGCTGGGAGCCGTCCGATCCGCCATGATAAGCCGAC
>NW_006383011.1:10196991-10197909 GCF_000327345.1 Myotis davidii
CCGGCTCCCTCTCCCCCGCGAGGCGTCTTCAGAGGCGCCAGCACCCGCGCGCGCACGCCTCACTGCACCTGCAGGCTTCGGGTTCTTGGGGGGGTCACCCCGCCTCTTAAAGCAGGGATCCGCATATCCGAGCACTGATTACCCAGTTCTCTCCCTGAAGTTTGCAGTGCGCGGGGGCTTCCCGGCAGGCGGCGGGATTTATTCTGTGACGGCTCTGATTTGACAGGCAACCCGGCTAAGCTTTGCCATCACCATCCTCGGATCCGAAACTGACGGTCTATATCCAAGATGCAAGAGCGAGGGAGAAAGAAACAATTTTTTTGCGTAAGTGGCTCAGTCCAAGAAAATTATCCACAAACTACAAGTTTGTTTTTTTAAAATTGTCAATTACTCCTTTCTTCCCCACCCCCCCCCACCCCCAGATTCATCTCCTTAATAATATGAAATATGACCTAAATGCTGCTGGCTGGTTGTTGCTGATAGGATTTGAAAGAACATTTGCTGTTTCCCCATGAAGCCAGGATGAATATGCAGTGGTCATTTTTTTTAGATGCTCCAATTAGTTGTTATGTATGTGCTTAAAATTCATATCCTCCGTGCACCCTCTCTGGGCCGGGAACACCGTAAGAACTTAGCAGTTCTTACTAATCACCAACTCCAATTGCAAGCGTCATAAAAGATTTTTGTGAATCGGAGGAAACGAGACACTAGCGCAGCTGTTGCCAGGAGCGCTTTACTTACTAATGCTCCAGGTCCAAAGAAAACCTAAATAATTAACAAGTGGCAAAAATCGTGTGCCTCTCCCCAGGAAGGTCTGCACTAGCTAGTTACGGGGTCCCACCTCTAGCCCAGCGTGGGGCGGGGACGCCCGCGAAAACACTGGGGACCGCGAGCCCCCCGCACGCACGCGCGCGCACG
>NW_006383011.1:10197992-10216429 GCF_000327345.1 Myotis davidii
CCGCCCTGGTGGCGTGCGGGACTCCCACACCCGATCCAGCCTCTCCCTCAGAGCATCCCCGCTTCTCTCCGCCTCTAACCTCTGCTTCGAGCCGGTGCCGCCACGGGCGAGCGAAATCCTCTGCCTGCCCTCCCCTCCCCGCCTCCCGCACCCGAGGGTGGGCTTCGTCACTGGACGCAGTGGAGACAGGTTCCTCGTCCAGCACCGGCTCAGGAGGCGGGCCACAGAGCCGCTTTCGGGAACCCTGGCTGTGCGTTACTAGGCTAGATCGCCGCACTTGGAAACCGCGGCGCTGCACCAGGGCTCCGGGGCCGCCCCTCCCTCCCCCGGCTCAGGGCGCCCTCTTCCCCGATGCATCCTGGGAAGTGTAGTCCCCTGAACACCGGCTCAGTCGGGGAGCTCGCGCAGCCAGGCCACAAGTCCCAGGATTCCTCGCGCCCAGAGGGGGCCCGCAGTGAGGCCGCTACCCAAGGCACCTGCGGTTCTCCCACTGAGCAGAGGCAGCCGCACCTGGGGCGACCCCTTGCCAGCGCCCAGGGTTACCTGCCTGCGTGCGTGCGTTTGCATCTGTGAAAAGAGCAATGGTGTTGGAGTAGAGACAATCTCTACGGCCCACCTCAAGAGTTTTCCTCTGCACCAATCCCTGAGGGTTACTATAGTATACTATGATAGACGATTCAAGTCCAAATTTATTTCCCACTTCAGTTTTCTTTTTTATTCATATGGGTTTTGTTCTGTTAAACTGCAGGTCTGCCAGGTTTAAAGAAAATACTATGTAAGAACCAGCGCCTTCCCATGAGCCGCCTCCTAAGTTAGAGGACTTGGGTATCTATACTAATGACAGCCTAAGTGATCATCACGCCCTCACAACATCACAAAATGGCTGTCACAAGATGGCTGCACGCACAGCGGAGGCAGGGCTCAGAGGGTGCTCTGTGCGGTGAGGCCTGGGGGGTCCCATGGCTCCATGTGGGGCGGAAGAGGCAGGTCCCAGTGGAGGAGGCAGGTTGTGGCAGGGGAGGGCAGTTGGGAGCAATCAGGTAGGCAGGGGAGTGGTTAGGGGCAATCAGGCAGGCAGGCAGGTGAGCAGTTAGGAGCCAGCAGTCCAATAGACCGAACGGCAGAACAACCAAACAACTGGTCGCTATGATGTGTGTTGACCACCAGGGGGTGCACGCAGAACATCAGCAGCAGGCAGCAGAGCACAGAACACTGTGGCGTTGGCTGCAGTGGGATGGTGGAGCAGGTGAGCGGGGGTGCCAGACCAAGGTGGGGCACCAATTGCTGTCATCAGGGCAAGCCTCTGGTGGTTACTGAAAATTCTTTGCTCCTGCGCTGTGGTCCCGCCCAGCGCTTGCACCTGCTGCCGGCACCGGCCCTGCTCACACCCCAGTTGCTTGGCGCCATTAGCGGGTGTGAGTGGCAGCTGCTGGCCCGATCACTCCTGAGGGCTTCTCCGCCTCCCCCTGCTCCTGAGGGGCAATTGGGGGCAGCAGCCACCATTCTCACCTGCTGCTGGCGCCGGTCCCAGTCACTCCACACTGTCAGTGGGTGCAAGTGGGGCCGGCGCCATCAGTGCGTGGGAGCGGCAGCAGTGGCCTGAGTGGGGCTGCTGGCAGGAGGGGCTGGGCGAGGGCATGGAGGATGGGTCGAGATCTGCCCCTGTGCCCACCGCAGCCTCATGGCCCACAGTTCCTTTCAAGGTGCACAAATTTGTGCACTGGGCCCCTTGTAAGTAGGAAGGTGTTAAAGCCATGAACCACCAATCTTGGCCCTGACACAGAAGCCGGGACATTTCTCTTACTCGGAGTGAACTATGAATTCCACTTTATTGTAGAAGTAGGCTGTTTTCAAATGTGGCCACTTCAAAATCCCTGAGACACAAAGACTGCAAAAAAGGATGATAGAAGGGGCATTTGGAGCGTGTCCTTTCCCTTTCCCTTCTCTCAGTGTAATTGCTTACTCTGTTCTTTAACCGCCTCTCCCCCCTCCTCCCCCAAGCTTCCAATACAGCTCTCTGAGTGGTAGGAAAGCCTCAGAAAGATTAGAAGTGCCGGAGTATGGACCAGCAGTTGCTGCCCGCAGCAGTGAAGTGGGTGTGAACTGGTTTCATCCTTCTTTCTTAAGAAAACAGGGATCTACAAATATGTGAGGTAGCACTGAGCTAGCCGATAAGCACACTGCAACAACAAATAAACAAAAAACATGGCCTGAAAAAGACTTGAAACATAAGCAAAATTATAGATGATCAATAATGCCATGCCAGCCCGGCCTGCGTGGCTCAGCGATCAAACGTCAAGCCAGGAACCAAGAGACCACCGGTTCAATTCCTGGTCAGGGCACATGCCCCAGTTGTGGGCTCGATCCCCAGTAGGGGCATGCAGGAGACAGCCATCTCTCTCGTTGATGTTTCTATCTCTCTGTCCCACTCCCTTTCTCTCTCTCTCTAAAAAATCAATAAAAACATATTTCTTAAAAATAATAATAATGCCATGCCATAAGCCAGTGCTAATGAGTTACATAGAGACAATAAATTCTAAATAAAAATTCAGCAGTGGAGAGCTTTTTAGCTATAAGTCAGGAAAGACTTCATGGAGCAAATAGGAAAGAAAGAAAGAAAGACTTGAGATAAGTAAAGATAAATTGAAAGCATGTTCCACACCAGTCTATGGAATAAAAGAGTAGGTGCAGGAAAGCATTTAGACACTCTGAATAGAATCAGAGCAAGAGAGAATTCATGTAAGATGAGAAGACACATGCCTGAAATGTTAGACCAATGGTTCTCAACCTTCTGGCCCTTTAAATACAGTTAGTTCCTCATGTTGTGACCCAACCATAAAATTATTTTCGTTGCTACTATTATGAATTGTAATGTAAATATCTGATATGCAGGATGGTCTTAGGTGACCCCTGTGAAAGGGTCGTTCGACCGCCAAGGGGTCACGACCCACAGGTTGATAACTGCTGTGTTAGACTGTGGTTAGAGATGAACCTAAAGGTTTGTACTATATCCTTAAAACAATGAAGAGCCACTTAATTGGTGTTTGTTTTGTAATCACAAAAACACTAGTAGTGGAAGCATAAGTAAGGTATTAGAACCCTACAATAGTAGGGTTCTTGAGGTATTAATCAGAGGTGGTGGCTATGGTCCAGACTACAGTGGTTCTCAACCTGTGGGTCGCGACCATGGGAAAACACATATAGCATATCAGATATTTACATTACGATTCATAACAGTAGCAAAATTATAGTTATGAAGTAGCAACGAAAATAATTTTATGGGTGGGGGTCACCACAACCTGAGGAACCGTGTTAAAGGGTCGCGGCATTAGGAAGGTTGAGAACCACTGGTTCAGAGAGAAAGGGACATTTTTATGAGAAAACGTGAAAGTATCTGAAAGGAGTCTCCTAAACAAATGAAATGGATGTAATGTGACATGTTCATTTTCTCAGTTATCTTTAATATAACTAATGCTACCCCAGATTGTCCTTTTAGTTAAATGAGCTGGAGGAATAAGTTCCGGGCCTGCCACTTACAGTGTTCCCTTAGGCAAATCACTAAACCTCTGATCTTAGTCCACTCATTCAATAAAGTGTAACAAGCCTCGCCCGGATAGTTGTGAGAATGAAACAGAATATACGTGTGCAAAGAGTTAATTTGCAAAGCTTTATACAAATGTTATTACCAAATGGCAGTATATACGAACTTCTCTTTGAAGAAAGTGTAAAGTAAGACTTGATAATACCCTTTGGAAATAAGCAATCTTGACAAGCAAGAGTAAAACTCATAACACTATGTTAATGAGGTATGCAAATTGTATCTCAATAAAGCCATTAAAAATAACAAAGTTTGACTCATTTTACTTGGCTGCTGCATGTTGATTTCCTATATATTATCATACTAATCACTTCTTTCTATTTGATTCCTTACATGCCAGTCATTTTTAGAGCAGAAGTTATTTCTTATTCATAGAGGGAAAGATTAATTTTTAAATTAAACTTCATGGTGTTAGTCTATCATACAGAAGCTAGCCTGAGTTTAATGTTTTTATAGGAATACTAACCACTTTGGGTAAACCATACCAGTCACATTGGAAGACATAAAATGCTAGGGCTAAAGGGAATGGGCAAGTATCAGTCATTTGTGGAGAAGAGGACTTTTAAAGTGTTTTTCCCCATCTCCTGTCAAACATTTTTAACAAAGGATAAAGAGGATCTATCTATTGAGCTGGAGTGGGCACTACAGTCTAAGAGAAGATCAAAACAATGAAAAGTTTCCATGATTTTTTTTTTATTGAAGGTAGAGTTCCCATTCTCTACTCAATAAAGATAAAAGAACCAGGTCAGATAAGAAAAGGCCTCTTTAACCCACGTTTGAAAAGAACCCATTCTGAAAAGCATCCCTAGATACCCAGAGAGTCTGTCTTTCAGGTATAACCGCTATGACTCCATGTAAAGTCTATTTTACCCAAAGACCCACTTGCAGTGCACAGGCATCTCCAACTTCAGCACTTCATTTGACACTTCCTAATGCAAACATTAGCCCTGGTAATAATTCTTTTTTTGTGCTCCTGGTAATAATTCTGTCATAGTGTGGCTTATAATAAAGCCCCTATTCAAACTCTTAAATGAGGCCTCTAATCTCAAAGAGAGAGAATGAAAAATCAGTCATATAGCTAACAACATGTTGCTTTCAATCCATTTTAAATGTTTTAAGTCGATTACAATAGGGGTAACATCCAGTTGTTAAATCTGGATCACTGAAATCTAACATCATTACAGATTCTTCCTAAGTGGACCCTATAGGCAAATTAATGTGCCTTCTCTAAAATTTGTGCAGTGTTTCCTAGTAAGAGCAATGGGAGGTTCCTATAGAAGATATTAATTTGTGTTTTATAACATTAAATATGGTAGGTAGGTTCCTGTAACGATAATAACAATAATTATTATTACTACTTCTTAATTTTTAGTAGTTTTGTGTTACCTTCAGATACACTTTCTAGAACATTGTTCAAGCTTAGGAAATTGTAATAATCTCCCTTTAAGAATCACAGGATTCTAGAGCTGGAAAGTATCTTAGAGATACCTTAATTTTACTACTAAAGGAGGCTCAGGTGGTGCCAAGAACAAGGAAAGTCCATAACAACAACTTTATCAAGTGCTTGTATAGTCAAACAGACGATTCCTGAGTTCCACTGTGGGGAGAAGGGATTCATAGTGCAGCACAGAAAGTGTCATGGAATGGTGTGATGGGGAAACCCTTTCAGTTCAGAAGAAAAAATTCTGGAGCCAGTCTGCCCAAATTGTAATCCTTACTCTGCCACTTAGTAGTCTTTTGGCCTTGGACAGGCTACCTAATCTCCCTAAGCCCCAGCTTCCCCATCTGTTAAATGGTACCTATTTCATAGACTTGTTGGAAAGACTGAGTAAATCAAATACATAAAAAGTAATCCAGGGTCCCACATGGATGTTCCTTTTTCTTATAGAGCAAAGATTGTGTAGGATCAGGGAGACATGCCCACCCAGGACACATCACCCCATCCTCCCTTTTGGGCCATCCAGGTATTGGTATCTGAGAGCCTGGAATTACCTGCACAAATTACCTGGCTGTCTTCTGGCTGCTTGTGGGAGTGTACTCTCCTAGGTCAGAGGATGACCTGAAGGGCCGGCTATTTGTGAAGTGGGAGGGCATGTACTTGGATGTATGGACCAAATGTCCACAAACGTGTATGCAAAGCCCCTCATGGTGCAGACACAGTAGGATGTGGGAGGAAGGGAAGCAGCCTGGAGGCAGTAGGGGCCACTTCTCACACTGACACATTCGGGCATGGAACTCTAGGGAATCTAAGATTTCTACATGTGAACCTCTTCTTCCGGGTTGTTGTGAAGGCACATTTGACAAGGTAAGAGGAAAGAACATTGTATGTATGTATGTATGTATGTATATTTAATAAAATTATTTTATTTTTTAATTAAATCTTTATTGTTGATTAATAGACAGTTTGCTCAATATCTAACTTTTAAGTGTGTAGACATATGGAATGGCCTCCTTTAGTATTCAGGCCCTGCCCACACCAGTATGAGGGGTAAGCCGGGTGCCTTGCATTCAATAGAAAGCATTCAATACACGTGACCATGCTTATCACTGTCATTACTATAAGAAAGTGACTCTTCTCACAAAAGGTAGCTAAATAAAATCCTTCCTTCCCCCCACTGAGCAGAGAGAACACAGCCTGCCAACAGAACCCTGATGGACGAGCACTCAGCGATTTCTAAAGGCCAAACCACTCTTCAGATGAATGAGCATGACGGGAGGTAAGCAAAACCCTCTGCAAAGATCAACGAGAGAGATTCCACAGTAAACATGGACTCAGCATCAGCATTTGTCAATATGAAGAGTGAGAACTCCTCAGGGAGGTCTCTCAGCACAGAAGTGCTGGGGTGAGAGCCCTTTGGCAAGAGGGTGACCAGGAGATTAAGGTGAAGAGGAAGCCAGACCTGAGTAGACCAGAATATGGTTATTATCGTGGCTTCGGGGCTAGGTGTTAGCATAGTTATTCTTTTCTTTTCTTTTCTTTTCTTTTCTTTTTTTTAATTGACTTCAGAGAGGAAGGGAGAGGGAGAGACAGAAACATCAATAATGTGAGATAATCATTGATCAGCTGCCTCCTGTATGCCCAACACTGGGGATTGAGTCCACAACCCAGGCATGTGCCCTGACCTGGAATCAAACCATGACCTCCTGGTTCACAGGTCGATGCTTAACCACTGAGCCATGCCGGCCAGACCATAAGAGTAATTCCAATATTTTCTTTTCAGAACTCAACCGGTCACCTTTCAAGATCCCTGTAGTACCCAAGGGTTTAGGCTGCCCTTGACCAAGTCAAACTTAGACCTAACAGCACGAGGTTAATGTTCCTATATAAAGTGTGAACATTTTAATAGGATATGCTTGAAGGGTAACACTTAAAGAGGTGAGTTATTCTCATGGAATTTTAGACCCTGTGAAAAGAAGGGACTTTTTTTTTTTTTAAATCCTGGAAACTGACTTGTCTTGGAGAAATTTCATTTCACTCATTGATAAAATAGAGTTATCTGCACAGTTATATAGCGACGGTTGATGAGTTATAGGACACAAGAAGGAAAACATCAACATGGTAAGTGTTTGCTGAGTGCCTATGATGGCCCAGAAACTGGGTGTTTACTGGGGATAGGGTCCTGCCGGCAAAAGCTAAGTATGTTCCAAAGGAACCAGAGAGGGCTCCACAGCAACAGGAAGAGCCTTAGAAAGATGCTTTGTCCTTTCTTCCTTGACCACAAACCTTCAGAAAGCAAGGGCTGTAGTTAAAGGTGTATGTTACAAAAAAACAACAACAAAACAAAGAAAAGTTCAATACATTAGAATGTGATGAAGAGTTTCTTTTTCATCAAATTTTCTTTTAAAATGTAAGACTCATAATATGTACACTTCTTTCTCTAACCTGGGGTCTGGTCTTTAGATACTCTTGAAATACTGGGATGTTTCAAACATGAAACTTGTTTTTTTTAATTCTGCATTTATCTCTTTGTACATAATAAATAGGTTGAATCATGACGGTGCTAAAATTGACAGCCCAAGGAGATTTTTATCTCCTCCGCAAGAGGGCGACATAGGACTGTGTCTTTAAAACAGGATCTTGGTTTGTGTCCCAAGGGATCACCCTATACAGAAATGATTTCCTTACTAAATCTAAAAGGAAAAAAGTACAAATAAATTATATTTACAGGATTAGATTTTTTCTAGTTTCCTGTCAGTTTCAAGGGTATTTGGATAGCTGGTTTGCTTTATAAAATTAGCAATAGAAAAAACAGTTGAATAGAAAGAAGAAAATGGGTGTTGCAGATAGATATGGAGCTGAATATGTCAACCACCCTTCAAGTTCCTTTCTTTGGTTGCTACGGTAACTCCCAGGTTTACTCCCCCCAGCCCTTATTGAACACAGCTCTGAAATTAGTAGGATATTGGATCTCCAGCCAAATTACTTGGTCCAAATCCCATCTCTACCATTTACTACACACGTAACTCAACACGTGATTTAATACTATGGCTGTCTCAGTTTCCCCAGCTGTAAAATGGGGATGATGATTAACTGAGAATAAGCATGCAAAACATTTAGCAGAGTTCCTGGCACTCACTGCTTATTCAATAAATTTGCAGTCATCACCAAATCACCAACATGCCCTTGATTATGATTTCTAGACAGACTCATCAAAACACTTGTTTCACCATATTATATGAAGAAGCATGATTCTCAGTATAATGGCCAATCCCAGACAAGAGGAAAAAAACTTTTAGGGCTAGACAGTATGATCTAATTTGAATATCTTTAACTCGCTGCTAAAATGTCAAATTGTTCAGTTTTTGATTCAATCAAATTATGTGATTGATGAATCATTCCATTCTGTTTGCCATTTTGAATCTGTATAGTTTTCACTTTCACTAAAAAGTACATAAAGCAAATTTATGCAGGACACATTTTTACCACCTATTTCTTCTTTTAAATAGATTTTTACATACCTCGATCCATGTTTCTATTTCAGCATTTACTCTAATTATTTTTTAAAAAAAGAGAGAGAGAATAAAATAAGCACCATTTCCCAAATTATACAACCTTAACGAGCAAGTTCCGCTACTTGTTCAGATGCTGGTTTTGTTTTACTACTATCCTCATCTGCCTTTCCTTCTGGATATTGCTAATTGTCAGGACTGAAGCAGTTCTTTCAACATCCATCCTTTCCACTGTCATTAATTTTTTAAATTGTCAAAATAATGTTCCTTATTAACAACCAGTCTGCCTGTTCCCAGCTGGTTGAGATTAAGTTAGTCTGTTGATTTGGTTGATTTGGTTTTGGTTTTCCTTCTAAACTGTCCAATGTTCTTGCTGGCATCTCTTAGCTAATGAGTGGTTTAACCTCTACACGGAGTAGTCTTTTGAATCTGAAAGCTTTGCTTTTGATGGAATCATTTCTCATTTCAGTCTGCTTACTCTCAATGGCACTCACGCCCTTGGTAGCAATGAGGGCTGGCACTCTACCATCCACCCACACCCAGCGTCCCCCTGCCCCAGCCTGATGGCAGGACTTGCAGAGAAGTCCGAGGCCACGAGCAGAGATCCTACTAAGAACCCTGGGCAAGGAGAGTCAAAGGACCCATCAATATAGGAAAGCTTGTTTCCCGTGAGCTGGATAAGCCAATACTTTCTTTTTCTTTCCTGAAGTTTTTTTTTAAGTTGATTTTAGAAAGAGAAAGGGAGAAGGGGAGAGAAAAACATCAATCAGGGGCCTCCTTCATGCCTACTACTGGGGATTGAGCCCACAACCTGGGTATGTGCCCTGACTGGGAATCAAACCAGCAACCCTTTGGTGCATGGGCTGATGCTCAAGCAACTGAGCCACACCAGCCAGGGCCAGCTGATACTTTCTAAAATTACACTGCAGTTTCCACGTTTTACCTTTGTCATCAATGTGACTCAGCTGCACTCTGAGATTTTTGAGAGCTGTTTTTGGAAATTAGAGGAACTTCACCTGTGTGGCCTCTGGAACTTATTTTAATGGTCCACTTGCTTACTAGTAACGTTGTCAGAGGGAAGTAAGCCCATCCTTTCAAACAAAATGTGAGAGGAAAAACATAATGTGGTTGTTACTTTGGTGCCAATGAAACACACTTCCCAGGATTCATTCCCTTGAGTCTGGTCTTGGCCATGTGACTTGCTTTGACCAATGGGACATGAGCAAGTGCAGTGAAAGCAGAGGCTTAATAAGGACTTGCATGTGGGGGTGCGGCCTCTTGAAATGCTTACTTCCTCTGAAGGGTGAAAGGAGACCGTGGCAGCCGTTTGGCCGTTCCAGCTCCAACCAAGCTCCCTCAAAATGCAGCACGGAGCAGACGGTCCTCCCAGGGCATCTGAGTCAGCCAAATGAATAATGAGAAATAACACATCGTTGTTTAGCTACGTGGTTTGGGGATGGCTTGTTACACAGCAAGTGGCTTCTTGAGGATTTATCGCCTAGTGCTGCTATGGAGATACCCATATTGCCTTCCTTTCCTCTCAGTCAAGAAACAAGGTCCTTCTTTGTCCTCATCATTGCAAGTCTTTTCCAGATACACATGGTTCTCTTTGTTTTACCCCGGGAGCCAACCTGGTCCACAGAGCTGCCTGTGATGGGAGCAGCCACCTGCCCAAGCCCCTGACTGCAAGGATGCAGGGAGATGGTAGCAGGGCGCTCTACTCCAGTGAGGAGGACCTGCAGGGAGGGCAGGGGATAAAAACACTGAGAGGACTTTAGGCAGGGGCAGAAGAGGGAGGGAAACTGAGAAAGCCTGGGTCTGGACTGATAGGAATCCATCCCCTGTACTCTGTGTTTGCTTCTGCACCTAAAGTCAGACTTTCCCTGATAATGGCCGAAACTCCCTGCCTTCCAGCTGGTGAAGGCCTGGTGGAGAAGTTACCCAACTCGGATCACCATCCTTGGACAAAGGTGAAGAGAAAGGACCCTAAGACGTGAACAGCTGCATGTATTTGAAACTCTCATTTCTCAGTCAAGACCGGTGAGCAGAAAGTCAGGATGGAGCAGCAGCTGAGCAGAGGGCTAACGTCGAGTGGCCCACACGCACTAGCAGGGACACTTCCACGGAGCAAGGCCAGGAAAGTGCTGGGAGTTTCAGAGCGACTCAGTACAGCTGGTGAAGACTAAGAAAATGACTTGTGCCCTAGAAGCAGCAGGTGGATGACAGAAAAGGATCTTTTTTTTTTTTTACAATCGTAAAGTAAAACTAAAGTGAGATAAGAGCGGTGATAAAGGACCCCTACCCTGAAAATAAGTGTCAGGTGTAAGTGGCACACCTCTCTGAGGAGTCCTCCCGCCAACACAGCCTAGTGTCTGGAAGGGAGAGGAAACCAGGATTCAGTGGCTTTTCTTCTCTGTGCATTCTGAACCAACAGCTCCCTCCCCGCTGCCCCCTGCCCCGCTTCCCCTTCTCCTAGATGGCTGTTCTCTCTGTGGCTTGCTCTGGTATAAAATTCGGATGAACTGTCATTCCCCTTTACCTGGGGAGAAATTAATTCAAACCAAAGTCCTGTCCTGGCATACCTGCTCTTCCTCCCAGCTATGAGCAAACCTGCCCACATTGCATCTGGGGAGGCACAGGCCCCATTGCCTCGGGCTAGGGCTTTGCTTGCCTTGCTCACCACAGAGCATGATGGTGCATGGCACCATTAGACACACGGTAAATGCACTGAATGAAGGCATGTGCCAGACTGTATTTTTGGCCTTGTATCTGCTCATCCCTGCTGCTCTCCAGGACCTCCTGTCTTCCAGAACACTGTTTCAAACCTGGGATGCAGTAACTGCCACACCCCTCTACCTGAGACAGAGCCCATTGAAATCGGCGGTGAGAGGAAATATGGATTTGATCAATTTTAGACTTTCATGTATTTGAACTTTAACTCACCAGGGCAAGGTAATTTGATTTCTAAATTAAATTCCTTTGGACTTTGCTGTCTTGGATTTGAACATGCAAGTAGGTCTTACCTTGAAACAGTCATTTCTCCCTGAGAATTTGTCATGAAAGAGGGGTTTATATGCACATCTGGGGCCGCTTTGTAATGCATTTTATTTTTGGAGTGTCTCATGTTATCACTTTCTCTTGTTGAGGAACCTTGGACCCTAACTGGTTTGGCTCAGCGGATAGAGCACTGGCCTGTGGACCAAAGGGTCCCAGATTCTATCCCGGTCAAGGACATGTCTCACATTTGCAGGCTCGATCCCCAGCCCTGGTCGGGACGCATGCAGGAAGCAACGAATCGATGTGTTCCTCTCAAACTGATATTTCTCTCTGTATTTCCCTCTCTCTTCCACTGTCTCTAAAAATCTGTGGGAAAATATCCTCAGGTGAGGATTAAAAACAAAAACAAAAAAAAGGACCTTGGGATAGACAATGTACATGGACCTAAACCAGGTCAGAACGGGGAGTCAATTTCCAGCTCTGTGCAGAGCAAGCATGTCAAACCTGCGGCCGGCGGGCTGCGAGTTTGTCATGCTTGGTGTAGCGAAACCTTGGAGCTTAAAGTGCAGTTCTGACCCAACCCAGAGCCTTCTGCGGTCAAAATCTAACCTACGCAGCAGATTTTGGGAGGCCTGAAGTTTATACAATTTGGGGGAGGGGGGTGGAGTTAAGGAAAAAAGAGCATAACATGATGAATACAAAATCAGATACAGGGCCATGAAAGGGGCCTGAGTGAGAGGCCATGAAGCACCAGCATCCTTTGCTTTGTGACAAATCCAGCTCTGCCACCAGCAGCGGTGGAGGACACCCCAAAGAAGCAGTGGCTAGCCCACCCAGATGGGAGCAGGACCCTCCTGATGGAGCACTGAGCTCCCCGAGATGGCCACCCCCTGGCTAGCCACAGGCTTAGCAGCTGTTGCAAACTCATCTAAAATGATTTGGTTATTCACAATAATAACTATGGTCTCCCTTGTAACCAACAAAATTATAATGAAAGTAAGCCTGAGATCGAATTCTGCCACCCATATCAATGTCGAGGAGCAAGCGGGCACAAAAGCCTACGACCTGCTCTGGGACCTTGGTGACATCCCAGCTCCATTCTGTGCATGGAAGGTGAACCTGATGACGACATGACAATATTCTGATGACAGGAAACAGATTCAGGCACCAGAATCCTCCACTAAATATTTCAGGTTTTTTCTTCTTCTTCTAAGAACAAGGACATTTTCCTACATAAGAACAGTGCCAATAGTAAACACAGAAAGTTCACGATCAATTCAAACCTATTATCTAATTCACATTCCATATTCAAGTTCCACCACTGTCTCCATAATGACCTTCATAGCTTTTTTTTTTTTTAGTCCAGGATCACACATTGCATTTAGTCATCAAGTTTCATCTGGAACAGTTTCTCAACCATTTTTTTTGCCTTTCTTGACCTTGACATTTTCAAAGAGTAAAGACCAGCAAGTTTGTATAATATTCCTCATTCTGGCATTGCCTGGTGCTTCCTCACGATTAGATTTAGGGTGTGCGTTTTTGGGAGGAATGCTACAGGAAGGATGCTGTGTCCTCATTGCATAGCAGGAGGCCCATAATACTGGTTTGCCCAGTATTGAGTGGTGCTAATTTTGATGGCTTGGTTAATGGGGCGCCCAAGATTCTTAAGGATGAAGTCACTACTTTCCTTCTTCATAACTAATAAGCAACATCCAGAAAGACACTTTGAAACTATATAAATATATGGTTTGTCTTGAAACTCACCCAGTAGTATTTTGGGCAACATTGATGAGTTTCTAATTCCACTATTTCCTTTATTTTCATTGTTGAATTTCTATTATAAGGGAGAATTTTCCCTCCTCCGTTAGTTAATTAACTAATTGGTTAATATCAGTATGGATTAGAAGATCCTATAATTACTCGTGCTTATTGAGTGCCTGCCAAGCAGGGCTTGGGCAGTTAGGTACAGGGGATTCAATGTAAACAAAACAGACATGGGCCTGGGCTCACTTTTTGGTTTTTGCTATGAGAGAAAATTAAATAATGTTAACCGTACCTGGTATTTAATAAATATTAGATGCTCAATAAAAATCAGGTATTAAAATTCTAATATCAGAAAGAGGACAAGTGATCCTTGTTTACTAAATAGTACTAAGAGAACTGACTAGAAATTGGGAAAAATAACGAAGGTACAGGCATTCCCGGTAAAGAACATCAAAATAAATTTCAGAAGAATTGATTGAAGTGTAAACATTGCATTCAAAAAAATCATAAAATAACCAGTTTTTAGATTTATGAAAGATGACAGTATTGGAGCAATGAAGTCACAAAGGAGGGAGTGGAGAATGGATCCTGATATTGAAATATTTTTGAATTCCAAAACCAAACCGCAGGCTGGGGAACATATTTTCCCTCTGTACAGCTGACAAAGGGCAACAATCCAGAGAAAGCATTTCACTCCATAACCATCACGGACTTCAATAAATAAGTGGCTAAAGAAGTCGTGGTGGATATTTGTCATGGTTTTATGTTATTCTTATTTTATTTTATTTTTTATTTTTTTGGACAACTGTGATAGAATAATGCCCACCCCCCAACCCTCTCGCACAAAGAGTTCCAGGTCCTAATCCCAGACTCTAGGACTACGTCACATCCCATGGCAAAGAGAGATTGTTTGTGCTTGCTAATCAACTGACCTGAAAACGGGGCGATTGTCCTGGACTGTGCGGGCTGGTGCAGTGCAGTCACACGGGTCCTCAAAGCGGGTGGAGACGGACACCTTCAGAGGGGTGTGCGGTGAGGGTGGCGTCCACTAGGGCTGGCTTGGAAGCTGGAGGAAGAGAGCCACCAGCCAGGGCCTGCGCCCCTCTAGACGCCGGAAAAGCCAGGAGAACGTTCTCCCCGGAGCCTCCGGGAAGGAATGCATCCATCATCTAACTTACAGAAGTGCACGAGAATGAAATTGTGTGGTTCTCAGCCATGAGTTTATGGTAACGTGTTAAGGCGGCAAAGGAAAGCTAATACAACCTCCAGCTTTTAACCCTGCTCCTATGTTTGCAGCATCCACCGCCTCTGGAGGCCCCACCTCAGGGTCCTTTTCCCAACCTCCCTGGCGGCGAGGAGGTCCGTGGGCTGAGGCTGCCAATGGTACACACGTGCACGACTTAGAATGAAGCGTTACCGTGGAGGAGGAGAGGGCCTGCCTGACCCGCTGTGGTCCAGCCAGCAGTGTGGATCTTGCTGCACTAGGTGCTCCGGGGGTGCGCGCAGTGGCGAGTTCGGGGAGCCCATCCTGCCCCAGGACTCCGGCTCCGCTCTTGGCTGTAAACACGCTAAGCCTGGTGCTCGGCCCTCCTGGAGACTCTTAACAAGCGCCTTTTCTGTGAAATTGGCCACAGTTGTTTTTTGTGGCTTGTGACTCAGCGCCTCGGTGAACCAGGTATGAACAGGTAATTTTCTCAAAAGGAAAAGGAAACGTCAAGCATTAGTAGAGAGAGTTTACCCTCCTTGGTGGTCAAAGGAACGCAAAGCTGGCCCAAAATAAAAAGTCATGTTTACGAGACTGTTACCCTTGTTTGCAGCTAGTAGCTAAGTGGATGCATTGTTCAGGAAGGGGTCATAGAACCATGACACAGAGCCTGTTCTCAGCAGTTCCCAAGAAAATGAGGCCAGGTGTGAAACTGACGTGTGTGTTTGTATGAGAGGACTTACTGAAGTGTTGGGCTGGGGCTAGCACCTGTATGAGGACCACGGGAGATGTTTGGGGAGTGAAGGAGTGAAGACCTGCTACCAGTTTCCTGAAATGTAAAGTTCCCGAAACTGTCAGGGTGGCTGAGGTCCGAGCGGAGAGGGCAACACATCCTGAGAGGACATTTCCACAAAGGTGGGGAGAGAAGGCTCCCGGGTTCGTGCCCTGTAGGGAGGGAAGTCCTTAAAGCAGAATAGAACCTGGGAGGGGCCTACTGAGGGAGTGTCTGCCCCCAGAGAACTGCCCTTGGAAAGGCTGTCATTTGAGGAACCCCAGCCTCAAGGCGGGCCATGCCCTTATTGCTAAATACCCAGCGTTTGGGGGCGTTTTTCTAACTGATGGAAAATGGATAGGAACCACAAAGTCTCAGTAGCAACATGGCAAAATATTTGTGATGTAAATTTACGTGGACATACTACACAGAAGAAGTAGTCTGATGTTTCACGTGTAGGATTTTGCACATGAGGGAAGGACAGCCAAGGAGTTAAGATGCACAGATAGTGGGGAGACTCAAACAGCAACGCAGACACCACAGAAGTCAGAGGACAGAGGGGCCCAGTGGCCTGTTCCGGGAGCTGGAGTGAACATCTGCCCCTCGGCTGGAGCCCATCAGCTCCCAAAGCTTGTCTTCACCTCCTGTGGGTGAAGGAGACGTAAGAAACCTGTCCGCACAGACTGTGGGCTGTTCTTGGTCTGACTTCTCCTCACACCAGACACGGACATGGGCTTTGTGCTGAGCCCTGGTTTGTTTTGTCACCTTTCTGAGGCTACAGCACCCAGCTCGGAGGAGGATCCTCCCACCTTCCCCTCCCTCCCTCTTCTCTTCCTTCCGAATAGTTATGTGTCCCATGTGCTCTTTATCTGGTCTTAGATTTGACCCAGAAAGGACTTCAGCATGTAGACAAGTCCACATCTGGGCAGCTACAGGTGGCTGAATCAGGCACCAGCCACCCTCCAGTCACACTGCACATGCCTTTGAGAGCAATCTCTCAGCTTGCACACAGAGTAACATGGGTGCGAAGAGTCGGTGAAGAGCTGTGTCTGAACTCAGGCTTGAGTGGCTGGAGAGTGGACCTGGCACTGGCCATGGTCGTCCTTTCCTTAAAAGCCTACTTTTGGGGGATGGTTTATGCACCTGAGACCCCCTCCTGGCTGGCACCGGCTCCATGACAGTTATTTCTCAGCCCAGAGAAGGGCAGGGAAAGAATCTAGGTGAGGGACATCAGTGGACGGTTTCGTCTGAGAGTGTGGCCTCTGCAAAGACGTGTCAGAACTCGAATCCCCAGCTGCTGTTGACACAGTGCTTAACTCTCTACGCCCGAGTGTCCTCCTCTGCATAATCAAGGCAACCATTACCACACGCAGCTGCTATGAGGACTGGGCGAGGTAACGCAACTCAAGTGCTTAGCACACAACGTATACCCTGGCTGTTGTCGTTGGCAAGACAGAGTCATTCCACCCGGAGAGAACAAAGGGTGGAGATGCGTAAAACCAGAGCCCCATCCCTGGACCGCTGCTGGTTCTTTCCCAGCAGCCCCTCTGGCATGTTTGGGCCCAGTTGGCCCGCCCCTGTTCCTACGGGGCACGTTCACACTCACACCGCCACTTACACCGCTGAGGTCCTGGGCACACACCCTCTCACAAGCTGAAGAGAACACAGCGGAACGGGGGTGATGCCAGGGGACAGGCCAGTCACGGGGTCAGCCAGACCTCGGCAAAGCATCAGAACTCGGCGCTGTGGTCTGGTTCTGCCACTTCTGGTGTGGCTCTCTGCCCCCTGTCCCCTGCAGTGAGAGTTCTGGACTCAGCTATCCCGATACCCCGTGACAAGTGTCTACTTCACCGGGTCGTGGCGAGGAGAGAGGAGCTATCACGTGTGAAGTACAGGTGGCACCTGCACATACAGTAAGAACTCGGCACGTGCTGGCCCAGTCACAGCCGGTGCAGAAACCGCGTCTCCTTGGTGGGGCCCCAAGTGCGATGAGGCAGCCGTGGAGGGAACACGGGCCCTCCCTGGCCCTACATCCTGAGGAGCTGGGTCATGAGGGGAGCCAGCTGCTATGTGCCGCTGCCGGGAAGCTTCCCAGAGACGCAACTGTGATGGAGAAATGACGTCAATCCCAAGGGTCACAGCAAAAAAGGTAACGTCAGGACAGGTTTGTCTTTGCAAATGTTCTATGGAATTTAAATCCGTTCCCCTCCTGGCGGAGGAATGCCAGGCTCTGCTGCTTTGGCAGCCCTGGGCCTGCCTCGGCACCCCAGCCCAGTCACAGGGGACACCGTGGCCTTTTAAGTCATTACTGCTCTGGGTAATCTGACCTCCTGCCAGTGATGGAAACTGTAAGAAACGGGGTGCTGAGTGAAGAGCCAGCTGCTCCCTCGTGGGTGGGGCGCTGCGGGGGAGGGTGGTCACACATATTGTTTCTCTGCCAAGTACGGTTCCAGCCATAAACTCGGGCACACAGGACTTCCCCCAAGAAACAGATGTCAGCATTTTGGAGGGCTTTATTTCAAAAGAAAAATTTCAGTTCCTTAGACAAGCATTTGGTTATTTCATAGTTATGGCCTCCCACCTGAGCTCCTTTTGCCGCTGAGCTGTAGAGTCTGCAGCGGCCCCAGTGAGGGAGCCCTGCAGAAGGCAGCCAGGGGGCCAGACCCAGAGGCCTCCCACAGGTAACCTGCAGCTGTTCTCTGCAGACAGCACCTGGGAGGAAAAACCCAGGGGCAATGTTGAATACAATAGCAAATGTGCTTTAACTTGTACAGGGCCAGGTGGGCACGGCCCAGTGGTGTTGACCTATGAATCAGGAGGTCACGGGTGATTCCCGGTCACGACACATGTCCCGGTTATGGGCTCAATCCCCAGGGTGGGGCATGCAGGAGGCAGCCGATCAAAGATTCTCTCTCATCATTGATCTCCCCCCCCTTACTCTCTGAAATCAATAACATATATATATTTATATATATATCTTTTTTAATTAAAAAATAAAATGTAGAGAGATTCAAGCCTGACTCCAAGAGGAGACTCTTCTCACCATCTCTCCTTTTCAAAGAAAACATGGTTCTTTCAGAAAAGTCCTCCCTCCCCTATTTCTCAAATCCCACCCCTCCTTCGGGCCAGCACTTTTCATGCCACATATACAG
>NW_006383011.1:10216504-10231135 GCF_000327345.1 Myotis davidii
TTAGCACACAAGCCTGATGTTGTCATTCTTTGATGTGGTTTTCTCAGTCTCACCCAGTGATGGACGCTGGGCACTGGGGCCCATTCCCACCTGCAAAGGCCTGTGGTTTGCATAGACCAGGACACCCTGGCTCCCTGAGGTGCTTTCCCTTGTACGGATGTGGTTCAGGGATGCAAAACCTAAATTAATCCATTCAGAGCAAAACTTAGGGCTTTGTCCCTCACTCCACCTACACAAGGAAGCAGCGCCATCATCAGGAAGTGAGCCAGCCTGAGGCCGAAACCGACCTGAGAGCTGGGCAGGCCAAGAGCAGGGCGGCCGAGGGGCCGGTGAGCACCTGCTGGGTAAGGATGGGGCTGATCACTTCTGCCGCAAATCAGCATTGAAACGCCGCCTGCCGCAGCCTGTTTCAGCTGTGCGGCCGGACAACCTCTTTTGTTTACACCATTTGGATGTGGTTTTGTTACTGAACTGTGAAGACTAATGAAATCATCTTTGAAAAATAAACAGAGAGAGCCTCCTCCTGGCCGCGGGAGAGACTGGCTCGTGGGGTGCAGCACTCCGCACCTCATTTCTTCAACCTCCTTTAAATAATTAGACCCGGGCTCAGAGGAGGCGGACAGACGGACTGACGGAAGGAGTGTGGCGGATTGTCAGCCTCCGGGGCTGCTTCAGAGTGGCTGGCGCTCAGCGGATGCTTTGCAGGAGTGATGAGAGGACACTGACTTGGCTGGATGGGGGAGGAGCCGTGATTCCCACCAGCCTGGGCACAGCCCCACGCTCCTTCCCCAGAGGAGGCTGCGCCCCCTGGATGAAGTGATGAAATGACTGCGCCCAGGGAAGGCAGGACAGAGAGGTGACAGACATGTAGCAGATGGCAGCAGGCTGGGGCTGGCCCGAACTCCAGCCAACACCTGGCCATTTGAACTAAGGCTGTGGCCCCAGGTGGGAGGTTAAAATCTTGAGAGCCTTTTCCCCTCACAAAACCAAAGCTTGGAGAACAGCAGCACTGGAAGTAATTCAGAGAGAGGGAAGCCACAGTGGCAGCAGCAGGCTGAGCAGATTCTCCAGGGAAATGGGGGGCCAAGGCTGGCCTCCCAGGAGGCTGGGTTCTGCCCAGGCCCCGGAATGCCGGATGCTCCACCCAGGAGAAGTGAAAGTCCCTCTGGGCTTGCGTAAGAGAAAATTCCCTTTCCCGCCAAAGAATCCGTTTCAGGAAACTCCACTGCTGTCCTGCCTCCTCCACTCCCCCTCCAGACACAGTGGGTCCCCAAAGTGCAATAACCATCTGCAGGGAGGAGTGGAGGGCGAGGGGCTCTGGAGGCCCTGACGAGGCCCTCACTGTGACCAGACAAAGACCGGGCTCCCAGTGGAGCAGGGCGGGCAGGAGCCGAGGGGGGCCCGTTCAGCTCCTGAGGCCCGGGGTCCTCTTCCTGCTGGGCAGCTGACCGGCCCTTAACAGGAACCACCTCTATGGCTGAAACCCAGGCAGCGCAGGCACCCAATAAATCTGGGCGTTCCCGGGGAAGCTTTTAAGCTCTCCGTAGAGAAAACAGCCCAAATGAGGCTCTTGAACTTGACCAAATAATTCTACCCACCAACTTCCCTCTCCCCATCGGCCCTGTTCCCAGGGGCCTCCGGATGAAAACAGGCAAACAGCATGGAAGAGGGGCCTCGGTTCCTCACACATCTCGAACCTTCCTTTAGAGCAGTGGTTCTCAACCTTCTGGCCCTTTAAATAGAATTCCTCATGTGATGACCCAACCATAAAATTATTTTCGTTGCTACTTCATAACTGTGATGTTGCTACTGTTATGAATCGTAAATATCTGATATTCAGGATGGTCTTAGGCGACCCCTGTGAAAGGGTCGTTCGACCGCCAAAGGGGTCGCGGCCCACAGGTTGAGAACCGCTGCTTTAGAGAGAGCAGGTCCCTCCAATTCCATTTCCGGGATCCCCCTTTCAGAAGGGGCTGAGTTTTTACAAAAACCCAAAGCTCCAAACAGGATGTCACATTCTTCCTCACAGCCTTTAAAGAGGAAAAGCTGAAAAATTGTCATTTTTTTTTAGGGCAGCTTGTGCTCTTAAAGTGGGTCTAAACCTTGGAACACTGTGCAGCTCACATTTATTTCTCCCTCGGGGAATCTTTATTCAGTCCTGAAAGCAACAAAAGAGCACTTCACTTTCAGTGTTTGATCCAGAAAACTGGCCAACAAGAAGGGGCACGGGGCGGGGAGTGCGGTTTGGGGACAAGAAGAAACTAGTTATATACATACACCACCAAGGGGAGGAGCTTCAGACAACCGGAACTAGGAAACCCCCCATAAAAACTGGGGAGCATTAGATATGCACCTATTTGTAGAACTAAGACTACATGAGGATTAAGGAGAGAAGAAAGAACTATTTGCTCAGACATTGTAGATACAGTGAAATGACATAAAAGTGGGGAGAAGACATACAAAAATGTTTTTAAGAATTCCCAGCCCTCCTGGGCACTTCTGTCCTAGAGAAATGAAGATTTACGTTCGCACACAGACCGGCACATACTAGTAAATGTTTATAGTGGCTCTTTTGTAAGAGACAACTGGAAGCTACCCAGGTGTTCTTCAGGAAGTGAACGGTTAAACAGACTGGTACACTCACACCTACAACCTGGGTGAATCTCCAGAGAATTATGCCAACCCCCAAAGGTTGTTATATCATGTGTGGTTCTACTCATACAACATTCTTGAAAGGACAAACCTGTGACAAAGGAGAACCCACAGGTGGCCCTCAGAGGCTAAAGGGCGTGAGGCTGGGAAGCAGGTGTGGGTATAAAAGGGCAGCAGGAGGGATCCTTGTGGTGATGGAGATGGTCTGCAGCTTGACTGAATCAACGTCGATGGGATCTTGTATTATAGTTTTGCAAGATGTTACCACTGGAGAAAACTGGGTCAGGGGTATTTTGAATTTTTTTTTTTAATGTAGTTATATTCATTTCAGAGAAGAAGGCGGGGGTGGGGGGGAGTGGAGAGATAGAAACATCAATGATGAGAGAATATCATCAATCGGCTGCCTCCTACACACCCTACACTGGGGATTGAGCCCGAAACCCGGGCATGTGCCCTGACTGGGAATTGAACTGTGACCTCTTAGTTCATAGGTCAACATTCAAACACTGAGCCACGCTGGCCAGGCTTAAATTATTTCTTATAACCGTTTGGGAGTCTACATGATCACAAAATTTTTAAAAAAAGGTTAATAATAAAAAACAACTGTTCTCAGTAATTATGTCGGTGGTGGTACTAGTATTGCTATTCAGAGTTTAGTTGTAATATGGATAAAGCATGAGTAATTATAGGATCTTCTCATTCTATACCCCTTGTTGCCTTGAGAACCAGGACTCTCTGACTGAAAATGATTATAATTCAGGAAATGTTAAGCTGAAAAGACCCCGCAATCCTGCATTTGAGTACCGACATGCCTAGAAACAAGGACCAACCCAGTGAGAAGCAATGAGTGTGGTTTCAGAATGCCATTTTGGACTAAAAGAAACCAGAAGTTCTTAGAGAAACCTAATTTCAGGCCTGAGGTGAAGCAGTGGGCTGGATGCCCAGGCGTTCACATCGTCTATGGCTGCCTGTTCATTACACAACAGCGGAGTTGCAACAGAGTGTGGCCCTCAAAACCTAAAACATTTACTGTATTTACTATCTCTGCCTCTTTTTTTAAAAATATATTTTATTGATTTCCCACAGAGAGGAAGAGAGAGGGACAGAGAGCCAGAAACATCAATGAGAGAGATCGATCAGCTGCCTCCTGCACACTCCCCACTGGGGACGTGCCCGCAACCAAGGCACATGCCCCTGACCAGAACCGAACCTGGGACCCCTGAGTCCACAGGCCAACACTCTGTCCACTGAGCCAAACCTGTTCGGCACTATCTCTGCCTCTTTACAGGGCAAACTGGCCAACCCCTGTTTCAGAGCTCATTTAGCACACTCTCTGGTAACTCCTCTATAATGAAAGATAAAACCTGGATGTGGCCCACCAGCCGGGCTCAGTGGTTGAGTGTCGACCTATGAACCAGGAGGTCATGATTCAATTCCCCATCAGGACACATGCCTGGGTTGCAGACTTGATCCCCACTAGGGGGTGTGCAGGAGGCAGCCAATCAATGATTTTTTCTCATCACTGAGGTTTCTATCTCTCCCCTCTCTGAAAGCAATTAAAAAAATTATATATTTATCTATCTATCTATCTAGATAGATAATTTTTAATACAAGAAAAACCTAGATGTGCAGCTGCCACGCATTCCATAGATTTTACTGTTTCCTGTAGTTTTCAAAGCTGGTACACCAGACCAGCACAAGAATGCAAAAAACGAGTCCTGCTTACTCTCTTGCTTTGCAATTCCCCCACTTGCCACGTGTACGCAGGAGAGAAAAAACAACCATTACCCACGGTGCTAGATTTAAAAGCATTTAATGACATAGCATATATTTAACAGAGAGGGCAAAAGTTGAGAGGTACAGGTCATACGACTGAGCACAGGGCCCGAGTGACCACCTTCCTGCTCAGGCCGGGCCTCTGGAGTTCATTCCTATCGATTCCGTGGTGATTGTGCAGTAGGATGAAAATTTGTCATTACAACCGTTACAGTGACAGAGAAATGCACACTATGTATCAAAGAGCAAGGTAATGAAGCAAATTATAACACAGTGTGGCCACGCACGAGCAGGTAACCATTAGAGTAACATTACTTTGTCCAGTAAATGCTTCAGTTCCACTTGTACACTTACCAATGATTTAAAGGGTTTATTATACATCTAGTTTTATTATACTTTGTACTAGAATTATCTCAAACATACAATATAATGTATTTCAGCAAAAAAAAAAAATTGAAATTACAGATTATTTAAAACAGTATCAGTTTTCTATTCCTTTCTTGGATACCGACATTCTTGACCGTCGTCACAGGTGATGCAGAAAAGCCGCATGTCGTGGGTTAGTAAGTGCTGCCAGATACGCACGGTTTGGTCTGTAGAGTTAGCATGGAGCTGCACTAAGGCTGCAGCGAGATCCTAGGACACGATCTGCCTAAATCAGCATCAGTCCCATCGCGGGCACTTCTAATCGTCAAAACTCAAGGTAACCACGGGAGTGAATGGCAGAGAATGGTGTCAGGACATTGGTACATTGTGTCTCTGGAGAGCACAGGAAATATTGTTTTAAGCACCGCTGCCTTGCATACCAACAGCACTAGAGGCGAGTTATTCCCAACACAGCCTCACAAAATTGAGGAACAGTTTAAATATTGAGATCTAATCTATATAATTTCATTAAAAAAATCTGGTCTTCCCTCTGCACCTCAAACTTTTGTAACTTGGAGATAAAGTATTTCGGTGTATTTCCCCCCCGGGACCCACCCCCAGAAATGCTCTATAAATTAGAAAAAAAAAAATCAACCACATTGAGGAACATTAGGCACAGAGAGTAATGTGTTGGTTCTGAGCTTGCATGCTGGAATTTCACTGAAAAGGTAAGAGAAGGGCAGGAGGCGAAGGGGAGGAGTTCACTTCTTTTTGCCAAAAAGGCTGACCCGCTTCTCTTTGTCTTTCTCTTTGTCCTTCTCCCGTTTGCCGGGACTGGACTCGCTGGTGATGGTGACGACACTGGTGGGCAAGGTCTGCGCCCGACTGGATGCTGGCGTGCCCTGGGTGCTGGCGGACACCTCGTGCTTATCAGCGGAGATGGCAGAGGAGATGGCCTGGATCCATGTGTTCATTTCCTCCTGGACAGAGGAGGAGGCAAGGGGGAGACTCAGCTAACAGGGATGGGCACGAAACGCTCTCGCTCCCACGGCATGACCACCCGAGACTTGTCAGTCGGGAGGCCTGGGAAAAGGGCTGACTCAGGGGTAAGCAGCTCCCAAAGGAACCTCTGCTTTGTTAGGACCGTGGAGTGACCAGGGTTCAACTCTCACGAGAATTCGGTGAACAGTGCCTGAGAGGTCAGCCCTCTGGTATATGGCCCCATGACCTGGGAGGAGCTGGAAGACTGGTCTCCATCTGTGAGGTATCTATCCCTCTAGTAGTTGCCCCCCTTTTAAAATTATATTTGCCCGGTTGGCATGGCTCAGTGGTTGAGCGTCAACCTATGCACCAGGAGGTCATGGTTAGATTCCCAGTCAGGGCACATGCCTGGGTGGTGGACTCAATCCCCAATGTGGGGCGTGCAGGAGGCAGCCAATCAATGATTCTCTCTCATCATTGATGTCTCTCTCTTTCTCCCTTCCTCTCTGAAATCAATAAAAACAATATTTAAGCCGAAACTGGTTTGGCTCAGTGGATAGAGCGTCGGCCTGCGGACTGAAGGGTCCCAGGGTCGATTCCGGTCAAGGGCATGTACCTGGGATGCGGGCACATCCCCAATAGGAGATGTGCAGGAGGCAGCTGATCGATGTTTCTCTCCCATCGATGTTTCTAACTCACTATCTCTCTCCCTTCCTCTCTGTAAAAAATCAATAAAATATATTTAAAAAACAAACAAAAAAACACAATATTTAAAATTGCAATGTACCTGACACATAAGACTGTAAGTTTAACGGAAGCTTTTCCCAGTTTAAAGCACTACGCATGCTGTTCTCTCTCCCCCACGGTGGAGCACAGCCATGAAATAGGTGGTTGAAGGCAGTGGGGTGCTGTGCGGAGGCTCCTGACTGGGACACCTCACAGTGCCTCACCCACTGTGGGGTGGACTTCAGGACCTTGCACTCGCTGCCCCGCCACGGCAAGGACAGATGGCACTCCCTGCCGCCTACAAACACAAGGACCGAACACCCTCCCGTGTCAGTGACCACGGAGACCAGACACCAGGTGCCATCACTGGCCATTACTTATATGACGAACATTACACGTAGAGCTTATCACACCACTTTCAAATCAGACATATTCGAGAGAAAAGAATCTTAGGAACTTACATCGTCTTTGGCTTGGAAGAGGTACTCATTTCCATCATTTAGTCTGTAATTTGAAGGAAGAAAGGAAAGTCACAATATAACAAGGAAAAAACATGCCCCAACTCCCATATCCTCCATGGGATACAAACAGGCACAGGAATCAACCAGAAACGCCCGTGCAGACATCACCAACCGCGCCCGGGACACACACAGGCCCAGCGGGGGCCCCTTGGACATCAAGAAGCCATGTAACTGGGCTAATATAATTTACACAGGCAACGCGGTGTTTCAACCCACTGGAAGGATTACTTTAAAAAGTCCAAAGGAAGCAACACCTGGCTTCGTTGTGGCGAAGACCACCTGGGTGCCTAACCACTGCTCTAAATTGAATTCAAGAAAAAGCTCTTTAAAATTTATAAGCCCTTTTGAAATTCTGCTACTAATCTTGCATCCCTCACATTTACAAGTACCGGTTTCTGGCCTGGCTGGCGTGGCTCAGTGGTTGAGCGTAGACCTAGGAACCAGGAGGTCATGGTTTGATGCCCCGTCAGGGCACATGCCCAGATTGCGAGCTCGATCCCCAGTGTGGGGCATGTAGGAGGCAGCGACTCTCATCATTGGTGTTTCCATCTCTCTCTCTCCCTCTCCTTTCCGCTCTGAAATCAGTAAAAACATATTAAAAAAAATAAGTACCAGTTTCTGAACAGACACACAGAGACAGTCTCTGAGACTTCTCTTCTAATGCACGTCTCAGACCGAAGGAAGTGTCCTTGCAAGGCCATCCCTGTGAGGCCGAGAAGCCACCGGCTTGGAGGGCTTACTCCTTTGCTCCACGGCTGTCACGAGGAAGGGGCACTGTCGGAGAGGCGGAGGGCCAGTGCCCTTGCCAATGCCCCCACCCTCTGAAGCTGCAGCAACAGCCTACAGAGAGGAAGGCAGCTGGGGAACCCGCTGCCCATGCCCGTCTCAGAGCGCGCAGTGTTCCGCGCCCCGAAGCTCCAGGGCCCATCAGCAGAGCTCAGGAAGCCACACCGTCTGAAGCTCATTTGTAGTCCCTGGCCCAGTCCAGCTGGCACGAGACACAGAGACCCCCGTAACCGAAGCCCAGAGCTCGTCAGATCCCACAGCAGCAGGTCGGAGAAGCCCCTAACCAAGAGCCTAACCACTCACACACATACTTTTCACATTTTTAAAAGAGACGATGTTTTCCTGCCCACTTGCAAGCACCACGCAGAGGTTCTGGGCTTGGATCCACGTGGGGACGTGCAG
Organism: Myotis davidii; assembly: GCF_000327345.1. Taxonomy (NCBI): domain Eukaryota; kingdom Metazoa; phylum Chordata; class Mammalia; order Chiroptera; family Vespertilionidae; genus Myotis; species Myotis davidii. Next base: position 10,224,715 of record NW_006383011.1, read on the forward strand.
GGGTTCTGCAGGGCAGGGACACGTGGCGTAAGACAGTTCCGGGGCAGCTGACATCCCGGGAGCGAGGCACAGGCCCTCTCTCTCCCCCTCCCGCTTCCCACCACAGAGCAAAGAATAGCAGCTCCTGAGTCCAGAGAAGCGGAAAAGATGGGGAAGCTAGTTCTCTAAGCTTCCCTGAAATGTGAAATGTGAGGGGCTCGCCTGCTCTCAGGGAACAGTGACGTTCGGCTGCGCCACTGACCACGGGGAAGCTGGCAACTGGCCAGCCCCCAAGACCCAGACGTGTGCCACACACACCCGTGTGTCGCTTGGTTGGTGATTTTTTAAAATTGCAGCGGAGATCACAGAGTCTAAGAAAACCAACCCCCAGAGCGAGAATAAACACACACCCAACTCTCACCTGAGCTTGAACACGTGTTTTTTCTTCTTGTAATCGAGGGCCACCTCACAGAGGGCCTCTTTCAGACTCACGGGGACCTCGCTGTGGTAGGGAATTCCGGAAGCAGCTGTCTTCGCATCTTTGTAGAAACCCATTTCTTGGTTATTTATGACACAATAAACATTGTGCCAGGACCTGAGCAATAAGGGAAGGCATGTCAAGGCCTGACACCACACACCCGTCGAGAACTCAGAGTCTGATGAATATGAACACGATCCTCGTACCATGTGCGGCGACTGCCTGTTGAAAGCCCCGCCTAAATCCTGCTAAAACTAAACAAATGGAACAAAATGCCTCTGGGGGTTCCTGGGCAGGGCACATGCTCCTACGGTGGTAGGTGTTTGAGGGCGACTCCTCTCTCTGGATCTGGGGGAAAACACATGGTGCTACTCAGCAAGGGCCCTCTGGGCTCTGACGGGCAAGACTGGTAGGCGTCGGCGCTCTGCGGTGACACCCGCCTGCGGCAAAGGGCACCGGCCGGGCTCCCGGGAGGCCTGCCTCCCCTCAGCTGCTCTTCCTCCTCAGCTTCACTCTACGTGGTTGGCAACCTCCCAGGGGGGGCAGGCCCAAGGCCACTGGTACGTAGGGAACCTTTGGGTGAATCAGAAAAAGGTGGCCCTTTCTCCTGTGATAACACGCTGACTTTGTTAGAACACGGGGCTTTACAGCCGTCTACGCGTATTAAATCAGTGTTGTTCTCCATGTGGGTGGCAGCTCTTGGATGGACTGCCTTGCCCACTTGCACCTGGTGGTCCCAGTTGCGTTTACTGGTTAAGCACACGGGCTGTGCAGTTGGATGTGAGTGTCACCCCAGGGTGTCATTGACTAGCTTTCTACAGAGAGTACAGTAGGCTTTCTTAACCTCTCAGGGCCTCACTTTCCTCATCTGTAGAACAGAGATAATAAAAAGCAGGTCTATTGGGAGATGATAAGTACAAAGACTGGTATGGAGATAAGGCAGCGGACATGGTGAATGTTTCTAAAAACCCCAAAATGAGGAAAACTATAATGAAATCATTTCTCTTCAGGGAAGCCTCAACCGCCACCTAGTAGTCCCTCTCAGGGTGAGCCCCTGAGGTCTGATTTTGCTATTTCCGTGCATATTAACTCTTTCTTGCTCAGCCGGCGTGGCTCATTGGTTGAGCGTCGACCTATGAACCAGGAGGTCACGGTATGATTCCCGGTCAGGGCACGTGCCCAGGTGGTTGGCTCGATCCCCAGTGTGGGGCATGCAGGAGGCAGTGATCAATGAGTCTCTCTCATCATTGATGTTCCTCTCTCTCCCTCCCTCTCCCTTCCACTCTGAAACCAATAAAAATACATTTTCTTAAAACACAACTCTTCCTACTCGGCGAATACGAGGCGCTCTACTCCCCCTTTCCAGGGCCCGTCCTGAGAACATGTTGCCCAGAAAGCTACGCACAATTCAACTATGCGAACGCGCACGCCCCGGCCTTTACCAGGCTGAGTTCCCGCCTCGCTCGCCACGGTACCTGCTGGAGGCTTTCTTGTTGTGGGCCTCCCACTCGTGTTTCCGGTTCAGAAAGCCTTCCATCTGGGCCGAAGGCATCTCCTGGGTCCGGGCCGGCAGGGTGGCGGCACTCTGGGCCGGGAGGGCAGTCTTGGCTTTGCGATCGGAGGTGGGGGAGGGGATGGGGCTGGACTCTTTGGAACTCGTCCTCTGTTCTGCGGCGCCATTGACCATGTCGCTCGTGTCCGCCGTGTCTGCCATCTGCGGACAGCGGAGAGGCTATTCAGCTAACCCCGTGACTCAGGGCGGGGAACCACATACGCTCCGACTCGCACACGTGGCTGTGTATAAATGCCTGGCACAGATCGAGGCAGTACAGTAAAACCATTGCACATCCCACAAAGCCAGCTGGACACCAAGGACATTAGAAGGTGGGAAGGGATTAATGCCCGCCCGCTTGAGGGAAATGAGAAAAGCGAAATGCCAGTATGAGTTTTACTGCACTCTCCCCTCGGATCAATCCATTTTCTCTAATGCAACTCGGATCCATTTCCTCTCATGGTTACTTTAAAACAAAAGGACAACGGTCACAATCACACGTATTAAATATGAGAGAGTGGACGTTATACAGCAGCCACCTTACAACCAAGGACGCCACCAGGAGGGCTGGAAGTGTAAGCGAAAGGGCATTCACAAACAGACCGAGAGACAACTCTATCAGAACTACACAGCATTCCCCCAAGGTAAGACAGGAAAGACCTTCGGCTTCTGAAAATGCTCTCCGGCTCCCCTCCCCTTCACCCCCCAAAATACATCGTCATAAACACATGCAGAAATTAGGACGACAATCATGCACTTCACAGCTACCATCCCAGTTAGACTTTGGAACTTAAGAGCTGGAAGGAAATGAGGCAAGTCAACAAACATCAATGGAACCACATCTGCCGGAGTTGTATCGTGAGTGGGTTGTAGTTTGTGTTAAAGGAGCTGGAAAAGCCAATCACAGTCACTCAACACCACACGGCTATTTACCCCCAAACAAAGACAGAACCAGGGCCTTCCCCATCACGTGCTGGTGGATCGCGGTGCCTTGCTGCACTGAGACGAGAAAGCCCAGGCAGAGCCAGGCTTCCAGCGGCTCTGGCCCTTCAGGCGGGAGACGTCTTCGGAGCTGCTCCTTCCCAAGCGCATTTCTAGTGTAACCCTCAGGGCTTTGCGGCTTGGGAAATGCCGTAGGGTCTCGGGTCATTATCGCTTTCGGCCTGCGGGCCATCAACTGTGTACCATTACCTGTAGCAGCCCTTGGCTGACACGCCCAGGGCGTGGGATTAGCGAGTTACTAAAGCTGGGTGTGGCTGACACTTTAGTGGATTACAGACAACCTGGCTCCCCTCGTACACGGACAGACATGGAGGTGTCAATGGCAACGGTCATTAGCTATGTCCCCCCACCATGGCTGCCCAGAACCAAAATGACACCCAACCAGCAGCGACACCCTCCACGGGAGACACGTAGACTGGCCACCACGGCTTGACCACTCAGATGTGTCAACTCTCAGGAATGGGACCTCTGGTTTAGGTCTCGTCTACGTGGGCGGGGGCCTCAAATTGATATTCCGTCTACACAAACTATCATCAGGGCTTAGGGGGAGATTAGAGGCTATGCGATTCAAGGGTGTTTTTGATTGGAACCCTCGACCCGCAGAGCGATATGGAAAATGGATTCTTAGGGCGGAAAGGCATGGGGGAGAGGGGTGCACGGTGGCTATCCTGGCCTTCCTGTGGGCGCTGCTTATGAAGCAGGCGGCTATTTAGGTAGTTCTCTCTTTCGCCTGAAGGGAGAGATGAAGGAGGGGAAATAACAAAAAACAACAACAAAAAAACCCCGAGCCAAAGGACAGTGAGTGGACTTTGAAGTTGACAAATCTGTTGTGTGTGTGCTTCCGGGGAATTTCCGGTGGGGGAGGAAGGAAGAGTTTGGTCTGGAGGCCTGTGCCAGGCGTGAGTCCAGGGAGACATGGAGTTAGTGTGTATAGAAATCAGGTTAAAAAAAAATTAGTGCTGCAGGTGTGACTCCAAAACTGCGAGTGACAGCGATGACCTGGATGGAGAGAAGTTTACTTACAAAGGGCTGCAATTTATTGGACTTGGTCAGACTTCCAGGGGAAGGCCGGGGAAGCCTCTTGGGGGGGTGGGGGGGGGGCGGTTGATTCTGCAGCAAAAATTTTTTTCTTTGGAGTTAGAAGGAAAGAGAAAACCCCAAACCAGTATGCAGAGATAATTAATGTTTATGCAAATGAATCACTAACCAACAAGAAAACAAGAAAAATAAAAGGAACAAAATGAATTTTAATGGACATGTGCTTAAGCATGCCAACAGACAACACACCACTAGAGACAAACATCCAAAGCAAATCATAGTGCTATGACCAAACAGTGGGTACACGTGATCACACCCTTCCCCTGCCCCTGCCCCCCCATGTTGCTTCGCTTTAGTGATTAGTCCACAGTGCTTTAGTGGCTGGGACACCTGAGATATTTAAATCAGAAGGTGAACACAAATGCAACGTGACAACTAGTAGCACAAGAAACACCCGATTGGTTTTCTAAGTGCACGAAGCAACACTATTTTCAAGTTCATTAACTTGAGTCTCTGCACCATAACTCAAAAGAATGAAAAGGCTTTTTTTCCTTCCAATCCAGTCCAATTGGAATTAAAGATTTGTTCTGGCAAGCTACAATTTAAAAACCTAGATAAAAATTGTCACAGAACACATGCCAAAAACATCATAGCACCACTTTCCTGTGTGCTTATGTGGTTGTTGTCATTGTTTTTTGTGGTGTTTTATTATTATTATTATTTTTTTTGGTCTTTTGAATACAAAAAGCATAAAATTGGGCATTAGTCCTGATGATACAAAATTTAAACATATATATGGAAACATCACATATACATATAGGTCAGTGACACATGAACTTTGGAGCCAGAAACACACGTCAGGGCTCCCTACAAGACCAACGACAAAGCAGTGGCTCTTCTCTAAAATGGAATTTGGTGTGTATTAAGGCAGAGACCCAATAATGGTGCACACTACCCCAGAACATAAGAAGCTTGGCATCTATCTATATACCCATCTACAATCACAGTAGATAGGTATGTACATAGAAATAAGGAAAAACAAACAAGATGCTATATGATGTTATCCTGACAAAAGAAAAAAAAAAAAGACATGCATCATGAAATGAAAAGACAAATTAGACTTAACTCATGGAGAACACATATCAAAACAGGTTTCTGATTCCACTAACACTAAGTATGGCAAACGAGCAAGTGAATGTCTCGTGAGGCTGTGCTGTCACATGGGTCTGGTTTTGTCTTGATCAGTACCGGGAAATCACCTCTTTCATTAGCGTTTATTCCTAAGGAACAGAATCCCCGTTAAAACATTTTCAGTCCCCGCTGGCGGTCTGACAAATGCCCTCCTACAAGACTCCTTATCAGAGAACTCCACCAAAGAACGTCACTTTCGTCAGAAAATGAAAAGTGAATCCGTAACGAGACATACAACGGAGTTTCTGTCTACAGAGACGCTAACATGACTTCGGAAGCCAGGAGGCTTGCAACTGCTCCTAGGGGTGGTCCACCGCGGGCAGCGTTCAAGTAATCAGGGTGAACCAGAATGGCTTTTGCTCCATTTGTTGGAAAAACTGAAACAGTTTGACAGCCCGAAGTCATTGGCTGAGGGTCCGGGCCTGGCAGTCCGGGAGGCGGGCTGAGAACTGCGGTCACCTGCGGCGTCCCGGTGGTGCCCAGGGTGACCGAGGCCAGGGCGCACCGCCCTCGGCGGGCACGGCCAGGAAGCCTGGAATCCTCACCTCAGGACTTGGCAGAAAAACGTAAGGGAGGAACTGGTTTGTAAAAAGTAATAAACGATCTGAGGGTCTCAAACATTTTGAGATGCTGCACCCAAAAATTCAAACAGCTTCCCAAGCGGATCCGACTTCCTTTTTCTTTCCTTGTCGTTTTCAATAAATGGATGCACCCTCCATGGAATGTCACACCGCTGACGTTAGGTTTTAATCTTAGTACTTAAAGTCTCCTTCCGCATACACGGGCCTTCCTAATTAACCAGTAAACTATTGCAGGTTAATAAGATCTGTAAAGGGGCTACATATAGTGCAGTACCGCACCCTGTTAGTATAACTGGGTATGCCATACCTTTCGGATTCTAGCTTTCTTCTTCATTTTGCTGTAATCTCATTAAATTGCAATTACTCATGTAAGGCTTTTGCTGTAAAATCTCAATAAAGTAAAAAGCTCACATAAATAAACAAAAAAAAAATAAGTATGTTGCTTTAAGGCAACTGAGCATCCCATCAGTTAAAAGACTCAAATAAACATGAATTAAACGCAAACAAATATGAAACCAAGGAAGGCTACGAATTAAGTAAAATTGTAACACTGTGGGTGAAGTGGAAGCCAAATGGTCAAACCATGAGGATTTGGAAAGA
>NW_006383011.1:10231173-10231379 GCF_000327345.1 Myotis davidii
TCACAGTCCGGACCATGGCTGGTCACTGGCTGTCCGTCTGCTATTAAAGTTTTTGTAGTTTTGGTAGGTTTGAGAGCGGTAACTAACCCGTGGAGATCCCTGTTCAGCCGGCAAACCATTCTGGGAAACTTGCTCTCCTTTCGAAGTATCCCTGTTGGGTGAAGGGGGAAAGAGGTCAGGGGAGGGGGAAGAAAAGGAGAAGAGGG
>NW_006383011.1:10231440-10243949 GCF_000327345.1 Myotis davidii
AAAGAGAGAGAGAACGTCAGTCACTTTTATTACAGGCCTTCTCTTCGAAAAACACATGCAACCCTCTTTTGCACAATTTGATTTCTTTGAAAACCTTTCTAAGTGTTTCACACCCACTCTAGACGGGGCGGGAAGACTGCAGGCCCATCCTCCCCACAAGGCAGCACTGGGCTTATCACGGAGCTCTTACCACGGCACAACAACAGACTTTCGGAAGCAGAGTGATTTCTGTCCTTCCTGGGAAGTCACCCAGGACTTTCAAAAAGCATCTCCCCAAAATCACTGGCAAGAAATCTGGGTGGTTCACTCCCTCCATGAAATCTTACGGGGATTCTGAGTGTGTGTGGGTGCTCGTGGGAGCACCTATGGGCAGTAGAGAGGGCACTGTCTATATCCCCTACTGCTGCCTACCCAGCAATGTGACCGTGGACAAGCCAGGGGTGCCTGCACAGACCCTAAAAGTTCTACAGAAGGAAGTAACAGGAAGGGCATGGGGTTAGGCCGGCACACACAGGCCTAGAAAAGATGCTCCTCCCTGCACCTCACCTGCCGCTAACGCTAAGGCTCCAGGGCCGTGCCGGGACTCACCACTGCTGCTGGGACTCGGTGTCCTCAGAAACCTTTGTGCTCGGCTCGGGCGAGGGCGGCCGCCTTTTCCTCTCCTCTTCCTCTTGCTGCCTGCGCACCTCCAGTAGCTCCAACTGAGAGAGAACAAGGTGGCGTTCAGCAGAGCCCCGAACTCTGCCTCTTTTAAGGAGAGGGTTTGAGATGAACCCCGGAAGTCCTGGACGCCGAGTTTTCTACCCTGGGTGACAATGGCCAACTAGTGGCTCTAACATCCTAAGCAAAATGGCATTAGGATCACAGAACTGCAGCCACAAGTCCAAGCGACAGGAAACGGGATCCGAGTGATGAAACAGGTCCATTGCAGGGGCTGGCAGAATTCCCAGGAGTTGTCTGTATGCCCTGGGGACTCTAGGCTCAGTTTCTACACAAACCGGCAGCTCTCAACTTTGCTTAGGAAGCAGGGCCATGCTGGCTTCCCATCAGAGCTCAGACACCACTGAGACCGCGCAGGGCTCTCAGGCTGCCTGTGCGTGGCAGGGATTGGCATTCAGCCAAAACCCAAACAACACATGAACATTGGAGTGAAAGAGCGCCATTTTTGTAAACCATAAAGAGTCGGTTTTCTACCAGGAGTGCAAGTGTCTTGGGGGAGGAAACACCAATGAACAGGCCCTATTAAAGGCCTTCATGTTGGCAGAGAGACTTTCGGGAATGGTGAGGTTTTTAGGGGTCTAGGATCAAGCTAGGATGATGGGAATTCTAATTCTGAAATTCTGAAGAAAGCTGCAAGGCTATGCTCCCTGGAAACCCAAACTGCTGGGAGCCATAAGACGAAAGACAGATCAAAGGAGAAAAGCAAACCCCAATCCATCAACTCCCAGGCAGGAAGCCATCAGAAGTGACCTTAAATCCAGGTGCCTATGAAATGATGGAGGGGTGATAGCCCCAGGGTCTCCCCAGGTTCTGAACCAAGACAGCCACCCATTTCAGGAAAATCCTGGCTGCTCTGAGAGGCAGAGGAATGATGTGAATTCCCAGGTCTAGGAGGCGCACATTTTCGGAAAAGAGGCTGCCGGGGGGACCAACAGGCCAGGCACCCGGCGGCACATACCGTCGTCAGCCTCTCCAGGGCGGAGAACCTCTCATCCCAGGTCGCTGCAGACTTTTCGAAAGCCTCGTGGCGCTTGATGAGCTTCTCCACCTCGTCCACGCTCTGGCCAATTTCCCGGCTGGATAGGTATGGCTCCTGTCCGAGCAGCCAGGCCTCGGCCACACTGGCGTCCCTCGAGAACTGATGGACTTCCAGAACTGCACAGGGGGACCGAGAGTGAGTACAGGCCAGCAGGGGGCCTGGCAGCCAGGGGTGGCACTGCCCTCTGCTGGCAGCTGCCTGCACAACCCGTCTATTGTCTAGATCAGAGCTGACTAAATAAATGTCAAGTGAGCTACCCATGCAACCTCAACTTTTCCAGGCACCACAATGAAAAGAAACGGGGGAAATTAATTTCAAAAGCGTGTTTTAGACAAACTGACATATCAAACTGTTATCATATTCAACATGTCATCAAAATAAGAAATTACTGATATCTTTTCTTCTGTCTTGGAAATCTGAGGTGTATTTTAGAGTTCTGATACACCTCAGTTTGGACCAGTCACATTTCAAGTCCTCAAAGGCTACCTGTGGACAGTGGCTACCACACCGGACGGCCCAGGCCTTGAAGGTGCTCTCTGCTCACTGAGCCTTCTCGAGTGAGATAAACCTCAGATAAACCTGCAAGGAATTCAGTCTACACACAATCAGATTATGCCCAAAGGAGCAGGCATTCACAAAGCACCCTTTTGGGGGTTGTAGTTCTTTTATGGGGGGGTTGGGGGTGGGTGAGAGGGCACGAGGGATATGGAAAGTTTTATACAAAATGGAGATGATGTGGGCTAAGGCTTTTGCCTTATTCGTTCTGTTCCTCCAAACTTAGAGAAACAGTGTGATGTCCACTGCAGCTGTGCGAAGGCAGGTGAGACTTGGGCTGCGCTGTGGTGGACATTAATTTTCATCCATCTCCAGCAGCAATGCTCGGGGCTACACAGGTACAAAATGGACTGCAGGGCGCATCCGTGCCCCCAGGAACTGCCAGGTGTCTGTCTCCTTTTGTCATCCTGGTAGCCCCCAACCAGGCCACAAGGAAAAAAGGTGCCACCACTGCACCAGAGACCTGTCACCTCACCATTTAAGCTGGCGCCCACTTCACAGGGGGTGCAATAGGGGTTTTGCTGAACTACACTGAACCTGCCCTGGGAATTCTAAGAATGTACAGCAAATCCTCATCCAAAGAATGGTCAAAAGTGGGATTTCCTTTTCGAAAGAGGGTTCTGGGCACAACAGGGTGAGGTGGCTTCCCCAGGTCTCTTACACACCTTTTAGAAAAGGCCCTTTTGATTCTGTTTCTCGTAAGCAACCCTGGGGTCTGAGGGTGGAAATAACACCAGGACAGGGCCCAGAGCCCAAACACAGAACGGCAGCGTGCACAAATAATGCTGAGCTGGGTGACTGTTAAGAGTTCATACCAATTATTAAATGTTATTCCCAATATTATGCGCTCTGTGATTTCAAATATTCCTCTATAAAAAGAGACTAAAAGGAGAGTCCATCTCAGTGGGTCACTGTGGGAAGTAAATACAGAAAAACCTATGAGATACTTAGGATAATGCCCAGTTCCCTATAAAACATTTACAGTTGTTAACTTTTATTTTATTTTGTCCTCGCCCTTCTAAGAGCACCAAATATAAGACCTAATCAGGCCAACTTTCTACCTCCTCGACTCTGCAGTAATAATTCGTGGGTAGTGGGGGGGGGGACCGTCCTTCTGTACTCCCCCAGAGGGACACCCAATTCTGCCCTCCCCATGCTGCTCCCAGAACACCCAAACCCCACTCACAACAGGTGGTCAATCATGAGGTGAAGAAAAAAAAGCCTCAGGGAACTACTTAACAGTCCTTAGCATGGATGGTGAGAATAGGGCCTTAAAAAGGGGAGCGTTTAGAATTCCAAACATCGTTAAGTGATAACTTCCCATCAAATCAACTAATGCAGGAAAATAAATTCACATACTTTCAAGGGACACCCAGAAAGAGCAGAGAGAGAAAAACCAAGTATGTCCTTACTCAGTCTTAACCACTCCCATCGGTCTTCCCACTTGTCAATCATTTCTTTCCTCTTCTCCGTCAACTGCAGTAACTTTTCCTTGATCTGTGAGAAAAGCAGCACCAGGGGGACATCTTAATAGAAGGGACCACATCCTCCTGGTTTCCCCTTGACAGGCACTCCACACACGAAAAACACACTTTCTGTCAAAACCATCACTGAGCCAGGACACACCTAAGGACGTGGGCCCTGGGAGAGCAGAGGCAGCAGGAGGGTGGAGAGCCAGGCCTGCTCCCTGGAGTGGCTTGGTCCTGAGGCCAGCTCTGCACTGAGCCCCTCCAGCCTCAGGGGCTCCCTAGGCAAACACTTCGGGAGGGAGGGAGGGACAGCAAGGGGCCAAGCCCTGACCTCTCCAGGAACTTCCAGGCCCCTGAAGGGGCCACACACAGACTAACCAGCTACCTCTGTACTACCGTTATCCTAACTGGAAGTAGCAACCGCCACTGAGGAGCAAAGGGATCGAGGGCACATGCGAGGGCGAAGGGGTCACCCGGGAAGAGTACCGATGAAGCTGAGAGAGGCCGAAACCTCAACCTGGGGCCCTCAAACACTGTCTGCTGGGCCTCGGATTTGGAGTTCCTGGCTCTGCCCACAGCCTGAGTAATTGTTTCTACACACACAGGCAAGAAGCAAGAAGTTCTGAAATATATATAAGTATGTGCATATGTATATAGAAATGTACATACGCATTTTTCTCTGTGGATACATACACACACGTACATACACACTCACAAAATAAAGTCATTGTACATCTTAACACAGCTGCAGTCACCCTGGGACCCCGGAACAGGGCACCCTACCTCCTCAGATGCATAGTGCTTTCTCGCCAACAGGGATTTCCCAAGTTCAATGCAGGTTGTGAAACTGTCGTTACGAGCATCAATTTCAGCTTTGATACCTTGATGATTATTCATCAATAGTTCAACAGATGACACATCCCTAAAATGGGACAAATAATACCCCCTTTAGGAGATCAAGCTTTTCAAATAAATGGGTTGGTTTCAAAACACGTAATTAATTAGAAGCAAACTGCTTGACGGCACGATTTACCTTGAAGGTCTGAGTCACAGTCTGAGTCACAGGAGCTAAAGTGCGATGACAGTATAATTCAGGACCAGCTAAGTGTACTCTCATTTGTGTGTGTGTGTGTGTGTGTGTGTGTGTGTGTGTGTGTCAGCACAGTGGCGGTGGTGGGATGTCCACAGTGCTAAGGATGTCCGATTGTGGCTTAGGCCTGCTCCCCCCAGGCTGCCAGAGGGATGTCTGACTGCCAGCTTAGGCCCAATCGCCCAGGGAGCGGGCCTAAGCCAGCAGGTTGTCATCCCCTGAGGGGTCCCAGACGGCCAGAGGGCACAGGTACAGGCTAGGAACCCCCCTCCCCTCCCCGAGTGCACAAATTTTTGTGCACCAGGCCTCTGGGTGTTAAATAAATGTTGTGTGTGTGTGTGTGTGTGTGTGTGTACGCGCGCGCCTGAGTAATTCACAATGGCTGCCAGGCAGATGCTGGAAAAACCACTGGATTTCTGTTCAAACTTACTGTGAAATGCAATTCAGACTCTTCAAGAAGGTACAGGAGCATTAACGTGTGTCCCCAATCGTACCCCAGTGAGTTAGCTGCCAAAGGTTCAGCACATGTGTGTTCAAAAGAGCAGCTGGTATCTCCCTCCTTCTCTGGACACGGAGACACACAGAGCGGGACGAGCTCAGAAACCAATGGCTGGTGGAGCCCAGAGCTTCTCATGAGCCAGAACCTAAGCCTGGGAGTCTGATCTAGGAAATACAGTATATACATCATATGTGCAATGCATATATTTTACATCCACGAACACATTATATTCCACGTATTTCTTCTCTTGGGACGTGGCTCATTGCTCAGTGAGGTGGGGGCTGGAGCTGACAGGGGTGAACTGGAAGCTATGTGCCTGCTTGTTCATCTAGGAGCTTCTCTTCACTGCTTTGCACGAGATAGCCAAAGGGAAGATACAGAACAAGTATTAATCATCTTACACCATGGGGGCAGATGCAGGGTTAAGAGACTCCTCCAGCAATTGTCTATCTAACGGACAGAGAAAGAACTCGGAAAAGCCCCCTCATGCCAATGACGAGGCAGAGCTAGTCATGCCCAAGGGCAGGAGAGCCTGGGTGGGTGTGGAACCTGGGGGCAGGTGGAGGGAGAAACGGGGCGGGCCTGCCAGCGCTGGGCCCCTCACTCCCCGGCCAGTGTCTGCAGGAGGCAGTGCGGCTCCCCTGACACGTCTCCCCACCCTGCTCCGGCCTCGAAGCGCCAGGCAAGGCCCCAGCTCTCTCGGGAAGATCCCATCCACACACTGCCCAGGGCCACTCGCTGGATTTCCTGCCCAGGAAGCTGGCGTGTTACCTGGGCTTCTCCTGGGCCTCGATCTGCCGGATGACATCCTCCATCCACAGCATGAGGTCCCGCACCATGCTGAAGAAGCGGAACTTGTCCCCCGTGTCCACCAGCCGCACCCGGCGGCCCTCACAGGAGTCCAGCAGGGCCTTCCAGGCCTCCAGGACCTCGTTCTCCCGCTTCTGGATGTCATCGGCCTTGTCACCCGCGTAGGCTGCCTGGAGGCGGGCCGCGTCCTCCTGCAGCTGCCTCACCTGCGGAGTGGCGGGGGGGCGGGGGGACAGCCGGGTCAGAGGTCGGGCCTTGGCTCCATCACCCCACACTTCCTTCACACGTGCGCCCCCCACTCTTCTGTTTACACACCAAGTCACAATGGGTCCCCCGACCCCGAGACGCTCACAATTTCATCAGGGAGATCCGTCACCAACCCCAAGGGCACTAGAAATGTACTGAAGAACAATATTAAGTTCTGCATAAATGATGGAACAAATGAAAGGCTACAGCACGGTCCCCCGGAGGTGGCCAGGGACGTAAGGATGATGCAGAAAACACTTGTCTTCAGGGTATAGACGATGTTTTTATCAAGGGAAAGTGCCAGGAAGAGCACTTTGAGAACAACTTTTTCCACGGCTGTTTGATGTTGCTGAAAACAATCTATGTGTTATCTCTAAGAGCTCGCACAATGGGACCATTCAACTTGAAAAACATAAAAATGCAGCATCTAATGTAGTTGAAAAACAACAACAGACAAATGTCAAAGAAGGTAGAATTTTAACTAGGCAAATTTCAAAACTTAAATGTCAAAATCTTTGCAAAAGCAGGAAACGCCAATGGGCCTTATAAAAAGAGGCCACACAGAGATACTGTACTTTGTTATCTATTAGTTCAAGTTGGATGATTTACCCCCAGTGAGCTAGTTCCCTACCGACAGGACAACGGCCACAGCTCCTACAGGAGGCGAATGGCAGCAGCAGCAGAGTTAGAAAAGCGTGTACTTTGATTCTAGGTCCTCACTTTGGGGACCTTACCCTACGCATTCTTGCACACTTAGGAAATGAAATGCACATTAAGGTTATTTACTGTAGTGTTGCCTGAAAAAGCAAAAAGACTGGGAATACAGTCCATGCACTGGTTAATGCACGAGGGCCCTTCCACACAAGAGGGCCTGATACAGCCATGAAAATATCGGGGAGGCTCTGGCACTCAGCCAGCACACAGTGGGCCCTTTTACATTCTGCATGACCCAGACCCTAGGCCGCTCCATGTATCTCTTTTAAGCATTCCCTCAACACCATCCATCCCCATGGAGGCAAAGCTGCAGCACTTCTGCCGGAAGCTTCAGCTGTGACCCCCTCTGCTTCTAGAAGGGGGCGAATCAAGGGCAAGTGAGACAAAGGCAGTGAAGGTGGTCCCTCCACAGAGCAAACCCCAGAGCCCACAAGAGAACGGTAAGGCAGATGTGCCAGATCAGGGTTGGCCCACGCTGAACCTGGCTGCCTGTCTTATAAATAAGGATGCCCTGGCACACAGCCATGCCCGTATTTCCACAGTCTGTAGCTGCTTTACGCTGCAACGGCAGAGCTGGGTAGCTGCGACAGGAATGGTATGTCTGGAAAAGCTGAAAAGATTTACTATCTTGGGTTTTACAGAAGTTTGCCAGCCCCTACACTATATGATCAATGTGCTCTTAATAGACAAGCACAAAACCCTCAATAGACTGAGGGCTGGTATCTACAATAAAACTGACTTCTTCTCTAGGACCATGAAATCTGGGGGGAGGAGGGAAGGATACAATTTATTTTCCACCTAAAAGACTGAACAAGGAACTGCAGAGATGAGGGAGCGATCCAGAGTGAGTTTCCTACAGACTCTGACTGTTACATGGTGATCACTGAGTCAAGCACCTTCGAACCAGAGTCTTAGTGTTAGCATTTCACACTGGGGAAGACACTGGGCATATAAGGTCAGAATCTGGTTTTCCTTCTTTGTGTCATGTAGCGCAGACCCTGGTTGATGGAAAATAATACGGTATTCTTTTGGAAACGATTCTGGATAGATATGCTAACATGATACAAATTCTTGTTGAGGAGGTCTATTACTGGCAAATGTTTTGTGTGTGCACCTGGCTTATTTTAATCACGAGGATGTGCCTCTAACAATGTCTGCAAATGCAGCAAATGTACAACTTTCGGACTGGTAAGTTCTCCCACATAAATGGAGCGTTTTCATACGCGTGCATGCACACACACTTAACTTAGGCCACTCTCTGAGGCATGTTTTGGAGTCAAGGAACAGCAAGAGATTCCCAGAGATGCACAAAGATGCTCTGGAAAGAGAAACGCCCCGCCCCACCCCCCGGAAGGCTCCGCCGCCCACCTGAGTGCCCAGGGCCTGGATGTCGTGCTCGAACGTGGTGTGCATTCTCTGCAAGGTCTCCACCGTGTTCTGGTCTCTCCCCAGCTCCTCGGGGAGTTTCTTGTGCTTGTCCTGTATGCGCCCAAAGATCTCCTTGGCGTCGTGGTAAAACTTGTGCAGTTCGTAGGAGGCAGCGAGGATCTGGGTTCGTGTGTCAATGAGCTCCAGCAGGTCGGCCCAGGCTTCGTTGAGCCCGTCCTTCCACTCGGCGATGGTGGCGGCGTCCGAGTGGCCCGAGTTGATGAGCTCGTCTGCCATGTGATTGACTGTGTCCACGCGCTCCTGCCCAATGTTCCCTGTGTCCCGAGCAAATTCCCGGAACCGTTCCTGCAGCATCTGAAAGAGAGATGAGCGTGAAAAAATCAGTGAGACTATTGTGGACATTTTACTTCTTGATCACACGAACGTCCTCTGGAAAGAAACAAGGTGTATGCATGACCTGGCGACAGGTCTTAGCTCTAGGACCTGTTATCAACCGGAATTCCTTCCCATTCATTCCTGGAGCCCGAATAAGGCACCGGCTCCATGTCCTTCTTCCACAGAAAGGGGCACAGAGAGGTTAAGCAACCAACTCAAAGTCGCCCAGTGACAAATACAGAGTGGAAATGAAATCCCATGACCCTGGCGTACAGGGCGTTTTATCTGCTCGCAGACGGCCAACCACACCCGTGGATCACCGCACACCCACCCGTGCTCCGCCCCAGTACTTGCCGTGACGTGCTCGTAGTCCTGCCCCAGCTCGTGCGACCCTGCGACCACCTCCCTCTCCGCGATCCACTGCTCCAGGTCGTCCACCTCCCGGTTGAGCTGGAACAGCCTGTGGCGCTCGTCCAGCTTGCCTCTCCGCTCCTCCGCCAGGTCCTTCAGGCCCGCGTACAGCTTATCCACTTTGGACTGCCTCATGCTGATGCGCTCGCTGAAAGGGGGAAGGTGGTGGGGGAGGAGGACTTAAAGGTCAAACTTCCTTGAGGCAGAAAACACATGGGGTGGGAAGGAAGCTCTGGTTAACCTATTTAGCCTAAAATATAAAACAACACTCTCAAGTTTGACTTCAACTCCAAGTAAAGAAGAGCCAACAGGTAAACAAGACGTAATTAAGGCCCAAGGCCACCTGACATGATGGAGGGAGAGACTCTAACTGTACTGTTGGCTCTGCAGGTCAGGATTTCCTCTGACGTTAAAAGTTAATGCAAAATCCAGGAGCCACCCCACATTCTCAGGTACCATGCTGCCCAGGGACAGGTGGCACCCCTGAATGGCACACACCTGTTACCTCTCTGGGCTGTGCGCTCTTCTTGGCCAGGAGGGCAGGCCCTGCCCTGCTGCTCCCCACAGGCCCTGGGTGAACTGCCCCCACCTCTTCCTCCCTTTATCCCCAGAATGACTGTCTTATAACAGGAAAGCAGAGAGACGAGGCTTCTTGGTGCCTGTCCCTGGACGCTGGGAAGGTCACCATCTGGGAATCCTGAGCATGAACACCCGAGAGACCCCCTCTCCAACCCGCCTTGGGTAACGCACAAGGCCTATTCCTTTCCTGAGTCAGCTACAAACACAGAAAACCTAAGGGTGATGGCCACTGAAGTTAACACAGGAGCCTGGCATAGAGCCGGGAGTGCCACACGCACCTCTTCTATCTTCTTAATGCTAAGGCATTCGAGGACTAGAAGTGTGTGAGGCAGGCGGTGGTATCTTTTGGTTCTTCCTGGAGCCCTTTTACTTAACAGGTCCACTTCTATCTACTAGCGACTACGAGTAATCACACTACCCCATTCCTCTCAGAACTAGAAATTACTTTCCTAGAATGATGACCTTTTCAACGCACTGGTAGGCGCTTTGATAATGTATCTGTGCAAATCACTCTGCACTTCGGACTCCAGTCACCGATGGTCTTTCCATGGGGGCCTGACCAGGAGATAGTTCACTGACGAGAGCCATTTCCTACCTAACAGCTCACCCTCCTACGTAGCATAGGCCTACTGGTCTGTTATCAATGTGCTTCTCAAAGCTCTATGGTGCCAGTTACTCAGATGAGCGCCCGTCGCAGCTTGGGCACGGGTGAAGTAAGAGGCCCTCACTGGAGAAATGGTAGCCCGGGCTCGCCTGGACAAACGGCATCACCTTTCAGGATGGCTGTCGGCCACCAGGGCCCGGCTGGTCTTGGAGAGCTGATGCACCGTCTCCGCGTAGTCCTCCACTGCCTGCTCCAAAATCTGGTGCTTCTTCAACATGGAAACGGCACTCTGCTCATCCTGCAGAGAGAGGCCACCACCGTCCCCTCAGGCCCAACACCACCTTAACGGAGGCAAGATGCCACGCGGCGGGGCCAGAGGGAAGACTTGGAGAAAGAAAAGCCCAGAAGCGAGACCTGGGCAGTGGAACACAGAAGCAGTTCAGGAGCATCAACATGGCCTGGCCAGTGTGGCTCAGGGGCTGAGCGTCAACCTATGAACCCGGAGGTCGCGGTTAGATTCCTGGTCAGGGCACATGCCCAGGTTGTGGGGTTGATCCCCAGTGTGGGGTGTGTAGGAGGCAGCTGATCAATGATTCTCTCTCATCATTGATGTTTCTATCTTTCTCCATTTCCCTTCCTCGCTGAAATCAATACAAATATATTTTTCTAAAAAAAGAGTGTCAACATGAACTAGACTAGTGGTTGGCAAACCGCGGCTCGCGAGCCACATGCGGCTCTTTGGCCCCTTGAGGTGGGCTCTTCCACAAAATACTATGTGCAGGCGCACACATACAGTGCGAAGTTGACTTAAAACTTTAAGTAAAGTTTATTAAGTTAATTTTAGGGAATGTTGTGGAGTGAAAGAAGATGTAGTGTCGAGGATTGAGAAAGGTATGTTGAGATGGTTTGGACATATAGAGAGGATGAATGAAAGGAGATAGACGAACCAAGTATACAAGACGAGCGTGGATGGGAGAGTTGGAAGGGGTGGACCTCAGCGACCGTACCTCAATCAGACTGAGGACGTTTTTAGCAAAGGCCAGCTTAGGAGAACCCTAATTAAGTTAATAACAATGTACCTACCTATATAGTTTAAGTTTAAAAAATTTGGCTCTCAAAAGAAATTTCACTTGTTGTACTGTTGATATTTGGCTCTGTTGACCACTGAGTTTGCCGACCACTGAACTAGACCGTGTGAAAGACGCACGTGAGGCAAGGGGATGACTGAGACCCTCTGAGCAGGAAGGAAGCCCAGGCCCAGCCAGTGTGTGCGGAAGCCGACTCCTCACAGTGTCACAGACAAGCGGCTCTCAGCATTCTGGAGCCTGGAAATGGTTGCAAATGGTCTTACAAGTATCACGTGAATGTTATAAAACTTAGGTAGCCCAGTAACTAAGTGTGTAAGAAGGGTTCTGGCAAATTTAAATTTAAAAAAAAAAAAAAAAAAGATAGGACGACCCATTGCTGACATGCCAGGATTCAGACAACAGAATCCCAGGCACCTTTATGCACCAGGATGCCCCCTGACACGCAAAGGCAGCAATGAGGTGTTCCACAAAGACATGGCCATCAGCAAAAGGCTCGGGGGAGAGGGGCCGGGTGCGTCCAGCTTCCTCCCTGGGGGCGGGACCCGCTCACCTTGGCCTTCTCCTCGGACATCATGTACAGCTCCTGCTCACTCATCCACGCCTCGGCCTCGGCCGCGTCGAAGTAGTACTGCTGGGCCCTCTGCGCCTCCTCCAGCCGCCGGTGCCGCTTCTCCGTCTCCTCGATGAGGAGGCCCCACAGCTGCCGCAGGTCGGCGAGCCTCTGCCGGATGGCCTCGGCGTTCAGGCTGCTGCTGTCGGTGACGATGCTCTGGCTCCTCTCGAAGATGTCGTCGATGCGAGGCTGGTGCCCCTGGATTTCCTTCTGGAGGGTCTGTGGGAGCAGGAACACACACCACGGTTTGCTCAACAGCCACAGCGTGCTGTTTACGCCCAGCGGCGAGGGGCCCGGGGCACGCCCCA
>NW_006383011.1:10243976-10248968 GCF_000327345.1 Myotis davidii
GAGGGGCCCCCAGCTGCCGCAGGTCGGCGAGCCTCTGCCGGATGGCCTCGGCGTTCAGGCTGCTGCTGTCGGTGACGATGCTCTGGCTCCTCTCGAAGATGTCGTCGATGCGAGGCTGGTGCCCCTGGATTTCCTTCTGGAGGGTCTGTGGGAGCAGGAACACACACCACGGTTTGCTCAACAGCCACAGCGTGCTGTTTACGCCCAGCGGCGAGGGCCCAGGTCGGCGAGCCTCTGCCGGATGGCCTCGGCGTTCAGGCTGCTGCTGTCGGTGACGATGCTCTGGCTCCTCTCGAAGATGTCGTCGATGCGAGGCTGGTGCCCCTGGATTTCCTTCTGGAGGGTCTGTGGGAGCAGGAACACACACCACGGTTTGCTCAACAGCCACAGCGTGCTGTTTACGCCCAGCGGCGAGGGCCCAGGGGCACGCGCCAGCCTGCAGGCTCTCCCACTCTCCGCCTTCTAACGGGAGCAGCATTTGCCAGACGGAGGGAACCCGAGCAGAAATGCTTACCTGGTTTTTCTTTATCAACAGCTGCACGGTCTGGAGGTTGTGGCCATGATCCGTGGATGTTGCCAGAGGCATCCTCTCTCCAACCCACAGCTGGAGAATCGTAAACAAGTGGTCAGGGCCGCGCAAAGAACAAATACTTGACGTGAGCAAGTACGGCAGGGAAGCAGGCGTGAGAGGAAGTGTGTCCGATCCTCCTGGAAGGCTGTGGAGGAGCCCGCCCTGCTCCTACACGGGGCGCGCACTGGCTCCCAAATCTTGCCCCATCCTCAATGCCTAATTTACTGAGTCCTCATGCTTAATTTTAATTTTTAAATTTTTTGCTCTTGCCCTGGCTGGTGTGCTAAATGGTTAGAACGTTGGTCTGTGCACTGCAGGGTCTCGGGTTTGATTCCCGGTCAGGGTACATATGTGGGTTGCAGGTTCATCCCTGGCCCCAGTTGGGGCATGTGTGGGAGGCAACCAATCGATGTGTCTCTCTCACATCGATGTTTCTCTCTCTCTCTCTCTCTCTCTATCTCTCTCTCTCTCTCTCACCTCTCTCTAAAAAGCAATGGAAAAAATATCCTCAGGTGAGGATTAAACAAAAAATTACTGTTCTTGGGTCATTAAGATACTCAAGTCTGGCCAGCATGGCTCAGTGGTTGAGTATCGACCTATGAACCAGAAGGTCATGGTTTGATTCCCAGTCAGGGTACATGCCCCAGTTGTGGACTTGATCCCCACTGTGGGGTGTGCAGGAGGCAGGCACTCAATTAACATCTTTCATCACTGATGTTAATCTTTCCCTCTACCTTCCTCTCTGAAATCAATTTTTTTTAAAAAAAAAGACACTTGAGAATATCTTTATAAAAACGGGACAGAAAAATGGAGCTGCATTTCATGTGAGCAGGGAAAGAACCCTCAGAATGTACATGACGTCGGTCCTGAAAGCTCGGCTCACCCACGAGGCCGCGGTGAGACCCACCAAGAGGCCGGAACACTGGCTCCATGGAGGCCAGGCCCGGAGGCGCACAGGAGGGTCTACTCACGATCTCGTCCTCCACATCCCTGTTGAACTGGTGGATCTCCTTGGAGGCCAGCAGGTTGTGCTTCCGCTCATTCAGGGGCTCCAGCAGCTCCATGAACTTGGTCTGCACGGTGAGGCGCTTGCTGTCCACCTCGTCGGGGCTCTCCCCCTCCTGGCTCAGGGCCTGGGCCTGGCTCTGCAGCTCTTCGATCTCCTTCTTCCGCACCTCCATCTGGTTCTCCAGCATCTGAGGGCAGAAAACAGACCCCCTTTCAACCGGAGACGAGGGCAACTCGGACCGTCCTATGAAATGTTTGTTTGGGGCACTGGCCAAAATGGAAGAGTGAGGAATATAAATGTATACAGCGGAGAGTCTAAAAAAGTGTTTCCTAACATGCATGAAACTATCCATGGGCATTCCACTCTGTGGGCTGATGTAAAAAAAAAAAATAAAAAAAAATCCCTTTCTAGAATTTTGAAATTTGGGAGAACATTTAAGTTTATCTAGGAAATGGGAGGAAAATAACAGGGAAAAGAAAAAAATTAACTATAGGGCAAATTTCTTGCACCCTGAACCACTCGGATAACTGTCACATATATCTAGATGTTATATAGCAAAGTTTGCAAGCATGAATACCTTCCTTCGTGTATTTATAAATTTACATTCAGTTCATGCAGAAATGAATATTTATTCAACTGTTAAACAGTGGGACCATCCATTAAACAAAATGATGATGATAAAAAGAGTATTCCCGTGCACAAACACCCAATACTTCTACTGATGTTGTTTCTTTCCAGTTGGTTCTGGAAACGTCCCATGATGCTATGGGAGCTAACACTGTGCTGGCTTAAAATCCCTTCACATAGAGCAGCGGTTCTCAACCTGTGGGTCGCGACCCCTTTGGCGGTCGAACGACCCTTTCACAGGGGTTGCCTAAGACCATCCTGCATATCAGATATTTACATGACGATTCATCACAGTAGCAACATGACAGTCATGAAGTAGCAACGAAAATAATTTTATGGTTGGGTCACAACATGAGGAACTGTATTTACAGGGCCAGAGGGTTGAGAACCACTGACACAGAGGGTGGATGGCTGTGGATGAGGGAGGACTGTGGCAGTAAAACAGAAACAGTCCACGTAGGCGGTTGCCCTGCCCCCTCACCTGCTGCTTTTTCAGCAGGCTGTTGACGCTGGTCAGGTCTTTGCCGTAGTCATCAGACTGGATCTGACTCTCCAGGCCGTGCAGCCACTTGTCCAGATCGGCGCAGCTCTGGGTGAAGAGCTCAGCCTTGTTGGCGTCAAAGAGCCGCTGGGCCTTCGTCTGGGTGGTGGATTCCAGGACTTCCCACATTTTATGTAAACCCGTGAGCTTCTCCTTCACCACGGCCTCTGTCTCGGGCTTTTCTGAAATGAGCTGCATTCCTTCCTAGAAAACGCAAACCACCGTGGTGATAAATAAACAGTTGGCTACAGAACAAGTGTCACAGTGGAAAACGGACCTACGATGATTTGATCAGTGATTTACACACACATCCTCACCCCCCCTCCCCCCCAAGTCTTTTCCATGTGAAGTTACTGCTTGATAAAACTGACGATGACCTAGTCGGGGCACCGGCTTTCATGAGAGACCAGCAGGAAATGATTATTGCACATGGCAACTGTTTCAACTGGGGCAACTGGGCATGTCATGTTAATAACCTAAGACTTTAGCCCCTCCACACCACCCCCAAAAGGCCATTACACATTGTTTTAACTGTTCCGAGTCTGAAACAATATAAAAAATGTCAAGGAAGAGAAGGGAGGGCGGGGACCTTCACCACATTCACGTTTGGTTATGCTCTTGCAGCACAGAATCTCCCTGGGCTGAAAGAATACATTTCAAATTATTACAGTGACTAGACTACAGTACTCATACAAGAAAAATAGGGAAATTTAAAAATATGTAACATCTCTACATTCTGTGCAACTGGACTAAAGAGTCTCTGTCCCGGTCGTATACATGGACGACGGCAAGGCCCCTCGTGGGCGGCAGACGAGATGCACAGCGGAACCTGCACACCCAGCACCCACGGGAAGGCCTGGGGCCTGCGCACCGGCCCGAGGGTTTCTGCTGGGTGTGAGTCAGGCACTGCACGTGGGGCGATGACGGACTGTGTAACTTTTGTATGTGGTCAAGTATGACTCAAGTGTGCTGGGCAATGTGCTAAATGAAAAGGGGCTCATGTCCATCCAGTCTGTTTCCTCGCCATGGAAACGGCAGCTCATCAGACACATTAACTCACCTTCTCAATTTTGTCAAGCCATTCTTTGTTGGACGCAAGTTCTGCCATAAATGCTTGATGCTTTAACCATTTACTGTGCAGGTTTCTGGCTTCATCATAAGACATGTCCTGAGCTGTAAGCATCTTTTCGTTGATCCAGAGTGACAGCTAGGAAAAGAGAGAAACGGAACAGGAAGGTTTCAGAGACTGGGATCACAGACAGCAGCCCTTCTCTGCCTGGAAGGAGTCGCATTATGCTGTAGAGGCACGCTGTGCACGTTTCCGTGTCGAGAGACAGCCAAGCACTGGCGGTACAGCTGTGACCTGCAGGACAGGCAGCCCCACCGTACGGAGGTGGGGCCTGAGCCACGTCTACACGCTGCCTCTAACAGTGAGTCCAGCAGCACCAGAGCTCTGAGCTAGCTGTCCCACGGTTCAGCGCTCCCAACCTTCTTCCCTTTCACATGAACGCCTGGCTACACCACGTTCACTGTCTTTCACTCCACTTGGTAGTTTGTTACTCTTTTAATTCTGTTATTAAAAAACAAAAATCTGCCAAAACCGGTTTGGCTCAGTGGATAGAGCGTTGGCCTGCGGACTGAAGGGTCCCAGGTTCGATTCCGGTCAAGGGCATGTATCTGGGTTGCGGGCACATCCCCAGTGGGAGGTGTGCGGGAGGCAGCTGGTCGATGTTTCTCTTATCGATGTTTCTAACTCTCTATCTCTCTCCCTTCCTCTCTGTAAAAAATCAATAAAATGTATTTTTTTAAAAAAATCCTTCCTCTCTTACTCCTCGCTCCCCTTCACGGATGTATTTATGGGAATGCCCAAAAGCTCACATAACTAGCTCCCCTACGGGCAAGGCAGCGATGATGCCCTCTCAATGATGCCCTTTCCTTCACATGTGAGTCACCTTCACCCCTTTCGCTACAGCCACTACTTCTCTACAGGCCTTCTATTCAGACCAAGACCACTTCACCGGACTGGATTCTGAGGCCAACATGTCGACTTGGCCCTGGACTCTGGAAGCCTCACAGAGCCTGCCAGGTGCTGACAGATCTGAGAAGGGCGCTCTCTGCTGAGGCCCAGGCCGGGAGTCAGCCCAGCCCCGGGCCCCAGGCCCCGGACACACTTCCCAATTCACCCGCTCCTCACTGCCTGCCTGCAGTCGGCCATGCCAGTGTCCTAACTCCTACCCTACACAC
>NW_006383011.1:10249020-10251437 GCF_000327345.1 Myotis davidii
ATACAGCGCCAGCCCGGAAGCAGAAGCAAAGGTCTCAGGGACCGCACCCCTTCTCCTGCGTGACCGCCAGGAGCCCCCTCACACCTGTCCCTGCCACAACAGACCTGCTCTGAACGCCTTCACAACCCTCCCTCCGAAGGGTCAGAGATGGCATCCAGAGCCCACAGACACTCACAGGCTCAGGACTTCCAAGGCCATTTGCTTGTCCTCTGGGCTGCTGCCGGGAAAAGGCTTCCCCATACATTTGCTTAAACAGAAAGCACGTTCTTTGGAAACAATGCCAAGGGGAGCGATGTGGGTCATAGGAGGACCCCTGGCTCTGAAGGGGCTGACCGCTGGGCACCATCTCTGCCTTTCTCAGGCTGCTCACCCACCATGAGGGAGGGAGTGGGGAATGGCAGCAAAACGTAGAGACCTGTGGTGTCACTCGTTACTGAGGGGGAAACCAGTAAATCTCATAGAGCCCTTTGTAAGCAAGGACCACAGATCTGTTGTTACACAACAATAGAGACACTGCATTTCCTACTTTAAAAGAATTACCTACTTTCCAGTGATCTGAGCAGCTAAAATTTGAAATACTATGGCCATTCAATCCGAGGGGAAAAG
Source organism: Myotis davidii (assembly GCF_000327345.1). Lineage (NCBI taxonomy): Eukaryota > Metazoa > Chordata > Mammalia > Chiroptera > Vespertilionidae > Myotis > Myotis davidii. The sequence continues at coordinate 10,249,627 of NW_006383011.1, forward strand.
AGGTTAAAAGGAAACCAAACTGTGAAATTTCCCCCTGTATTTTGTGTACACACACACACACACACACACACACACACACAGATATTAAACACAATAGAAGGCTTTTACTTATCCAATGGGCCAAGGACATGCACATATTTTTGCTATTCATAACTACCTACCCAAGAGAGGTTTCTTTTGTTTGTTTGTTTTTTTTAAAGAGCTACATAAAACGCAGAGGCTTATACACAAATCTGCTCTTTGCTGAACACGCCACCCTACAGATAAAGCCTCATGCGGGGCAGCACCGTGAGGCGGGTCTGTGGAACCTGCTGGTCATCTGCCCGCCTCAGCTCTCTGGGATCAGAGCTACAGCTATTATCTGTGGGCACTTACAAAGGTCATTTGAGAATACATTCATTCTCTGCAGAAAAAGAACCCTGTGCAGACTGGAAAGGGACAGGAAAAAATGCTCCGATCACCACATTAAGCGAAAAGGCAAGCATGGAGCTTGCTATCCCTGCACCACACCCGCCCAGTTATACTGTCCTCCTTAAAAAAACACCTCCGTTCTCAGAAACTCTGGCTTAAAATGAGGCTGAAAGATGGAATGATACGTATCACCCCTTCGCTTGTGCTTCAAACTCCAAGGGTTCTGAACCCCCCAAACCTGACCTAAATTCCACCACCACACACCCCCCCCAGCAGGCACTACGGCTGCACTAACGCAGTGAGACTCAAGGGAAGAAAAGACCAACCAGGAGACGTGGCCGAGCAGTTATAGGGAGACCTGCAAGGCCCTGCAGGACACACCAGCCCAGCCGAGCCCGTCCTGCACGTCCAGCAGTGGGGGTAAGGAGCGGGCTCCTCGCCGCCAAGGATGCCAGTTTGAAACAGGTGTCAACAAAGATCCAAAGACTCACCAAGACTATCTGCTGTGATTGCACTGGGAGGGACTATCATTTTATGTTGACTTTTCCTACACGTTTCTATTTATGAATCCATCCTTACGTAAATGGAAAAAAAGGGCTGGAAATTTCAATCGGGTTTCTCCCAAGGGTCCTTTTGGTCCTCTCAGCCTCCTGCCCATTTCCGGGCATTCACCTTCTCCAATTCAGCCCAGGTTTCACCAGGGTCAGGCCCATGAATTTTACTCACTAACTTGCCCTTTAAGCAAGAGCCTGGAATCCCATGGATCCCCCATCCTCCCTAAATACGGTCTGAGGTTCAAACGAGTCATGGATGGAGGGAAGCACCAGGGCTGCACAGGGACTTGCCGTCTGTGGAATGCACAGCCCAGGCCGCACACATCTCCTGATCCCGTCACTCCCTCCAACGCGGAACGGCCACGTGCTTTCACCGCAGCACGGAGGGCAACCCCACACGGCCGGCTTCAGACCCCATTACTCTCCTCTGTGCAGTGTCCGGGGACATGAACGCCTCTTTAATGAGCAGTCTCCTCAAATGGACTATTAATGCTCGAGTCACTTGCAGAGGCAGGCACTCCTGTCTTCAGCCTGCCTGGCTCCAGGCAAATTCCCCGGAGACCTAGAGTCATCCACGTGGTGCTGAAGGCAGACAGACCCTCCACGGTGTAATTTAGGGACTTTCCTTCTTAAGGTGTAGCTGCTGGAGCACACTGCCAGGTTCACAGCAAGACAGCAGTTAATGGACGTGAAAGCCTGCTCTCACACAACTGTTAGTAGAGCCGTGTGTCCTTTCACACACAGCCACACATTCACATGGCAGGTTGCTTGTGAGGATTTGAGCCACGTTCTTAGCATCCTACTTGACCCTGCTCCAACCTGCACCCCCCCCCCCCCCCGCCCCCC
>NW_006383011.1:10251519-10315205 GCF_000327345.1 Myotis davidii
CTCCCCACAAGGTCCCTACAGCCTCACTTGGATATTCTTTATCCCATTCTTGCCTCTGGGGGAATTTAGTCTAAAACTCTAGAGAGGCCGGAACCGGTTTGGCTCAGTGGATAGAGCGGCGGCCTGCAGACTGAAAGGTCCCAGGTTCCATTCCGGTCAAGGGCATGTACCTGGGTTGCGGCCACATCCCCAGTAGGAGATGTGCAGGAGGCAGCTGATCGATGTTTCTCTCTCATCGACGTTTCTAACTCTCTATCTCTCTCCCCTCCTCTCTGTAACAAATCAATAAAATACATTTAAAAAATAAATAAATAAAACTCTAGAGAGGCCTGGGCCACACCACTGTTCTCTGGCACCCAGAGAAAGATTACGTGGCCCTGAACGCACACACGTGAAGCCAGCTAGAGGCGTCTCTCCAACCGCGCCTGCGGAGAGATCGCACTTCGCCGGCTAACCGTAGTTTTCCAAGTTTGTTTATGCATGTACTCAGGGAGCACAAAGTAGTAGAAGAACCACAGATTAACACCACATGTTAAAACTCAAGAGTTTGAAGTCAGGCTTATTGCTCTTGGCATATGAGACAGGAAGCTAAGGAGGCTGAAAGTTGGACATTTTAAGGTCTTAAGCGAGTAAGAAACTTGATATGTATCTTTTAAATCTCTGCTTCTTAACTGGGTAGCCAGTTCCCGTTCCTTCCTTCCAACCCACTGGAAAGACTGGACATTGCTTTAAACAGTTAAAGTATTAATTAGGCTACAGACTATCCTAGGACATCGCTGTCTGGTATAAAGTTCTTAGGTGATGGAAACATTCTCCATCTGCGTTGTCCAGTATGGCAGCCACCAACCACAGGTGGCTACTGAGCACTCAAAATACTGCTGGAAGATGGAAGAGCTGCACTCTTCATTTTATTTCATTTTAATTAACGTAAAATGAAATGGCCACACGTGTCTAGTGCAGTGATGGTGAACCTTTTGAGCTCGGCGTGTCAGCATTTTGAAAAACCCTAATTTAACTCTGGTGCCGTGTCACATATAGAAATTTTTTGGTATTTGCAACCATAGTAAAACAAAGATTTATATTTTTGATATTTATTTTATATATATAAATGCCATTTAACACAGAAAAATCAACCAAAAAAATGAGTCGTGTCACCTCTGACACGCATGTCATAGGTTCGCCATCACTGGTCTAGTGTCTACTGCAATGGACAGCACAGCTCTGGCCTATAATATTCCAGATTATAATTATCTAGTCACTCTAAGTGGTAAGTTGTAGCTGGAGAACTGACACGACCATACTGCCCACCTGAAAATCATGTGATATGAATTTCTGGCCTCCGCTTTATTTCAGGGGCTCTTCTGCCAAATTGCGGCTGGCTCTTGCTAGAAACCAGGAAGGGAGAGGTGAGTGGGAGACGTACCTCCTGACAATCTTGCAGGAATTTCTGAAGATCCCTGTTGTCCTTCAGTCTCATCAGAAGCTCACTGGCTGCCTCTCGATTCTTCCTATGTCTGTTATAATGATAATAAGAACATTTTTTTTTTTTTTTAAATTAGAGAATCTGGAAACACAGACTTCACAATTCGATCTCTCCCCTGGGTCTCTCTGTGTGCTGAAAACCGTTTGCTTACAGTTCTCAATTCTGCCAAGGAGACAAGATAAACAAGAGCTCTCAGCGTCCTCCAGATGAGTGCCTCATGGTGCAAAAGAGAGCAAAACACCTGTCGAAGCCACACAACAGGCCAAGGACGCAGTCAAATGAGCCGTACAAACCTGGTGCCTCCTCACCTAGTGCTGGGGGAGGGACTCTGAGCTCGCAGGTGTGCAAACCCCCATTGTAGGCACCGTGATCGTATCTCCGAGGGACCTGTAACTGGGTGACGGGGCATGAACATGGCAAAGAAAATGTTGATGGGGAGGTTTGAGTTTTTCATTCTGATTCTCAAAGCAATTTCTTGCTGATGTGCAAGGTCTCTCCCCCGCCCCCGCCAGTCCCCATGGCAGGGCTGGGAGGGAACACAAACTGCTTCTCCACAATGACAGAGAAGAGCAGCTCGGACAGCACTTGCTGCTGACTGGCTCAGTGGATAGAGCATCAGCCCGCGAACTGAAAGATCCCAGGTTCGATTCTGGTCAAGGGCACATGACGGGATTGCGGGCTCAATCCCCAGTGGGGAACTTGCAGGAGGCAGCCGATCCATGATTCTCTCTCATTGTGGATGTTTGTATCTCTCTCTCCCTCTTCCTTCCTTTCCAAAACCAATAAAAATATATATTTAAAAAATATATATATATATATGTTTCATAGGTTGATGCTCAACCACGGAACCACCCCGGCCAAGCTGCTGACTTTTAAAGAGCCCTCCTCAAGGAGGAACAAGAAAGATCTAGCAATGCCATATGACAGCAATGCCACGTAATAGCAATGCCACATGCCACATGTGCTGGCAAAACAAATGGCAGCAGCAGCACTGCGGCCGTTATTTGCCTGGGGAAGCAAAGGAAAACCCTCTGCTCCTACAGGTGCCAGCGACTGCAGAACGACAGGATAGTGAATGGAGATAAACCGTCGGGTATGGGCCAGACACATACAATGACTCTAAGTTTCTTTAGCTGAAAGGGGTTCCACGCTTCAGGAAAACAAATCTTAATTTGCTTGTATCACTTAGACAAAATGCGAGAACAGAAAAATATTCCTTCTATAATGCTAAATGGAAAGAGCTCATGCATAATTCAACGACATAGCACTCTATGGCACAATTAGAAGGTGAAAACTGAAATGGCATGTGCTAGGGATGAAATTAAAGATAGTAGTCCCCCCGCCCCAATTTTAGGCATCCCGTTGTTTCTGTAACAACAATAAATAAAGGCCAGTCCCCTTTACTTCACTGCTATCCTTTGTCAGAGGCCAAAAGTTACAAATAACTTTTCTAATGTTGTTGGTGAATTTGGGCTAAAGTTGTCTAAAAATGTGGGAGGGGAAGGAATGCCAAGAAAAGCTCTTCAAGTGCCCCACCCTCAGGTCCCAGTCACTATCTGTGGGAGGTTTTAAGATTTGCTTTTATAAAGAAAGCAAATTTCTTAGAAGGAGGTGATTTGAGTTGGAGTTAGTCAAAGCCCTTGAACGGAGGGACTTGTCACTTCCTTCCTCGGCATCTCACAAAGCACTAGGGCTGCAAGAAGAACCTATACTGGCAGTTACAACAGGACATGGGGTTACAAACAACTTCAAACACTGTCTGAGAAGAGTCACTGAGAGAGAAATACAACCAGGCAGAATCCTGAATGCACTTCTGGGATAATCAGATCTCGGGTGTGCCCAGCAGCTGTGTGCCCAGGCAATCTTTCTCTTACAGTGGGTCCAGGAAGGAGGAAAAGCTAGATGGTGACTTGGGGCCCCGTGTCCACATGACACAGAGCCATGGGGAGGGCGGGAGGATGGCCTCTGAGTGATGTGCTCAGCAGACTGAAAGCAGCGATGCAGGCAGCTGAGATGCTGCTGACTCAGAGCACCCTCCAGAGAAGTGCACGTGGCCTGTTTACTAGTGGCGACCGAAATCATTCATGAAGCGAAACTCAGGAAGGTCTTTCAAAGCTGGGTCGTGGATTTAATTATAGGGAAGGATCGCCTATAAAACTTGGCCGTAGTTTCCCACAGACCTAAGAGCACTCTTTGTTTGGGGGCAAGGTTAAACCTCTGGCTTGATTTCCATCTCTCACCCCATCACAAGACCCAGAGGCTCCCTCATCACATGAGGCAGCTGCTGGGTTAAACTCAGGTTCTTGGGAAAAGCACAGAACCCGGTGCCTGGGTCACATGGGCTGGGGACTTCCAGCTTTTTCCCATGTGCGACGGAGCCTGGCTCATGGAGCTGGACGCTGGTCCTGGCTCTCCCAGGATTTCCCCGTGGCTGGAATTTCCATCAGAGCCAGGAAGCGGCAGGGCAGGCTGGGACAGCAGGCTCGGTCCCACCGTCACACCGAGCCCACCCCCATCTGTTAAGAGCCAGCGTCTTTGTTCTAGAACTTTCTCATTTAACAAACTCGGTGGTAATTGACCAGCTCTCTGGAATGTAAGCACATGATAGTGACTGTGCACTCTAGACTAGCTTCATGGGAGCCTCAGAATGTTTCTGGGCAGGGGATCAGAACCCCAGGTTCAGATGTGACTGAGCTTGTGCGCCTGCAGCACCTGGAACTCAGACTTTCAGATCTTGAGGCCCCTGGGGACATGAAAGTAGAACTAGAATTCTGTTAACACCAGCCTGGGAGCTGACCAATGGCAAGCTGCCCTCCTCCTTTCTTATGCTGATCGATAGGAGAGGATCCTCTTCCCATTTCTTTCTAAAACCAGAAATCCTAGGGAGGCCCTGGGACCCCGGGAGCCCAGGCTCTCCGCCAAGGACAAAAGGGAGGTTAAGCCACACGGAGGCCTGATGAATGTCCTCTCGAAGCCATCTGTTCCGAACAACCCCTCGCAGCTACGGAATCGGGGAAGCTGCAAGGCAGTGCCTGAGCGCACGTGGCCCTGAGGGCCAAGCCCGCCACCAGGCAATCAGCCCCGTGCATGTACCTCGGAGGAGAGTGGGGCATGGCAGTCCCCAAAATAATGAGATTTATCATCAGGGAGAAGGGAAATTTTTTTCCCTCTAGGTTTTCTCTTGCCCAATCCCTGCTTCTCACACTCATTTAAGAGGGGTTTGGTGGAGGAAATTTTTCTTTTTTGCAGCTGTTTTAAAAGCAGTAGACACAAAATTACAATTAATCTGTTACACCCTATTCTATAGTGGCATCCTTAGAACAAACATAGGAAATCAGCGCAGGAGACCGGGAGGAGCTTTATGGGGAGAGTGATTCCCTTTCTCCTCCAAACCATAAAAAGTTAATCTGGCCCAGGGGTCCGGTCCGAGTCCCGAGAGACCCTCTTGGGTACGGTAGGCAGGGGAACACCTCAACAAGGTCCTCCTGCTCATGGTACTTGGAGGCCAGGGAAGCCTTGTTTCTCGATGAATCAATCTCACACTAAGCCCTTAAATGCAGCCCAATCTGGGACCAGAGAAGATCAGCTGGAACAGAGAATAGTGACTGGCCAGCCTGAACCTCCCCTTTAGTAATAACCAAGGCAGGGTGAGAATTAGGGGTGAAGGTCAAACAGTCCTTCAAGCAGGGAGAAAAACCTTTTAGAACTGCAAACAAACAACTGTTAGAACGGCAAACAAATAGAATGGGCACTCAGTCAACCAATCGTAGGGCCACCGTGGCAGAGAGGAAAAGGGCCTTCTCTCTCACCACGGTAAAGACCCCTCACAGCGCTGGGCAAGCCCGTTTTCTCAGGAAGGCCTGGTAAGGCTCCTTTGTGGCTCTGCCAGGTACTGGGGACCAGCGAACCTCCCCACCCTCCCCACTCCCTCCTGACAGGCTTCGAGGTGTCGGTGTGGACCCAGACGATGTGGGTGTGGCCGGGGGAGGTCTCGGGTCGCATCAGGTGGAAGGTCGTGGCTTATACCCGATGGCCACTCAGCATTACTGCTCTCAGGAGTCTCTGGGTAAGGATTCATCTCGTGTCCCAGGCTTTCCTTTCTTTTGTGAACACTTGTGCATATCTTACAATGAGAATCACAATCTCAGGCAGCCATTTGCTGCTCGCTGCTTGTCTGTGATAGGCAGATCAAATTCTGCTAGGTGCCCATACCCCACCCACGGGGAAATTTATACCTACAGTCCCCAGGACATCTGGCCAGTGTGACTAAGGTGCCTGAGAGCCCCAGGGTGCAAGACGCCCTTTGAGGGCCCCCGAACACTGTACCTGTCATCAATAGAGTCCACCTTCTCCTGGATGCGGTCCGCGTTGATGTTCCCGTCGCTCACCAGCCTCCGGCCAGTCTCCACAACAGCGTTGATCTTCTCCTCGTTGGCGTCCATGGTGGTCATGAAGTCCTCTTGTTTCTTAATTGCGGCTTCAGCTCCTTCCAAGGTGGTGGGCATTTCGGTATGGGCCAGAACGTATTCCTATTTACAAAGAGAAAGGAAACAGTCACAGGAGAGCGAGACGTCATGAACCGCGACTCCCTTTCAGCATTAACGGAGACACTCCTTCCTGGGTCCCACATTTCCCTGCACCACACCTCCCCGTATCTGCTTCCTTCCTCACTACACCGGGAAATAATCCAAAGAACCTGACAAAACAGAAGCTGTAAGGGGGGAAAAGCTTGACGGGAAGAGGGACTTGCGAAAGAGCTCCAACAAGAGTGGTGACGATACACCCGCCCCCCAAAGAACCGATTAACCCATGTCTGCCGTATACATCTCACCCATCTCTGGGCCACACCTAATGAGGGACTCCGCAAGGGACTACGTTTCCCTAAGTGGCTAAATGCTCTAAATTTTTCCACAGAGGGAGGGAGGGAGGAAAGTAGGCAAAGCTTTGTGCATCAGCCACAGGGGTCCTCTCACGTGGCCACGAGGGCAACAGTGACACACCTTCCAAACCCTGACTTCTACAACAGAGTAACAGCCCTGATGGTGCTGACCACCCTCAGCTGCTTTTCCTTCTCCAGTCTCTGTGACGTGTCTCATCTAGAACAAGGCAGACAGCCATTCATTCAAAAAAACAGAAGGGCCAACTGAACAACTGAACGTGATACTATGAATGAGGACATACTGTGAACACAGGGGTCCCCGGTGGCAGCTGACACCACCAAACTGCACGCAGGACAGCTCCGCGGGGCTCCCCGTGCCTGTCCTCCACACGGTGCCGGGCTCGCTGCCTTAGGAGTCGGGGAAATGTCTCTACACCATCCTCCTCATTTTATACAGGGGTGGGTGTTTAAACCAACAGCTCCGGCCAGGATGCTTCTACAGGCAGCCGGGCCTGGGCCGGGAGGGAGGGAGGGAGTGAGGGAGGGAGGGAGGAAGCGAGGGAACGAGGCGTGTTACCTGGTTGTTGAGGAAAGCTTCAGCCTGCTTGGTGTCCCTGAGGAACTGCTGGTAGGCGTGGGACTGCGAGAGGAGATTCTGCCGGTTCTCCCACATCTTGTGGAGCTCGTTCCACCCGGTGTCCAAGGCCTGCAGCCGCTGCCGCAGAAACATGTACTGGGCGTCGGTCTGCCCCTGGGTGACCATCTCGCCCATGTCCCTCATCTTCTGGTAGTCCTCCTCGTAGTTGTCGATCTCGTTCTTGATGTTCTCGTGCTGCGTGAGCAGCTTCTCCGCCTCCGTCAGGGTGTTGGGCATGTCTTCCGAGGCGATGGCCGTCTGGGTCCTGGAGAGCCAGGACTGGAAGTCGTCCAGGTCCCGCAGGAACTGTTGCAGCTTGCTGGCCTCGCCCAGGGAGGCCTCGCGGTTCTTCAGGGTGGTCTTCATCTCCTCCCACACGTCGCTGATCTCGGCCAGCCGGGACAGGATGGCCTGCGCCTGGTCGGGGTGCTCCGACTCCAGCTTCTCCGCCTCCTTCTGCAGGTCGCTCAGCTTCGCCTCGATGGCCACCAGGTCCCGCTCCATGCCGGTCAGCTTGCGCTGCAGGGCCATGACGCCGGCCAGGTCGTTGCCCAGGTCCTGGGTGGACTCGATCACCTTGGTCTTCTCCCGGATCCAGGACTTGGTCTCGTTGCACTCGAGGTGGTAGTTCTGGATGCTCAGGGCGGAGAGGAGGGCGTCCTTTTTCCTGTCGACCAGCTCTCTGAACTGACTCCACCTGCGGGCGCGGGCGGCAGGGGGAGCGTATGAGGGCCACGCTGGCAGCGCGTGGCTGAATGGCATTAACAGGGATGGTCACAGCTGTCCTTCCCCTCCACCTCTGCTCCGACTACATGCTTTTGGGGAAATCACCTCACTCAGCAGATGGACATCAAATGTTATCCTCAGAGATGCAACATAAGCTGCTCATGCTGGCAGGACGAGGGGCTCGTGATAGAGCTCCAGCATGAGCCGCGACAACATGCCTGTCCCCCAAAGAGCCCATTAACCCATGTCTGCCCTACACATCTCAGTCATCTCTGGGCCACACCCAACCAACGTTTTCCAAACCCAACACCTGACAGTAACCTTCAGACCTGAGCCATCCACCACCACAAGCTACTCAAATGTGTTTACTCAACAGAAAGATTAGACCGACACAAAGGTCTACCTTGATGATCGGGACTTTCATTGGCCAATTATGTCTCCAACATGCCTAAATCTTGTTCCAGAAATGGTTTTATTAAGAGGGACAGCACAGGAGCCTCCTTGATGCCTCACCAAGGCCCTAACTTCTTTTTCCTTTTTTTTAAAAATATATTTTATTGATTTTTCCACAGAGAGGAAGGGAGAGGGATAGAGAGAATCAGAAACATCCATGAGAGAGAAACATGGATCAGCTGCCTCCTGCACACTCCCCACTGGGGAAGTGCCCATAACTGAGGTACATGCCCTTGACCAGAATTGAACCTGGGATCCTTGAGTCCACAGGCCGACGCTCTATCCACTGAGCCAAACCAGTTAAGGGCCTTAACTTCTGATGTGGGGAGGGGCAGGCACCAGGGTGCTCTGAATGACATCACCCAAAACACACGTCTTGCAAAATGAGGGTATGTCACAAGGCAGGTGCCAATGCGGCGACATCAGCACCACCATGCCACTGACCCCAACACGGGAAACTCCTGACAGCAAGGCTCAGCCAGGGACCTCAGCCGCCCTGCCCCGCACCCGAGCCCCGCACCGCTGGCCTCCCGCTCACCTGGTGTTCAGTTTGTCCTGCTGGGCTTTGATCTTCTTCTCATTCGGGTGGCCGCTGTGCATCAGCTGCCGTGCAATCTGGTTGACCACGGCGACCCGGGAAGCCTGGTTGTTCATTTCCGGCTCCAGGCTCTCGAACCTGAAAGGCAATTCAAGAGGGTAGTCACTCCACCGGTGACGACTGGTAGCGCGGGGCCGGCTGGCGCCCCGGCGCCCCACCCCTCACCTGTGCTGGATGACCTCCAGGTCCTCCAGCTTCTCTGGGATCTGCATGTTGTTGAGCCACTGCTCCTTCTCGTCGATCCAGAGCTCACAGGCGTCGGCCTCACTGAACATCTTGTACAGGGCCAGGGTGTCCTGCAGCGCCTGCTTCCTCAGCCGCGTCAGCTCAGCCACCTCCTTGTAGCGCTCCTCGATGCCGGACAGCCGGCCCCGGACCTCGGGGGACTCGGCGTGCTCCTGCGGGAGGGCGCCGGCCTGCTCGTGCAGCGTGTCGATGGTGGGCCTGTAGTTGGCGATCTCCTCTGCCACGTCTTTGTGCTTCCGGACCAGAGACTGGGTGGAGTACTCGTCGTGGCCCACGTCGTTGCTGGAGACGATCTTGAGGATGTCCAGCATCCACGCGTCGATGTCGTCGGCGTCCGCCTGGAACTGGTGCAGCAGCGAGGCCTCCTCCAGGCGCTTCTTCCGGATGGCCGAGAGCTGCTCCAGGTGGGCCCACTGCTCCCGGATGTAGATGATCCTCTCCCGGATCTTCTCGGACCCAAAGTGCTCCTCCGCGATCATGTCTTCCCCTTCCTTGATGGCCTGCTCGAAGTGGCCGCTGCGGCCGCTCATCTCGTCCTCGAAGGCCCGGTGCTTGCTGAGCAGGCGCATGACGCTGGTCAGGTCCTTCCCGTAGTCGTCGGAGGACAGGATCTTCTCCTTCTCCCGTATCCAGCCTTCCTCCTCTGCCATCTCCCAGAAGAACTTCCAGAGGCGACGGGACTCTTCCAGGCGGGCCCGGCGCTCAGCCGCCAGCTGGCAGAGCTCTTGGTAACAGAACTCCATGTGGGCCACTCGGTCTCGGATCACCTGGGGGTCGCAGGGCTTGTAGCCTGTTGAACACCAAGGAAGGAATGGGTGTGCAACAGAGTTTAGCACAGGTTCCTGCTGGTGTGCAGGCAGTAAGCTACACCCCATGTCCTTGCTACGAGATTAGCAGGGCTAATTCTATGAGGCAACAGAGCGCTTCTAAGGTCTTAACTGGAACCGGAGAGAGGGGCAATGGTACATTAAGAGCACGTGTATCAGGTCGCTGGTACACAGCCATATCAAGTGTGGTCTGGCAAAGTCTCGCTGCCAAGCATCAAGCCATTCAAAACCAAGAGCACTTGAGTATTTAAGGAAAAGACACGCCCATCTGAGAAAAGCCAGACAGAGTTAAAGGGCTCAGAAGGCCACCCCACGGACTCTCATGTATCCACTACCGTCCAAGCATGTCAAACCCGTGGCCTGTGGCCCACCGTAACTTCCCAAGTCCTGCTGCCACACAGAACTTATCTGCTTCTATAAAGGTGGGTCAGGTAACTGTGGAATGGCCCGTCCTCACCTTCCCCATCCGTTGCAAACTTCTGGGCGGAGGCATTGACAGCTCTCACCCGCTCTGCCTGGATGCCAATGTCGGCTTCCACCAGGGCGTGCTTCTGTAACAAGTCTTCCACCCCGAGCAAGTGTTTGCCATAGTCTTGAGATAATAATAGCACCTGCGCACAAGAGGTAACAGACAGGACACCAGTGAATACAACCTTGACTTCAGCATCTTGCAATCTTCAAGCAAGCTGAGAGCCAGCAGCCACGCTGCACCCAGCCCGTGGCCGGCTGTCCGCCCCATGTCCTTAGGGGAAGAAGATGATGAGCAAACTAGAGCACTCTTCCCCCCATGGGTTGCGTGGCCCTTCTCTGGCTTTGCAGAGCGGGCCGTTAGACAAGGGGCACAGCGCATGCTGGGGCTTAGTGGGCGGGTCCCAGAGAAGAGAGGCCTCACCGGATCAGTTCCGGCCCCCTTGCCGTCGAGTTTTACCTTCATTTCGTCCATCCAGTCCATAATGTAGAGCATTTCCTGGAATATCTTCTGCAGCCCCAGGTTCATCTCGAGACGCTGCCTTCGGGCCCGGAGCAGTTCCAGCAGGTATTCCCAGAGCCGGATGACATTGTCTTTCCTCGCTGTGATGCGCTTGATGTCATGGTAGTTCTCCGCCTCGAGCTCCCGGGCCACAGCCACCACGGCCTGCACACGCTCCTCGTATGCGGCAATGTCTGTCTCGATGGCCTCATGCTTCTTCGTGGCGGCCTCGACTGCAGGAAGGTCAAATCCGAAGTTGTCCTACAGAGAAACGGAATGAAAAAGCCATCTGATTGGAACAAAGAAACAGAACAGAGGTGGAATCCTGAGCGCACAGTCTTTGGTGGTGTTAAAGCAAAACACCACCCCCTGAGGTTCCCCCCCGCAACCCTGGGGCTGGTCTCTGCCTTCCCCGGGACCCTTAAAACTCCACACTTGCTCTCAGATGCTCCCTCCCCAAAGCAAATCAGCAACTTGTCAATGACAAAGGGGTCCAAATGCTAGCACCTGGCTTAACGTGCCTGGGGCAGGTGATCACTTAGGTGGAGCCAAGCTGAAAAGAATGGCATCTGTATTATTTCATGACCCAACCGACTGCCTTGCAAGACTAGTTGGTCAAAGACCGAGGAAAAGAGGGAATTTTTTTTTAATTACATAAACGCGACCAGTTCACACACACTCACTGGCTCTAAACAAACTGCTTGAGCTGCTTCCAGATCCGTAAAAAGTCGGATAAACAGAAGAGACAGTGTATTAGAAAGTATAAACATCCCCTTCGCGGGACGTGGGCAGAGACCTGCCAGCTCCTTCAGATACGGGTGCTGACAAGCTGACCAGCGGCCCTGGGGACAGCCTACGTTTCTAGATGAGCCCCGGGGAAGTTTCTCGAAAAATTCGGGAGCAGAACCTGAGACACCAGGCGCTGGTTTTCGCTCAGCCAGGTCTCCCTCATAGCTGCCTTGCGGTCGAATCTGCGGGCGAGCTGTTCCAGTTTCTCCTGGCGGATGAGCTCGTTCCGCAGGGCCAGTTCTCGCTCGTGTTCCGCCTTTTCCAGTCGTTCCCAGGCCTAGGGAAGCGAAAAAGAACCGTTTCCTGCCACATCCAAGGCACTTCCCTTGGCTCCAGCCAACAGTTAGCATTTCTCCAAGAGACCCAAGGACGCAGAAGGGAAGTCCCGTTCCCATCCTCGCTCCTCTGGAGCCTTGAGAAAAAAGCAGTTTCCTCTCAGTGTAGCCTCACGGGAACACTCTCCCTTATCTAAATCTACGGTCCTGTGTTGTTCTTGGAAAACAAGACACTGTAGATACGGAGCAAGGCAACTGAATAATAAATCTTACTTTAACTGAGAGGAAGCAAAGTACTTACTTTCAACAGCTCTGATCTTATAAAAAAGATAAATGACTTTTCTCTGAAGGAAATCTTATGATGACTCTCTCATTCACCCCGTCCTGAGCCACTGTTTTTTTATTCACACGTCTGTGTATTTTCCCCCCAAAATCCTTACTGACTGACTGTACACATTACATTCATTTCTATGAGATACATCTTACTTCATGACATTTTAAAAAATTCCAACTAAAAGACTCTAAATGGGTAAAACTGACCCAAGTTCTAGAGTTTTCAAACTTGTACTTGGAAATATGGCCCCTGTGAAATTCTCTAATTGCAGACACAACAGGCTTGGTAACGGAAGTCATTTAATAGCTTCTCTGACAGAGGAGCCAGCCCCAGCCTCTGGGGATTCCAGATACATGACATAAGGTTTTGTGTTCTCCCTTCCCCAACCTAAAGCGGTTTGAGTCAACTGCCTCTGACAGATGAGTAACAAGGTAAACAGGCAGAACTCAAGCCGGTTTGATAAAATCTAACATTCTCCCCAAACCTCCAAGTGACCCACCCAGCGCAGGTATCCCCTGAGCCTCTGCAATTCCCGAGCAACACCCGCCCCTTAATTCCACAGGCAGGGCTGGACCCTTTCAGTCCATCAGGACCGAGCAACAGAACCCAGCAGCAGAACCATGGCTCTACAGGACGGGCCCACGCAGGACCAGAGGGAGGGGTTTACCTTGTTAATGTCAGAGATGAGCTTCCCCTCCCGGGGCATGTAGACCTTCTGATTGTTGGCCCGCATCTTGCTCTGAATCGTGAAAAGCAGCACTTCCAAGTTCCCCTTCTCTGTAAATCTAGGCACAGAAAAAACAACCGTAAACATTACTTATTATATTTTGTTCAATTCAAGGGGAAATATTAATTTGCTTCTGGCAAAGGAACAATTTCACACAGCCACGCCGTTTAAAAAGCCATTTATCTCTGGTCTGATTTATGGGAAACGCATGTTAGAGAAACCAGAGTGGGTTAGTTTTGGGGTATTACAGACCTCAAAGTGTGCCCAGCTGTGGAAATTTTGTGTGTGATTGGTTGGTTGGTGTATTTGAGATTTATATTTAGGAGCATCCAATAGTATTCTTTTATTAATCACCTCATTCAAGGTTTAGACCAAGCATGTCAAACGTGTGGCCCGTTAGCAGGGAGTTAGACATGCTTGGTTTAGACCAGCAGTCGCCAACCAGTGGTCCGTGAGGTCCAAAAGGTTGCCGACCGCTGAGTTAGACCATAAATCCTGGGCGACAGACTTACTCCATTCAGAGTGCACAGCTGAACGCATTCAGCAGTAATTAGCTCACATGACTACCAATAACTGGGTTTCAGAGACCTCAGCAAGGAATCCACAACTGAGTGGAGTTTCAGAAAAAGGAGGAAAAACTTTCTAACTATAATTACGAGATAAGGTGCCCAAACCTTATTTCTTACATGATGTGGAAAAATCAAACTTTTGGGAACAGTAAAACTATTGTCTGTCTCTCTCCAACACAATGTGAATATTTACACATTTTGCTACGGATCTATTCATGGGCCTGATTATGGGTTACTTCCTCACACCCAACTGGAATCATAGTACACCACATCCACACAACTGCTACTTCTCTGAAATCCCCAAAATACGGAATTCTGAAATACGTCAGGCACCAGAGTTTTGAATAAGGATTGGAGACCTGCGCAATTTCTTCAGAGTCTCATCTATCAGTGGCACAATCTACTGGAAAGGGCTCACAGGGCGACACAGATCAGATGAAAAGGAGCAGCATTCGCTAAGGGAAGAGGCGTTCACTAAGAGACAAGATCGTGCCAGTCAGAAAGCAGGGTCTGTGACGGCAGTGACGTCCCCCCACAGTAATGGCAGGGCACCCCAGTTTGCATCGTACTTGGGCGGCTTCTCCACAGTGCGGTAGGTGTTGAATGCCTGGAGCTGTTGCTGAACCCCAACCAAGGAATTGGCAAATTTGCGATTGTTCAAAATAATGATGGTTTGTTCAATCCACTCCAGAAGGTCGGAGGCAAGTGACTCATACTTTTCAATCATTTTTTCTGTTTCAATAGCATTGTCAAGCACCTGTACGGAGGAGTTAGAAAAACGGAAGACAGCGTTATCACGACGGGAGGAAAACGTGACCGCACCCTCTGTGAGCACAGGCGCACTCGGTCAGGGTTCTAGGCCACTCCGCACGAGCCTGGAAACCTGAGGAACCGTTTGTTAACAGGCGCTCAGACTGTGGCCATTATTCGGGAGCAATGACATCTTAACTCAACTGGAAGTGGCTCTGGAACCTCCCACCCCCAGGCACAGGGGTTAAGATTCCCAATGACTCCTGCTGCCTAAGCTCCCAAATCTCCAGAGAAGCACAAAGGGCTCTATTGTGCGTGGTCCTGTCCCATGAACACCCATGAACTTTCCATTCCTACTGCACCGAGAAGACAAGGTCATCTGGTCTGAGGTGTTCCGAAATAACATGGCAGGCAAACGAGAAATAAAAAGCATAATACTGGGGCCTTTTCAACTGTGGGGAGGAGGACTTCAGGCCCATGACATTAGGCGGCTCGAGCAGATTTTCAATATCCAATTTTCTGGTAAGGTTAGGGGGAGGTATGTTTCTGGGTCTGCGATGGCCCCTCACATCCTTCCCTAAGCCACCACTCCTCCCTCCGTGGGATGCTGCCTACTCCCCTGCCGTTTGGACAGCCTGCCCCAAGCTGCTCCTGGCTAAGTGTATGAGTTCATGGCGGGGCCAGGGGCTCAGTGGCAGGCAGTGCATTAAGATGTGAACCTTAATTAGTCTCACAACATATAAAACTGGTGTGAGCTCACCTTTCCAATTCGTTTTCCTTCAACAGCCAAGGCCTTCATCTTAGAGAAGTAGTGGTAGTAGGTCACCACGTAAGTGATAATGGACTTCTCGTCAGGGTGGTCCACACTGATATCTGTAACCGAGGGGAGATTCCCTTCAGTACTGTGTTCGTGGGGCTGCCACTCAAGCAGCAAGAACACCCTGGAACAACTGGTCAACACTGACCAGGCCAGTGCCTGGCTTTTTGTACCTGAGAGTTATGCCTTCCATCCATTGACTATCTGTCAGGTTTCCACTATTGCCAAACACTATTCTAGACATGTCTAAATTCACAGACTAATTCTTCGCAGGCACTATATATCTACACCAAACTGGACTCTTCACCACACACCCCAGAATTCCCATTGTCCTTTCCTTTACTCTCAACTTCCCTTTGCCCGAAATGGCCTTCCACACTCCATCACCTTCTTCCTAGCCTTTGAGGATCCAACTGAAAAGTTACCATTCCACCACAGCTAATTCTAATCCTTACGGCTAGAATTGCCGTCTCTCTCTTTTCCCCTAAGGACTTCGTTTATGTGGTCACACATATACTTTCAGCCAGGCACTATAATTATTTATGCACGTTTTATGTGTCTTGTAAGACTGAGTCCCTGAGGATAGGAACTCTGGCTTGGTAAGCCCTTGCGAGTCATTCCACCTCCAGAATTTCTAGTGTGTTGCTTTGCACAAAGTGGGTGATCAACAAATATTGAGAGAGGGCCCTAGCCGGTTTGGCTCAGCGGATAGAGCGTCGGCCTGCAAACTGAAGGGTCCCCGGTTCCAGTCCAGGGCACATGCCCGGATTGCAGGCTCGATCCCCAGTAGGGGGCGTGCAGGAGGCAGCCAATCGATGATTCTCTCTCATCATTGATGTTTCTACCTCTCCCTCACCCTTCCTCTCTGAAGTCAATAAAAATATATTTTAAAAAATTGAGAGAGGGAACAAAGGAGTGAAGATGGCAATGAGTGAACAAGAATTCACTCTTTGGCATTATTGAGTGAAGTACTCAACTCGGTTAGCAAGAGGAGAACACACAAGATGACTCTTAATTGATCAGGCTCTTTTTCAATGTACATTCACACATGCGCCCTCACTTCTACCCAGTGGCGGCCCTGTGTGAGACAGGGTTGTTTCTCTTACGCAAGGATGAGAACTCTAGGATCCAGAGCTCGGCTGAAAACTCCCTGCCCAGTGTCACCGAGGCAGCCAATGACACGGGGAGCCAGAAACACACCTACTGTCCAACCCCCCACCAGGACCCCCTGTGACCAACTCCTGCGTCTGCTCAGTCCCATCAGAGTGTGCTCCACAGAGAGCAAATTGGAGCAAAACAAGAGAAAAATGTCGGTCTTGTATGCAATTGAATAAACACAAAACGTTGACATAACCGGGAAGGAGTGAGCAGACAGAACCTTTCTTTAAACTTATCTACATTTTAACGAATGGCTCTCTGGGTTTACTAATAATAGTAAGGACAACTAATGATCAAGGTCACACCACAGGGTCAGTGACATCACATCAGCTGCCATTTCTAGACCCTTGTTTTGTAATCCGGGGGATCATACTCCCTTTTCATACTGGGTAGTGATTGGAAAGATTAACTAATGAGCAAGTTATTAAAAAAGATTTTGTTATCGTGGCTGCAAAAATAAAGGGTTCTTCATCAAAGAGCTAAGGAAGAATGGCTTCCCACAGGAAGGTAGGGGTTAAGTATGAGGATTTATCACAGCCCAAGGAATGTTAGTTTTCTGTTTATATTGAGAAATCATTTAATGGGTTAGCACGAAGATAATTTTATCTCGGCTTCCTGCAGTGCACATATCAGTGAATCTGATGCACTGGAAAAAAAGCAAGAAGCCCGCTTGGCAGCCGCATGACCTCCATCTGCCCTTAGGGAGTTCAACTTCCTGTTCTATATTTATAAGAACTTTAAACTTTCACTCACATACAGTTTCCTCTCTCTAATACTTGCTCACAGTGAGGAGGATCTAAAAAGCTTCAGCACTACAAAAAAAAAAATCCTCTTATGTTCCTCAAAACTGAAAAAAGTGCCTATGATAACTCATGCTAAAAAGAAGCCTAGAATGAGGATTTTGGTAAGCAAGGGAACCACAAGCTGGGGAACTGCCCCCACGCAGGTGAACTCCCCGTCCCCTGCAGGCTGTCTCTGGGGATGGCTGTGGGGACTCACAAAGTAGAAAGATCAAGTCCACGCAGAGAACGTGATTCCGTGCCTCCCAGCGGCCAGCCGAAAGGGGCTGGGAAGTGTTACGCCTCCTTCCACCCACAGGCTCCCCTTTCCTGAGGCATCTTCCTCATTTACGCGCTTGCTCATCAGCCAACACTGCACAGCCTCCTAACAAGGGCCCTGTCCTCAGTCTCCACACACTCCATCCCATGCGGCCTGCTGCCCTGGGGTGAAAGCCAGCTACCAGCCATTCCCGGGGGCTTATGGCAGGTGCTCTTCCTTGGGCACAGCTGCTGACCACTGCCTGCTGACTACCCTCTAAAACAGGGGTCCTCAAACTACGGCCCGCGGGCCACATGCAAATACAAATATTGTATTTGTTCCCGTTTTGTTTTTTTACTTCAAAATACGATATGTGCAGTGTGCATAGGAATTTGTTCATAGTTGTTTTTTTTTAAACTATAGTCCGGCCTTCCAGCAGTCTGAGGGACAGTGAACTGGCCCCCTGTTTAAAAAGTTTGAGGACCCCTGCTCTAAGAAGTCTGTCCTGTTGGACCCCACCCACCTGTGCACTGGTATTTCCTACTGTCACTCTAAACACCATTCCCAGTGAACTGCTGGTCCCCAAAGCACGCCTTCCTCACCCTTTGCTCCCACAAGTCCCTCTGCCTGGCATGCCCTCTCCTTCAGAACATGTTTAAATACTCATTTTTCAAAGCCTTTCAAATGTAATCCTTTGCACACATCCTCGAA
This sequence comes from Myotis davidii, assembly GCF_000327345.1. NCBI lineage: Eukaryota > Metazoa > Chordata > Mammalia > Chiroptera > Vespertilionidae > Myotis > Myotis davidii. Next base: position 10,269,507 of record NW_006383011.1, read on the forward strand.
TAATTCTCCCAGCAAAATTAAGCTCCTCTCCCTTGGATAATTTGCAAAGCATACTGTACAAATAAAACAGATACAAGGCAGACCTCGTATTAACCCCTCAGTGCTAGAGACGCCGAAGGTCCCACCTGTTACCCCGAGTCCTTACCTTCAGGATCCAGCAGTTTGGTGAGGCCAAGGTGCTGCTCGGCCAGGTTAAATGCATTCTGCAGATTGTAGTGTGCGTTGGATTTCTTTAGCTTGTCAAAATCTATCAGGTCAGGCCTATGTGGAACGACAATGGAACACGACAAAAACCACGGCTTGAAAACACATCCTGTGGCCAGTTAGACATGATTATCACTCCCAAGGTGTTCAAGTCACCTCTCAGGGGAGTAAAACTCTAGGATATTATTCAACCATCAATAAATGAAACCTGATTTTTTTAAATAAAGTCTCCAAAGTTCATCAGGGGAACTGAGGACGACGAGAGAACTCATCTATTTGGTTTAGGAGACTTTACATATTCTCTCACATTTTCCTCACATGGAATGCAGCAATTTCCACTGTAGTGCAACATCGAAGGCAATGGATAATGAGGATCAAACGTCACCCAGATCTGCTATAGAAGAAGGTAAACATCCCACCCCCGAACCGTTTACCGGTGTTTGTGTATCAGTGCATTGAAGGCCATGCCGTCCCTCCAGCTGGTGGTGAAATTGTGAATGTTGACGTTGGGGTACCTGGCAAAGACAAAGCACAAGACAAAAACAACAGAATTATCATATATAGGTTTTCCTCCCTGAAAAACTTCCCCATGTTTGAAATCTACCCCTAATCAATCAGCCATTCTACACCATCTTGATTATTAATAACTCCGTATCTGTGGTTGATTAAAGGTTCATGTCTAACTTGATCCCCTTTATGGTGTCCACATTTATCGTTGATCGTAGCCATTACAGTCACATCTGTCCTCCAAGCAGTCCCGACAGCAATTCGCCACTTAACACCTGGTACATAATCGGTTCTCATCAAGTACCTAGGAGCCCCGGCAGTTTCAGTGAGCAACAAAAAAGACGGGGCTCTCTAGAAATATATCGGATCTGAAATTTCAGTGAGAGAATACACGGAAGGAAAACTGGGCAGTAACGTACAGAGTACTCTCATGGTGACTGCACAAAACTCCCCCGAAGCAGCAGAAATAAAAGGGAGGAGAAGCCCCACAACTGGTGTTTTGTTTTTTTTAAATATCATGATGTGATTCCTAAACATGGTTTCAGGGTTTTAAAATTCAAGATATACTGCCCTCTGGAGCTTCCTTAATAAAGAGAGGAAAACTGATGGTGGCGATGAGAGGTCCAGAATATAAATCAGAACTCCTTCCACGCCAAGGTCAGACTATCAGCCACTCGCCAGTTAACAAGCCCTCTCAGTGGAGGTGGTTGCGGCGGGACACCTGTCAGCACCTTAGAAGTGATGTCCGCAATGGAACTGGGCCCGGGCCCCTGGCCGGACTCTGAGCTCACACTCACCCAGCTGTCTTCATCTGGCACCACAGCAGCAAGGCATCCTTGGCTGACTTCTTCTCCTTGTTGTCTTCTGTTTCCACACTGATGTCTTGGATCTAAGAGGGAAGGAAGGGAGGCGTTGACTCCTGGACAGGGGCTCCTGGAGCTATCAGAGATGCTCAGAGATATGCGACAGAAAACTGCTCTCTAGGTTCCTGTCATAGGGGCGGTAGAGTTGGAGCCGGGGGACCTTTCCTCCTGGGCTAGTGACCACAGAACACGGGGTCAAAGGGATCTGCGGCAGCAGAGTGGGGGGGCGCCCGCCACTCACCCAGCTGTCTTCATCTGGCACCACAGCAGCAACGCATCCTTGGCAGATTTCTTCTCCTTGTTGTCTTCCGTCTCCACACTGATATCCTGGATCTAAGATTTACAAGGACACGTCAGACAGACAGAGGGGTCAGCTCCCTAATGACAGCCACAGAAGAGCTGGTCTGCATGTACATTGGAGAGGAAACCGTGGATCAAAACCCAGCCCTGCAGCCCACCTCCTCCGAGAGCTGCTTTCTGAAGCCAGGGTTCGCCTCAAAGAACACCAGCCAGACTAGATTTTCCACTTTGCACAGAAATAAGATGGAAGCATAGGCCAGTTACTTGCATGACTTCCTATTAGGGGTCATTTCCACCTTCAAGTTAGCCCATCGTTCCAACCAGAAGCCAGCACAGTGATTCCTATGGTACACCTTGAACCTCATCAGACCCCAGAAAACCATTATGTGCAGTGTTTCATAACCAAACATTTTTTACACCAGGTGCGCCCTTCATGGATGAGGACGGTGTGTGCATCACGGCCTGAGGGCTGACCCAACCTCGCAGGGAGAGCACGCACTGAAATGCTGTGCTTCCTCATCTGTGTCCCCTCCAAACTCTTACGCTGAAACCCTAGGTCTCAAAAGCGATAGTGTTTGTAGGTGGGACCTTTGGGAGGTGATTAAGTCGTGAGAGGGATTAGGTAAGAGGCTGCAGAGATCCACAGCCCCTTCCACCATGTCAGGACAAGACATGTGCGATCTGGAATAGGACCTCACCCGACGTACAGCCTCCAGAAGTAAATTCCTACTGTGTCTAAGGTACCCAGTCTGTGGTATCTTGTTACAGCAGCCCCAATGGTCTGAGACAGCCAACACTGTACACAGGTCTGGTCTATGGCACCGAAGTCAGGCTGCCTGGGTCTGAATCCAGGCTCCAGCACCGACTGTGTGTCCTGAGGCGAGTCCCTCCCTTTCCATCTGAGGAATGGCAACTCCAGCAGTGGCTGTCTCCCAACACTGCTGTGCACTCATATAAATAAAGAATAGGACATCCTGAGCTCATAACAAGGAACCCACAAATGCCAGCTCTTTGGATTAGGGGCCACCTAGCAGTTATCCTTCTTAAAAAATTCTCCATCCTTAACTGTGGTAGGTAGGTGAAGTCTAAGTCTGCACAAACTCCCGACTCTATTCTTAGGATCCTTAGCAGAAAGTAAATATGAAAGAGTTAACACACTCAAAGGGTCAGACACAGACTCACCAAGAAAGGCAGGTAGAATTTTACACATTAACCTGTCAACTTTCTTATGCTTCTGTGTGAAGAAGGGAATCTGTTTCCAGACTTGTTCCTCTAGAAGCAGTCTAGCCCCTTCTGGAATGAAGATGGCTGCCTGTTTAGACTAGGCAAACGCAGAGACTTTCATCCCAGTGCCCCACACCATCTTTTACTCTCTCTCTCTTTTTTTGGTTAATCCTTACCTGAGGATATTTTTTTCATAGATTTTTAGAGGGAGTGACAGGGAGGGAAGGGGAGAGAAGGAGATGGGGAGAAACACTGATGTTTCTTTGGAGAAACATTTACATCTCGGGCCTGAGGATCAAACCTGGTACCCAGGTATGTGCCCTTAACAAGGAATGGAACCTGAGACCCATGGAGCCAACATTCTAATCACTGAGAACACGGGCCAGAGCCGTCTTTTACTCTCTTCCTCAGTCCCACGCTCCTAAAGCCCTTCCCTTACCTCTTATAACTTGTCATCAGTAGTTCATGGATTACCTGCTAAGTACAGACAGGGCAGGCCATACCCTGGGAACCCTGGGGACAGGGACAGGGACACACACACACACACACACACACAGGGAACATAAGACAAATCTGTACATTCAGGAGCTGGGGATAAGAGAGGAGGGGGGAAGCTTCAGATGAGGCAAGATGTGAGCTGGCCCCTAGCCGATGCGGGATCAATACATATAGGGTGTGGCAAAAGTAGGTTTACAGTGTTCATGTGGAAAGTGATAAATAATAATAATTAATAAATAACAAGAAGAAACTGTGTTGTGTGTACTCACAGCTGTAGACCTACTTCTGCCCCACCCTGCATTTGTGGGATGGGTGCTGCTTTAATAAAGCTGGGTTTGTAAGACACCAAGGACGCAGCCCAAGCAGTGACATCTGCAGCCTCTATTTCCTGCCTCCAAGGAAAGAGAGAAAGTACCTACCAGCATTTACAAGTTCAAGTACAGAAAAGGGCCAGCTGTCGGGAAGCTAGTCAATGACTCAACCCAATCCACGCTAAAAATCCTGGAAAGGGCTGCGTTTGCCAGCTCACCAACATGAGCACTGCCCGGGTGTGGTGAGGCTGCCATCGGGGTGCCCTCCGAGGCTCTGATTACTACAGGAAGCAGCAATAGAAACAGAACTATTTTACTCGGCAAACTGAGGTCAGGCTCAAAGAGGGTCCTGCTGATTTCACCTCCGTTGGCCTAAAACCAAGAGCAGTATTTAATGAACTTAATGACACCCACTCCATTTTTAAATCATCCTGAAATTAAATGACAGAAGCCTACCTAAGAGCTGCTTAAAAATGAAATCGTTGGTGGTTGTAATTAACTCCATTAATGATGTCATCTTCAACAGGGGTTCCCTCCTCAGACCTGCTTGATGAGGAGCCCGAGGGCTGGGACAGGGGATCTGATTAGGGAAAAGCTTCCTGAAGGAGTCGGAGTCAGGACTAGCCGGGGGGAACCACCCATGCAGGGAGTTTCTTTGTCCAGTGCAGCCCCCACTCCCTCTGCCCACATACACACCCAGACACTGTTAACTCAGCCCAATCCCAGGGGAAACAAGAAGGGAAAGAATTGGTTGCAGGGTGACCGCAGAGTTTTCATAAGAATACAAAGACAGCGACAATTTGATTTTTGTTTTGCCTTTTTCATTTACCAGAAAAATCAATCAGACTTTTTCAAAGGGGCGGAACAGGAAGGCGCAGAGAACACTGCCGAGGAGGAGACAGGTCTGTCAGGACGCTGGTTTGCAGAGTAACCTGACGCTAGGGCAAGAAGTGTTTCCTGAAGAGCATGAGCGTGAAGCATCCTCCTGGAGGAGGTGCCTCACAGTCTCCTGAGACGCTGAGCTCTCCCCTAGGGGTCCAAGCCTGCGTTGCAGCCCAGCCTGCCTGGCCCTGTGATCCTGGGCAAGGCTCCGCCCTTTCCTCAGTAGTGAAGGAAATGGACCAGATGACCTTGAGCGTACCTTCTGGCTCAGAGTGTTTCTATATTTAGAGTCCTTCCCTGGACTACAACAAACCATAACATGCTTATCAACTCACGAAAGCCTAAGGCTTTTTGCACATCCCCCTGAACACGACTTCCTCACATCCAAAGGAGAATGGAGGTGCAAACGGAGCCCACACACACGCTATGATCCTAAACAGCTTCTCCTAAAAATATCCTACAATACTGTGGCAGTCAGTCAGACATGTGCAGAGCAAGGACGATGGGCCAGGTGTAGAAGGCCACCAGGGTAGAACACCCCACATGTCTAGCAAAGGACAATTGTAGGGTGTGACTTCGGTTTCCTCCTAGCATATCGCTGGCCTTGCTGCCTGGGCCCCCTGACCTTCCGCCCTAGAGATAACATCTAGGCCTCAGTTGTATTCCAGCTCCAGGCCCAGAAAAGCAGCAAAACCAGACAAGCAAAGGCCCTGGCTGACCTCAGGACCAGCTGCGTTGAATAATGAACCCCTGTACCCTGGCGCCAACCAGTCAGTCAGTGGCTATCCCAACCCTGAAAGGACACACCTGAAAAGCTGCTGATTATTCTACTGAGATCTTCCACTGGGACACCCCCTAAAATCTCCACCTTTAAAACCTTTAGGACGACTAAAGGACTTGTACGCATGCATATAAGCATAACCAAAGAACACAGACAGTAGGCGGGTGAGGGCATGTGCTGGGGAGTGGGAATGGCTGGGGAGAGGTCAACGGGGGAAAAAGGAGACTCATGTAATACTATGAACAATGAAGAATTTCAATTAAAAGCAAAACAAAAAAAAACACCTTTAGGACAGAGGACCGAGCATCTCTCCCTCCCAGGAGGCCAGAGCCTTTCCCTTCCCCCTCTCTTCCTTTCTCTCCCTCCCCCAGGCATGTTACCATTACTTTCCTCACTCCCAAGCTCCAAAAGTCTTTCCTCTGCCTCTGTAACTTTTCCTAAGCCCATTTCTGCTAAAAATTACTTCTTCTATCTCCGGGATTTTCCAAATAAATGTTCTCTTACAGTTTGAGTCTTGGCTCTGAGTTCTTTCCTAGCCAGAACCCAAGTACTGAGGTTGCTGAACCCAGGTCCGGTCTGACCCCACTGGTCTACCACCTGTTCCCACAGCCCCCAACAATACGTGCCTATCTGGTGCCGTTCAGACAGCCTAGTGCTAGTAACTGAGCATCCACTGCATCTTACACCTTCGCTCCTGAAAGCTGAGCAGCAGACACCGGATGTTCAGAGTAGGTGCCAGTGAAGTGGTGGGCGGGGAGGCGGCTCTGAACCCACTTATCTGATGGGAGAACCCAGACTTTCAGGGCCCAGCCGAACTGAGGGAGGTGAGGGAGCTGTGCCCGCAGGGCAGCTGGATGTGGCACACAGCCCCGCACACCTGACCCTGAGATGCCATTTCCACCTGGTCTTCCTGGGCCCTCTGGAATGGGAGGAGGCCAGCTACCCCAGATGCTGGCACTCGAGAGGAAGGCAGAATCCCCCCGCCAAGCCTCCTACCTGGAAGCGCAGGATGATGGTCCAGATGAGGCCCAGGGTCAGCCGGTGGTTCCCATCCACGATATCGTGGGACCCCATGTTCTCCAGGTGGACTCTCTGCTCCTTCAGGAACTGGAGGGCCTTGTCCACATTCTCCAGACAATGGATGCGCATTCGCCCCTTGGTGGGTTTAGGCTGGAAATGGGTGAGCAGAAGGTGGAAACATCATCCAACGGGGTGGCGGCAGGCCCGGACCTACTGCCCATTCACGCCGCGCTCTCCTACCCAAACCAAAACATTAATAGCCAAGTGTGCTTGTTCAGACCAAGGACAGTATTTATCTAACAGCCTCTGAGGAGAAAAGTTTACTGAAGGGATGGTAACCGATCACTCTTTAGAACAGTGGTTCACATTAGAATCACCTGGGAATCTTTTTAAAATCCTGATTTCTGGGCCTCATCCTCCGAAAATTCTATTTCTTTGTTACTAATGTTGTGGCCCCACCCCATAACAAAGAAACAGAATTTCTGGAGGATGAGGCCCAGAAATCAGGATTTTAAAAAGATTCCCAGGTGATTCTAATGTGCAGCCAAGGTTGAGAACCACTCTTTAGAAATTTGTTTAATCATGGAAGCAACACAATTTACAAATGCCTGTAGAAACTAGAAGTTTAGAGAAAAACGGACCCTGTTTTCATCGACTTTCAGAGCTACTGTTGCCATCTACACAGCCTTCTGCAGATGCAAAACAGCTCTGCAGATGTGTTTAAATCTGAGGATTTAACGGCTGCTTTAACCTAAGATTAGGCTTGCCACCTGCTGGTGTGGGTCATTCCTAAGGGTGGCGCATAGGAGAATCAGGTGGTTTTGTGAAGGTGATGGGAAGGGAATTGAGTAAAGGGTGTGACTTACTGAAAAGAAAGGATAAAGGGGGAAAATGTGAGAGTAGTGTAATGATGTGAACACCCCAAATGTCTCTTCCTTTTTACCCAGTTATATCAAAATCCAAAAGGTCTCTGAAGGTAAACATTTTAAATAAAGCAACACACACACACACACACACTCACTCTCTCACTCACTCTCTCACTCACTCACTCACTCAGTGTCTCTATAACCCCCGCCTGTGTTGAGAGCATGCTCACGCCCTCCTCGCCTGGCTCCATCCCATCTTCTCCCAACTCCCCCCCCCCCCCTTTCCTTCTAGCAGAAGCTGCACCTCAGGCTACTCTCATCATTTCACAGAGACTCCGACAGGCTGTGCACACCTCGCTAGCTACAAGGATGCACTCGGCCTGGCTGACGTGGGGCTGCCCTCCACGGCCACCTCACCATACCCCACCCACCTTGCAAGGCTCAATGCGAGGCACAGCTTTCCTTCTGGAAGACATTCCAACCATTCCAGGTCTCACCGGCCCCCCTTTTCTCCCAACTCTGTACAGTTATGCCACAGAGCGCAGAAACAAACCATCGTCTACATCTTATATTTTCGCTGTTGTTTCACATATCGCTCTTATTGCTTCCAACTAGACTACTGGCTTCATGAGAGCAGGAATAATGCTTAATAATTCCGCTATATTCCCAGCGGCTTCTGGTTTGGTTCGGAGCGCAAGGCTATGCGCAGTGAACTGAATGCAGGTGGACTGAGCTCAGCGTGTGCCTCGGGGGCTGGCCCCACAGCGAATGGCAGCCAGGTGTGCAACAGCTGGCACCCCCGCAAGGTAGCAGCCACTCCAACAGGGATGCTTTGCCTGTCCTCTGCTTTCCCTCTGTAGCTGAGATCCTCAGTTATTTGTCAGATGGAAAATATCTGAAGGGAAGATGACTTGGGTAACAAGAGGCCATTTTAAGTAGCCGGTCTCAGATGATCTCTTTTCCTTGACTTTCTATTCTCCTACAAAAAGCTAGTGTGCAGAGAACACGCTCCAACGCCAGGAAAGAAGATCACAAGTGGCGGCCTTGCCACAATGGCAGATTCTGTTTTCAAGTAAAAGCCACGGGAGAAGAAACGTCTCTAAAAGTGAGGCTTTATTACACTATTATGACAGCTTCCCTTACACTCCTCGTCCGCCCCCTTCCCCCAGGCATTTTCTCTCAGCACCTTCACAACGAATTTATCTCAGGTATGTGGGAAATGCTGGGGTATGTTACTTAAGTTAGGTCAAGTGATAACATGACATCCAAGCAGAAAGAAGGTAGACTCAATCTCTAATTTTGTGACTGGCTCTGTAGATGCAGTTTGAGGCCAACACTGGCACACCCTCCCTCAAAGGTATACCCAACAACCGCCTCAAGCCAGCCACATCGCGGGGACCCATGTGGTGCTGACGGGCCCCCCAGAGGAGCCCAGGGTGCTGGGCAGGATTCCACAGCTCCTTCTCCTCATGCCACACCAAGAACCGCGTGAAAGAAGAGAGACTGCGTTTCTATCGGGCAGATAGTTGAAATCCTTTATTAAGGAGCTATTTTTAGGTCACTAGATTTCCATCTTCTCAAAAGGAAAAGGAGATAACAATGGAGAAAGCTAAACACAATGGGAAGGGGGGTGCCTCTCTCCATGGCTAACACTTTCCTAAGACCTCACCCCCAAAGTGGCTAATTCTGCCATGAAAGAGGGCATTCCCTGTCTTGCCCCCATTAATTACTGTCACATTCCTAGTGTGACACAGGTTCGTTCCCACGGCAACACGTGCATTTCTGTCCCGTGGGCCGTTTCTGATGGGGCAGTTTGAAATGTCACTAATGTGGAGACAAAGATCAATACCAACACCAGGCTCATACGTGACTCAGACGCAGGGGGCTCTGCCGGGAGGGAGGCGGTTCCTCTGAGGAAATGCCTATTTTTACCGTTTCTCCCTTAAATAATTTTAACAAGTTCCCCACACCACGGCCAGTGTTCCTGTGTTCTGCAGGCGCTTTTCCTGTTTTCCCTCCTCAAGGTCCCTTCTGGTCCCACCTCTCTATCAGCCACAGCTCCATCCCAGGCCTTGCTCCAGACCCATCTTCTTTCTGACTCCAAAAAGGAGTGGAAATTAGAGGGCTAAACAACCACCCCTAGCAACTGACAACATAATTCTAATTGCTTATTGGGGCAGCGAGGCCCCTGAGAAGTGGTGTGGCCTTGGTCAGATTCGTCCAAGGGGACCCAATGCCGTTAGGAAGAAATGAGGGAGCTGGATGAGGGCTGGGGGCCCCCCTTCCTGGTCCGTGGCTCTTCCCCAGCTGCCCACTCGGCCTTGAGTTGGGTCAGTTCTATCCTGTGGGTGTCAGGATTTGCGGAACTATGACATAATAACAATGGCAGAGTTTTTATCAGAACCTAGAGGTGGAAACGAGAAAAATAAATGTTGCCTGCAGCTGATCTGGCCTCCCTGAATAGAAGAAGAAGACAGAGGGAGGCTCCTGGAAGGATGTTTCGGGAGGCCACCGGGAACTGGGCCACACTGCTCCACCCTGGTAACCGCCACTCTCTCGGGGGCTTTCCCATGAGTGTCCAAAGCCACCTTGAGGCCATGGAGCAACAGCTCTCCCAGGGTTGCAGGGTGGACGGAACACCAGCCCTGGGCACTGGGAGCGGCCGGCCCATCTGCCACACACCAGTTGAATGGCCCTGCATGCTGCTTACTCTTGAGTTTCAGTACCTATGCAATGAGGGATCTAACTCAGTGGCCTTTTAAAGTGACTTCCAGCTATAAAATACAATTTATAGGTTGGAGGATGAAAGACTTACTAGCATGAAGGTGAATTCTGCTGATCTTATTGCTCAGCAATAGTAAAGAAGACATAGAGAAAAGACACTAACTGGTCTCAGTACCCCAGTGTGATGAACACTTACTTGCTTATGCTTTTGTCTTTTCATCACAAACTGATTTTCGACACACACACACACACACACACACACACACACACACACACTTCTACTTAACAGAGAGAGTAATGTGGGGAGCACTGGTTTCCAACATCTCCTCTAATACACTATACAGCCAAGCTCATTTCACATGAAGTCCCCATACACATCCAACTTTGAGCTTTGAGCAGAGTATGAATGATTCATGCCCAATTAAAATGAATACACCGTGTTCAACTAATTCCTGCCTGTCTCCTCACTGGTTGGGACCGGCTCTAAGAGCACCACCTTCTCCTTTCTCAGGGCTCACTGGGAAAGGAGCGGAACAGACAGCAGAGTGGGCTGGGTCCAAGTTCTATTACGTACTAGCAATACTGGCTTTGGGCAAGACCCTGGCCACTCTGCCTGTTTTTTCTATAGAACATAAATTGTCTACTTCTTTCAACTACGATGACCAAATGAGATAATCTGTGACAGTGAACACTAAAAGCGATACACACGAAAGTCACCTTCATTGCTGCTTCCAAAAACAAACTCCAGTTTAGCTGGGCCGCTCTCTTCACTCTGCCCCTCAGCTGACACCTGACCCCTGTATGCTCTCTCTATCCACACCCGAACCTCTCCTCCTGGATCAGCTGGAACCCACCCACTTACTTTACTTACTTGGGGTTCCTTGACACCCCATCCAGAAGGCCTGTTTTCCCTTCTGAACTCCAGGGCTTTGGGGCTATTCATTTAGTACTTTACAATATGGGACCCATTACTATTAATGCGCTCGTTGCATTTGTGCGATTAGACGTAAGTCTAATGGGGGCATTCTTCAGTGGCTGGTTATTTAGGACAAAAACAAATTCTCCCACACAAATGATATTACAGACAATAGGTAGGTTCTGTGGCCAGTCCCCAAATCCTGTTTCAACAACAATACAGACCAGTATGGTTCTCTTAGCAAAGGCTTTATGTAAAACTCAGAGCAGCACAAAGTGGGATTTAAGGCTTAACAGATCTCACAGTAAATCTATCTTTTCCAACTAGCTCAGCCTGTTTTGGAATTAATGGCAGCAAAACACACACACACACACACACAACAACCCCACCAAAAAACCCACACATACAAAAAAAATCAAATTCCCTCCCCCTTCTCTTCTTTGAAACTGATTGACAGAGTGAGAAGACAGAATATCAGGAAAACAACAGGCAAGCAGAACCCAGTGGCATCTGCGATTGGAAATGGCGAGGGCTGGCAGGAAGGCAGAGGTGGTCAGAAAAACCTTGTCCTCTTTCCATCAGAGGCGAGGGCTCCGCCTGGCAGGGCAAGGCAGGAAGCTGGCCTTCTTATTTAGAACCATTCTTCACTTCTGAGGCCCCTGAGGGAAGGGGCAGGCACAGGCAAGCCCCGACCCGGGTTATGACCTGCGAGCTCCACTCCGTAACCAAAGTCGAGGCCTGACGTATCACACCAGTGGCCCTACTCCCTCCAAATGTCAGTGCTGCCGTGAGACAAACCTCTCCCCTCCAGTCCCGCTCTACTCTGGCGCTGCCATCAATGACAAAGTGACTGGCACGGGTTCTGTGCTCACCATTTTCACCTGCTCAGTTGATGCTACCGTCAAGGATGGGTCTCTATTTTGGCATTTTAAAGCGAGACCTTTATGAAGAGTTATAATGTACAGTAATTTCAGAGTGAGATATTGAAAAGGAATATTCTTTGTCATCAATCCCAATGAGCAGTCGCTTCCTGGCTCAGCCTCAGTTTCCTCACTGCTCCATAAGCTGACACGCCCGAGGCAGAGAAAGGGACACTTCTGACACGGATCCTGCCCAAGCCAGGACCAGAGGTGGGTCTCTGCCCTCTGATGTTTCCCAGTACATCAGAATCAAGTGCCCCGATAACGCACCTAAACCCTGTTCAAATTTAATTCAAATTTTATTGAGCCGGAATGCAGGCTAAGGCTAGGATGAAACTGTCTGGAACATGAAACCAATGTTTCTTTGAACCTCATGCAGTAAAAATCAGACACATTTCCTCCTCTATACCAAAGGATGAACTGGCTCCAAGAATTTATTAATTAAGTAAATTTAAATACTCTGGGCCCTCACACATTTATCTTCTACCTACTGCCAAGCTGGTGGTTAAATGGCCCAAGTGCTGGCTGACACAGGGCTCCAGATGGGACTGCATGTGTTTACGTTACCCGGGGTTCGGATCAGTGGTGCAGAGAGCCCGGTGCTGGCTGGCTGTTTCCTGATGATCCACGCTTAGCTATGGACATTAATTTACCCAGGCCAGGAAGCTCTAACCACCTCATTAGTTACGGAATCGAAAAAATGCAAGGGTCCTTTTTGGGGCAAGCCCTCCCAGAGGTCCTGGCCTGCAGGGAGGGTCTCTAACTTGAGTTTCTGGCAGCCTCTGCAGCCAACAGCAGAGTAGTTCGTGTCCCATGAACCCAAAATCAACCCCGGGGCCAAACAGGCTGAAAAATGAACAAGAGTTTTAGCTCACTCTATCTACGGGACCCTTATTTTTGGAATAAGAAGATTAATCAGACTGCCCAACCTATAATCAGGGCTGGCTGTGAGGAACGGGTGATAAAAGAAGTAGAGACACTTGTGGTTTTTACAAAGTGGGATGTCATTGCTAAACACAGTTTCTGGCACCGACTGCCTGAAAGGCTGGAAATGGTGCAATCATATGCTCTTCCCTATCCATCTCCTAGGCTGATGGGTTACTACCAAAAACAAACCAACAAACCAAAAACACCACACACACACACACACACACAGCAGCAAGTGAAAGGCGGAGAGGGCAGTATCCACACACAACTATGAATGATGCTTCATTGGTTGCCTTTTCCTCCCTATGAATATTTTTGTTCAGGAAAAAGGGGCACTGGGTCTGACCCCATTTATTATGTGGACGTTATCAAGGACACAATCTTCTTGGTATAAAAGAATTATGGACCTTCAGAGGTGAGCCACTGATTCCCTACAGCCTGGAAGACTGGACCCTATTGGGACAAAAATAAATGTTCAAACGAATGTCTATCCATGTGACCTTTAATGATTTTTTTTTTTTTAGCTACTTTCAAAACATTCAAAAAGATCAATAAACAATCACACTAGGTAAAACATTAACAGGGGGGAAAAAAAGGTTGAGAGGAAGGGGGAAAAGTCTGGTTACAAAAACTATATTTAAAGACGAATATTACAATAATTCTAGCCTAGGTTCTCAAAGAAGACTCACTTCAAAAAACAAATTAAAGTGCGATCAATGACCGGCCTTCGCCCACCCCATGTGGGCCCACTACCCACCGTCACCCCACAAACCACCTTCCGATTCAGGCAGCTGCCGCGGTCTTAGGCAGGGGCCTCCTTTATTAATCTAATTTGTCCAGTGTGACCCACAAACTCCCAAAGAACAGGAGGCAACCACACCTGCATGCACGGGGAACGAAGACCATGAACAAAACTCACTACACGCGAGATGAGGCTTTACCCTTCCACAGGACTCTGATCTTGGACGAAGGGGCAGGGAGAGAGAGAACTCTGACTCGGTTTCTACCCAGGCTCGCGGAGGCAATTCTGTTGTGGGCTAATAATAGGGCAGGGTACCATCTTAGCTCCCTGCCTGTGGTCAGAGGTGTGTGGGTCGGTCTGCACACAGAGCCATGTGGCTGTAAGTTACAGGGTAGAGATCGAGTTAAAAATAAGGCTTTCTGGCAGCCCTGCCAACCGCCAGCATATTTTCCTGGTGATGTCACTACAGATGTGGGGCTCTCTCCCTGGGCGTCAGCTTTCGGCAGGGTCCCACCCACCACCTATGGAACTGCCTGTGAGCTGGTAGGATACAGCATCCATTTTCAAACCAAGACGAGACAAAACCTGTTGGGTCAGTTAGGGAGACTGGCTTAAGCTTCCTTGGCTTACGGTTCATAAACAACAGTCACATCAGAGACAAGCCGCTGTAGCGCTGAGAAACAAAATGGGGCTACAGTTTTCACTGCAGGCTGAAAACTCCCTTGCCTGAAAAGGCACGGTGAATTCATTAGAAGCCCCGAGTTTCCAAGGAGACGACAAAACACCAGTCTCTCCCTCCACCCCCAAAATAAAAAGTGTGCAGGGAAGAAAGCAAAAACATCAGAGAACTACTGAGTTCAATTCTTGACACTTTAAAACGGCAGCTCAGATTTTCCAGAGAATTAATAAAACACAAATTCAAAATTATTCCAGGATCTCGTGGGCTACAGATCCATCTTGGAGCCAGGGCCCTGGGCTGGCCCTCCAATTACCAGCACCATGCCCTGTTTAAGGGGGGACACCAGCCAAGGTCCCTCTGACCGAAGGTGGTAGTGACCTCACAAATTACGAGAACGCGGCCACCTTATTACAGGTTCAAGAACATCAACTAGACTCAGAATGTCTACACAGGAGCTTTCTCCAACATGCTCATCTCTCTTATCAAGGTTCTCCTTCTCCAGAAGATCAGCCATTGATTGTGTAATCTACCAGGAGGAAAGCCCTGATAGGTTTTTCAAAAACATTTCCCCACCTATGCTGCAAGACACTTAAACAGCAGCCCGACACTCACCAGCCTCTCCCCAGAGAGGACCTCCAGCAGCTTGATGAGCATCCGTCCATCTCGAAGGTCCGTGTACAGGTCTGTGATCCGGCAGGACACTCGGGCGAGGTGGGAATTGACCCATTTGGTGAAGGTCTTCTTCTGCACGGCTTCACGCTCATCTGCAAGCACAGGAGAGCCTGCGTTACCACCAGCCACAGCACAGGCGCAGCGGCGTGGTGCCAGGGGGGCCATGGGGCCCAGCCAAAGGAGGAGCAGCAGAACTGAACTCGAGTGAAACCACTTCAGCATTTGCTGCCTGCTGTGAGGGAAAAGGTAAGAGCTCCCTGGTCCGTGAACATCTGGGCGCTTCAGCATACCACCAGCAGAATGCCCTTTGCTTTCATTCAATTCACTATCTCCCATTTCTGCTGAAGACGCAGCTGGGTACAGTAGATGACAGGGAGGTCTTTTGCAATCCTGCCCATTGGATTAACACTTGGCTGGTAAAGTCTCGTTACAACTATTGTTTCTCAAAAGGCAAGTGTGGGGGAAGTACACAGATTATGGAAGGATGTGGGTAGAAAGACATTCAGAAATTGCTTCTCTATACAAAGGATCAGGCATCATCTACCTCGTAAAATAAATTTACTCATGACCTTGATCTACAATAAATACCTGCTGTAAGTCACTAGCCCCATGAACAACACAGAAAATGGCAAGCAACCTGGTAGAGTTCAAAGAGATCTGGCCAGGCACTGGAAGAGGAGGGCCTGGGCCCAAGGTTTTGCCAAAAATGTGCGGAGACACTGGATGCAGTGTCCCCTTCTGTAAGATGAGTGGACAACTATCACCTCCAAACTCAACCATTCGCTGAAAAGGCAACTGTCAGTTTATGCTCTAGAGCAGTGGTTCTCAACCTTCCTAATGCTGCGACTCTTTAATACAGTTCCTCATGTTGTGGTGACCCCCAATTTCATTGTTACAAATTGAACATAATTAAAGCATAGTGATTAATCACAAAAACAATATGTAATTATATATGCGTTTTCCGATGGTCTTAGGCGACCCCTGTGAAAGGGTCCTTTAACCCCCAAAGGGGTCGCGACCCACAGGTTGAGAACCGCTGCTCTAGAGTGTGGCAGTCACACATCCAAGTCATCGAGGGAACTTGTTCTTCGAGCCTCAGTCCACTTTAAAGCATAAAACTCTAGATACTTCTGCCCAGCACTGGCCCTTCACATCCCATACAAACAGGCTTCCAATCTTTTTGCCTCTGCAGAATGTTCTACGTGCCGGCTGCTGAGACATTCGGTGGGCACCCACCACTCGTACTGACTATGTTCTACAGTTATCCTTCTGTCACATACTCGCCTGTTTCTAGTTCCGTGAGCATGAACTGGCACTAAAAGGACCCAAGGCCTACTCCTTCCAGTGCCAGCCCAAAACCACCGCAAGGTTTATGTATT
Organism: Myotis davidii; assembly: GCF_000327345.1. NCBI lineage: Eukaryota > Metazoa > Chordata > Mammalia > Chiroptera > Vespertilionidae > Myotis > Myotis davidii. Next base: position 10,285,922 of record NW_006383011.1, read on the forward strand.
CATCTACAACGAAGGGGGGCAGACCCCAACAATTTTTATGTATTTCACCACCATGGGGTGACAACTAAAAAGCCATCCTTGCTGATGGGGCATGCACTGGGTGGCCTGGGAGTACTGGGTTCCCAGGCTGGCCAGAGCACCCTGGGAAGGTCTGCCTGGAAGGTTTTACGGAGGTCTCCATTCACCCCACTGCAGGGAGGGAGGCAGAGACAACATGGGATGAGCCTTTACTGCTGCCAACCTAGCAGGTGAGGCAGCCGGGGCCTCTGCCAAGACAGCTGGCCACCTGCTGCAGCCAGCAGCTCCTCCCGGCCCAGCCTTGCCCTAAAGGAGCAGCCTGTCCAGGGGGAGAAAGGACCTTTCCCAGGAACAAAGGCCGACCAAATACAGACAAAGGACCAGAAAGGATGGGATTGGGGGGAGCCAGAAGGCGGCAGTGAGGGACACACTGCAGCCTGAAAAAGAAGCTGCACCAATAGCGTCACGATCAGTCACAGAGAAAAGATCACCTGCATTATTAATCGCACAATCATCCTGATGGATGGTAACTTTACGACAGTGGCATGGGCAGCTAGCTGCTTTTTGTTTGTCTCTTTGCCCAAGGTTGGCTGCTTTCAAAGAGCCAGTCCAGATCGGAATACACAGACACGCTAAGTTTCTCCTAGGTACGGTTCAGATGTATGTAGGGTCAACTAATGGTTTTTTATAGTGTTTTTTTTATGGGCTACACTGGAGTTACAAATGTCTTTCATAAAGCCCTTGATGGGTATCCTAGGCAGTTATTAAAGGGTTTGGGGCTCAAAGTCACTACCACACCCAACATATCAAGGGAACAAGATCAAAATGAAAACCTGCTTGGATTAAGGTATTTCTAAATAAACAAGCACACAATGTGCTCGTCAGCCAATTGTGGCTCCTTGGGCAAATCTCACCTTACAGAAACACCTCGGGCTTCTCTCAGGTTCTGAATTAACAGGTTCCTTTATGAGGAGATTCTGAGGATTTGCTTCAAAAGACAATAAAAGCACTCCCACAGCACCCTGACCTGCAGAGTTATCGTCCCACACACCCCCTCCCCATGAGGAGACCACAGAGAGGTCGTGGGTAGAGCAGAGAGAGCCCAATGGAAATAAAACAGGCTGGGGATCTGTGCCAGGAGGGATCCCCGGAGCTGCGGGGTCCTCAGGAACTCCAGGAAGAGGTAAGAAAGAGGAGGAGAACGAAGTTTAAAAAATTAAACTAAACAAAATAAAAGGAATGAAGGCTTACTTTCTAGCCCTCTCCCCTGCTCCCCACTTCTCTCCTCCCCTCGGTTTCAGAACCGAGCTCCAGGGAGAGTGAGCACACTAGAAGAATCACACAGAGTCCAAGTTCCTGGGGCTCACACCACCACACTGGAAAAGGCATGGAAGATTCCATGCAGGAACTGGACCAGAACCAACACTCCTACAACACCCAAGGGGCAGGAAACGGACTCAGCCGGAGACGCGAAGCCCGGCCAGCTTAGTGTGTCCCCTTACAATGGATCGCTTGGGTGAACTACAAACACTTCTGAGGCCGGAAGGAGGGAAAGGAAGGGGGAAAAGATCTACCCAGAGGCCCAGTTGAGGATGAGGCTGCGTGTCCTTGGGGACTCCGTCCTTTGTTCCACCCTTCCTGGGAACGTACAATGACATCACCCCTACAATCCCAACCCAGCCAGGCCGGGGCAGATCAGGCCAGATGCCTGCCCGAGGAGGAGCAGGAGGCCCTTGGCACAGACAAGGCAAGACAGTCCGGAGACGTGTTTCCAGCTAAAGCTGCTACCACTGGGCCTGAGCTGTGTAAGGAGGGGAGGGGTGGGGGTAGTAGGAAGAGAAACCACTTCTAGTGCCACACGGAGGAGCAAATCTGGTGATTGAAAAGGGGGCCCTTGCAAGTTGTACTGATTTGGTTATTCAGATCAGTGGTTCTCAAGTGGGGCGTGATTTTGCTCCCCAGGGAGACATTCTTGACTGTCACGACTGAGGGTCAGGTGTTATTGGCATCTACTGGGTAGAAGTCAGAATGCTGCCCAACACCCCACAGTGTACAGGACAGCCCACACCACGAGGAATTATCCAGCCCCAAGGTTAGCAGTGCCCGCTAGGTTGGGAAACCCTGGTTTAGACATTCTGGGCTTACACTGATTGGAGCTGGCATGCACAGGTCTCAGTCGGCACTTGGCAGAGAGGGACAGCTGAATTGAGGTGTTAGTCATTCATGACTCTCTTTACCCACACCAAAGGGCTTTCCATCCGGATGGCTGGTGGCAGCAGAAATCCCCTGCCCTCAGGCCCACTCGTCGTACTATCCATGTGCACTAAGGGCTCGCTGCTTCCTTGCAAGAGAGGAGCCACTGCAGGAGCAGCAGGGAAAACCATGGGTGGGCGCCCCATCTGTCCTCCACACCATTTCCATTCTCCTTTTACCTTTTCAGTGCCTTGTATTGCGGTTCATCAAGCCAAATCATGCCTGCATCTCCTCCCGAGAAGCTGACGTGGCTGAAACGACGCTGGGGCAGGTTCCCACGCAGCCTTATCCAAAACTGGGTAGGTGGTGGGCCCAGGAATAGGCACCTCGCAGGTCTGCTCCCTGTGTGTTTGCCCCCAACCCCAAATTACAGTTACTTAGAGGGACTCTCGGGCATTAGATGAGAGGCGGTGAAGTGCACATCAAAGTGCCGGCCTGTAGCGAGTACTCATCAAACCAGTTCCTCCTCCTTTTCCCCAGCAAAGCCGCTCTCTCATCAGTTTAAAACCATTTGAGAAATGCATCAGGGATCATGGGGTCATATAATCTCCGGGTGGAACAAGCCTTTGGAAGGCATCTGAATCACCTTGCTTTCAAAAGAAAAATTCCTTCTACAGCCTTGGGCCAGCTATTTAAAAAACCCAGAGAGGGGGAAACTATTTGTGAGTGGCAGGAGGTTAATAGTTATATAAAAAGAAAATGACTTGTTCTTTCTTTTTTTATTAAAATAATAATAGCATTCACTGAGCACTTACTATGTCTCTGGTACCAATATACATGCTTTACAACGCTCATAACTATTCCACGAGGCAGGAACTAGTAATTCTCCTGGAAGGTCGGCTCCAAAACCTGGTTTTCAATCTCTAGGCAATAATGCCTCTAGCACAACATTAAAAATATTAATAATAAAAACAAACACAGCCCTAACCGGTTTGGCTCAGTGGATAGAGCGACGGCCTGCGGACTGAATGATCCCGGGTTCGATTCCGGTCGAGGGCATGTACCTTGGTGGCGGGCACATCCCCCGTAGGGGGGGGGCAGGAGGCAGCTGATCGATGTTTCTCTCTCATTGATGTTTCTAACTCTCTCTCTCTCTCCCTTCCTCTCTGTAAAAAAATCAATAAAATACATTTTAAAAAACAAACAAAAAACAACACAAAACATGTCACAAGGATACAAGCTCCCAGAAGCACCCATAATCTCGCCACCCTAACCCAAGTCCTAGTCTGTCCAAGGGTCTGCTCCGGCCCTTGGATGACTCCAATTGTTGGGATGGTGTCTCCATCAAGATGAGATCTGGCCCGGCCAGCATGGCTCAGTGGTTGCGCATCAATCTAGGAATCAGCAGGTCACAGTTCGATTTCCAGTCAGGGCACATGCCCTGGTTGCAGGCTCAATTCCCAGTAGGGGGCGTGCAGGAGGCAGCTGATCAATGATTCTCATCATTGATTTTCTATCTCTCTCTCTCCCTTCCTCTCTGAAATCAATAAATATATATATATTTTTTAAAAAGACGAGATCTGTCTCTGTGGCCCATGGAGCTCACTTCACCTTTGATGCCACAGAGAAAAGGTCTCCCCAGCCCTCCACGGAAAGGCCTTCAGGTTTAAACACCGCTCAATGACCCCTCTTTGCAATGACTATCACAGTGCGGTGGGCAGAGGGGAAGACAAGTTGGTCCCTGAGGACACTGCCTGCTCTTGCAGCCTGGAGATCACCACACACCTACTGGTTCAAGTAGCGGTGGCTGCAGCACCAGCAGCCCAGGGATGGAAACGAGGGAACCACGGGAAGAAGGGAAAAGACCCGGTGGGAGGGAGCCTGGTGAGGCAGTCTGTGTGTCAACACAGGGGTGGGAGCCAGGAAGGACCCCGAAAGCTCCTCTCAAAACAAGTTCCCCACAACCACGAATTCTACCAAAATGTCCTCGGAACCCTGAAAACCAGAGGCGGTTCTAAGATCCAGCCAAGTCTTTAGCTCCACAGGCTCACAGATGAATCAGTCAACTCCTGGAAAATGAGCATTCCTGAGAAGCAGATGAGTAAACCCAGATGCGTGGAAATAGCTACGCCAGCACCTATGTCAGCTCTGGATCCTTGGAAGGAGAGAATTATAAGTGAAATTCTAGTATGGCATTCTTTCCTAAAAACAGAACTTTCTAAGATGGCATGCCTGCAATACCACCACCACACATCTGAATAAAAATGTACGCTTCCTTCAAGCTCACTAGATCTGCACAGCAACGCTCAGGGCGGTGGACACAAGAGTCAGTGAAGTTCAGGGCTGTGCAGTGTCACCGGCCAGCAGCGGCGGAGCTGCACATGCTGGTGGTGCCCCGGGGGGTTGCTGTCTCTCCCATGACTCAGTCAGGTTCAAAGGGATTAGGCTGTTTGGCTACACTCTCTCCTCTAAGTATCTAGACTCACTGTTTCATGTTTCTGATAAACTGCTTGACATTTTCAGAAGATTTCTTAGAGAAAGAGGGTGAGGTATTTAGAATAGAGGAACATATTATCATAATTTTAACCAAAGGGCTGTGTCTATCCTCTCCATCATCACCCCCTTCTAAAAGTACATAATTGACTTCCTCTCTTTTTAGGGAATGACTATTATCAATAGTGAAAGACTATGGCGCTTTGATATTTATTTATTACTCTGAAGATTTTGCTGTAATTGGAAAAATGAATGCTGTGTTAGCACGAGTTCACATGTTAGAAATTGCTTTGATGAGGAGGAGGGTGCCGTGTTACGGGAATGACTGTACGGCATCTTTCTGCAACACCCTCTGCAGAGTGCTAAACGCAACCATATTCACCATATGCCACAGCTCTGGCTACGAACAGGGGTGGAAGCCAAGGACGAAGGGAGGTCTGAAAGCACGGAACATTTCTGGATGGAAAATAACGGAAACGCAGAAACATTCATTATTCCCCCAAAGACCGAATTTATACCTGGCTTAAGAGAGCAAATCTCTCTTTAACTTTTCTGAACCTGCTAGTGTAACCCAAGAACGTTCTCTATCAGGATCTTCAGTTGTGCTAAGATAATGGCCCACCTTATGTAAGAATTGGCAATCATGTGCAACTTTTCTCTGTATAGACCCATGGCTAAGTTAGGTCTAGACTTGGGTTCATGGTAGGAAATTTCAGAGGTACAAGGATGGAAGCTGAGAAGTAATCAAACGGAGATGATGAAGCAATGATCCCATGCACACGTGCACGGTTGGCCATTTAAATCAACAATACTGTACAGGCTAGCTGATCAGGACCAATCCTAACCTGAGGTTCAGAGTACTTATACACTCCAATATTTACAAAGTGCAGACTGTATGCAGAACTATGTCTAAGACAAGGTCTCTTGCCCTCAACAAACTAGAAGTCTAGCTGGGGAAACAAAACGGAAAATTAAAAAATAAAAGATATGACAAAATAGTACAGGAACAGTTGCAAAGAGAATGATTTCAACAGTTTGGGGGGTTGGAAGAAAAAACTCACTACAATTAGAATGGTTTCAGGCCCCACCCTTCAGAGTTACTGGAGTCCCCTGCCTTGCGCCTTTCCCGCTCTTACCCACCTTAAACAACAGTGCCATACTTACCTCCCCCAAACAATGGTTTTTCAAAGTTACTTCACTGTACCAAAACCTTGAATGGCCTCCCACCCACAAGACAGACCAAACCTCTGAGCCTGGTGGCCTTCCCTCGGCGCCTGTTTCCTCTGGCAACTTCCCTAACATACCATCTTTGTGTCAACCCAACAGGACTTCTTATCATTATGTTCTGAACGCTAACCCTACACATTGCCTTTTCTTTCCCATCTTTGCTTACACCATTCCCCTAGCCTGGAAGGCAATTTCTCTTCTCTTGCCCTTCTTTTTAAGACCCAGGGCAAGATCTACTCTTCCAATAGGCCCTTCATTTGATGGGATGTGGTCTCTTATCTTTTTTTTTTTTTTAAGGTATCCTGTGTCCTACCTCAGCAACTACCCTATACCTGCCTCCAAGGACCCAACTCTGTATCTGTTCAGAGCCTTAGCACATGCCGGGCAGAGTGGGTGTACAATAAACATTTGTCGAAGCAATCAACGAAACTCCAGTGCCCAACAAGTACCTTCTGGATAATCCCACTGCTGCTGGTTGTTCCACTGAAATTATTGAGGAAAGAAATTCCAAATCACAGAGACAGGCCCTAAGTAATTAAATGTTATCAGTGTACAACACCAAAAATTTTGCACAACTGAATTGTTTCTTGCAACTCTTCCTCAATGTCTGATAAATGATAAAATTGCAATTCTGTGGCACTGTGTGTCAAATTAAAAGGGGCCCAAAGCTAACCTAAAAGTGTGACAAATGTTTGCTTTTGTTCTGTTTTGCTTCTGGGTAATTGCCACCACATACCTGTACAGAGCAGAGTGAAGATGCAAAATACTTAGGGTGTAGTAATTAGAGCATTATTGTAACACAACCCAAACAGGCCAACAGTCACAAGACTTGACTTATACTAATTTTAACAATGCATCCGTTTAAGCTCAATTCTTAGGTTGTTATTTTTTTAAAAGAATTATAATTCAAAACAAAAGATTACAGTAGGGTGGAGTCCCCATATGTGCCTTAGCTTAAAAAAATAAATAAGTCATTTCCCATGAGTAACATGCAAAATACACAGAGCAGGAAACCGGAAACAGGCGACTGGCTGTACTGATAATAGAGAATCAGACTGTTATCTTGAGGCAGCAAAAGGAAGGAAACTAATCTTTCGACTGAAGGCCTCCCTGCGCTGGATTAGTCTGGAGGCCTTTCATTTATGTTTGCTGATTTGTATATAAATAGAACTTGAGTTAAAACGCTTCTCTTAACAGTTTAACCCACTTCATGGATAAAACACATGTAAACATCTGTTCTAAATACATGTGTGGCAAATATGCAATTCTCTGCTAATACTTAACAGTCTGATATGCAGACTACAGAACAACAATAAACTCTATATAACCTTGGGCCTGTGGTTTACATCAGCAAAGCAGGCTCTGCTGGCAGCTGTACCAAGGGTCTTTCTTCTGAGCAGCACAGTCCCAATTTTGCCAGCGTGAAAACAAAGGCATGGGGCAGGGGGACCTCTGAGGGGAGGCCTACAGTAATGAACGGAGACAGCAGGCTGGCTGCCAGGGGTCCTGGCCGCCTGTCATGATTATCACTTCAAGATGAGCCCCTTAAAATCATAGTCCACAAAAAGCCAAGACTGTGGAGGAGGCTGAGGTTATGGTGGGAACAAATTCTGAAAGCCTTCGGGCAGAGGAACACCACTAACTTTCCTAAGATGAGAGCTAGGGTGAGAACGAGGGTGAATTAACAGCAGAGTAAAGTGCTAAAGACACGGGGGAAAAGTGCCTTAATTAAACAGAAACAGGGCATTATGAAAAAATATTAAGAAACCAGTCACAGCCCTAGCTCGTTTGGCTCAGCGGGGAGAGCGTTGGCCTGCAGACTGAAGGGTCCCAGGTTCAATTCCGGTCAAGGCCACATCCCTGGGTTGCAAGCTCCATCCCCAGTAGGGAGCATGCCAGAGACAGCCAATCAATGTTTCTCTCTCATCATTGATGTTTCTCCCTCTCCTTTCGTCTCTGGACTCAATAAAAAATAAAAGAAAGAAATCAGTCACAAAATTTGCCAGAAAATGGGCGGCACACTTTAAAACTGCCTTCATATACAGGAAGCCATACCTTGAGCCTGCTAATCTGCCACCTCCATCTCTGCAGACGGCCCTGCAGGAAACAGCCTGAAACCACAGCCAGGGACAATGGGACGAAGGGTGAAGCCATCCTGCTCTGTCCCTATGCACTGGTGGAGGCTGTGTTAGATATTGGCTAACTTGACCTTGTTTATTACAAGCTGTTAATTCTAACTCGAGGAGGCACAGCAAAGTTCAGGTTACCCACCTGAACCACGGGCACATGGTTAACAAGGTCATATCCAGGACTAGAACCTACATCCACTCCCTGAAGAATCAAAAAGCTCCCACACCACTACTGCCTAAGGAAAACAAGATATTACCTCCCCCACACCCCAAACAGAGGAAAAAAACCACAGCTATCCATCCCAGGTCAGTTCCTTCTTAACTGAAAAGATTAATTTAAAATAAGCAACAGCAATCTTCGACCTACAGCCTGGGCACTAGAACCGTTTTTTACTTCATTGGGTGGGGAGAGGCTCTTGGAAGAGGATGAGGAGATAGGACAGATGCTCTATGTGGCCTGCAAAGCCCAATGTAGTTACTACCTGACCCTTTACAGAAAAACTTTGTCAGTTCCTAGTTCTAAACATTTGACAATGTCACTGGTCCCATATCCCAGTTATTAGCTTCCATTTTCAAATCAAATCAGTGTAGCAAATATGCAAGGAGTGCTTGCTCTGGGGCCATTTTAAATGTCACTGTTAAACATGCAATAGCCATGTGTGTGTGTATTTTTAAAAAGTATGTTTTTATTGGTTCTGAAGGTGGGGGCGGGGGGAGAGAAACATTGGTTGGCTGCCTCCTGCACACCCCACTGGGGATCAAGCAGAAACCCAGGCACGTGCCCCTACCGGGTATGGAACCAGCAGCCTCTCAGTGCATGGGACAATGCTCAACCAACTGAGCCACATCAGCCAGGGCCACATGTATATTTTTTAAATTGTGTTGCTATCAGGTCAGTCAGGAGGTGAACACAGGGCCCTCTCCCCTCCCCGGCTGAAGGGTATTTATCTGGTTACCCAACACACAGAGTTAACAGTGCCCAGCTGCCAGGAGGGACAAAGCATGGCTGGAACTCAAGGCCACGCCTTCATGTTCCAAGGATGAGGAAGAGCCCTGTGGCTTGGGGCCAGCTTTCCCAACTCCCCACTGTCTCTCCTCCCCAGCTTCCGGTCCCCAGTTCTTACTCTGATGGACATTTCATCTTCATTTCTCTTCCCCCAACCCTCCCTGGAAGGAAACTAAAAATATTAAGTCCAAGGTTGACTGAGGGTAACTTGTAACATCCCCCAAAGATGGGAAAGGCTTGGAACTAAGCACATATCATATCTTTAATTATTAAACGTAGATGGCAGAATGCTAACATGAATACAGACTAAGTAGGATGGCACCTTTTAAGGGCAATAACCATAATGCATTCACTAGAGATAAGGCTTGATGAAGGTAATTTCATTGCAACATACTGGGATGCGGGTGGGAGGTTGCGTCTGTAAATAACTTTCTCTAAGCAACAACTAAAGAAACAGTGAACGTATTCTAAGCCAGTCTATCATGTGCCACACAAATCCACTGGTAAAGGTAAAATCCTGTACTTCATTCGCAAGGACTAAAGATAGATTTTTGTGACAGGAACCTTGGGACGAGGTGGAGGTGGTGAGATAGAATTTAAATTTACTTTTTTTTCATGCAATGCACACACAAAAAAGGTAGCTGTCCTGTTCTATGGACTGTGTAGCTGGTCTAAGCTAGCATGTTAGAAATCAAATAGTGTGCGCTCTGGCCCTTGCTTATGATTTTTCTCTCTTCTCCCGTTTTCTGGAGTTCTTAGGGTCAACAGTGAAGGAAAGAAAACAGAACTCTCTTTCACACACCAAAGTCACATTATGGTCAGACACTCAAGACACAAGAGGATACCCCTCAATGCTTTCAGAGGCCGACGCTGCCAACAACATGACTGCCAGCCCAGCAACTTGAGACAGTTCCCGACAGCTCTCCCGTGAGAGGAGGACGCCCAAAGCAACCACAGTAATTTATGGGACCCCAAAAGCTAAGATCCAAGGGACTCTTTTTAAACCAGAGACACACTGACAAGAAGGAGGGGTCAGAGACCTAAAGATCGCCATAAAGCTGTCTGCTTTACATGGACAGCACAGTGTTCACCAAAACCACCATTTCCTGAAGGGATCGTGGAAGCGGCCATGGAAGATAATAGAAGGTATCATGGAAATCCTCCACGTAAGGTTATACATGTAAATTTAATCTGCAGGGGCCTAGGATTCGGGGACAAAGAAAGCCATCGTGATGCCAAGTTACCACATGGAACTACAGAATTGTAGCAAAGTTCCACGTAGTGAGAAGAGAAATTATATTTAAAAGCAAATGAAACAGAAGAATTTAAAAACTGGCTTTTGTCCTAAAGAACACTGCCAATTAGTCACCTAAACTCCTTAAACTATCAGGGTTGAAATGGCAGGCTGATAAATTAAATAAGACTGTCTAGTCCATGGCAAAACTCCAAAATTACAGTTGCATATGCAAGTAAGCCCAAGCCTCCGTGTGTGTTTGGGGGAAAGGCACTCAACTAACAGCTGTGACAAGATGCAAAAACAAAATGCGTAACGTTATAAAGAGGAACTGCTCCTAGATCTAGCCCTATTTTCTAAGTGATCTCTGAGTGCATCAAACCGAAATTTCACTTCTCACTTAATATTCCTCATTCAGGAAGCAATTTACTGAATGAAAAGCTCTGATCCAATGCTCAATTATGTATTTTAACTTAGCCAATGATTTCACTGCCTAAAACATTATTCCATGTAGAACAGCGAATGTTGTACACGTGGGTACCCAGCATTCAGTCATGCAGGCCCTACCATCATTTTTTTTTTCCATCTTGAGTCAATCAACCAATGAGCAACCATTTCTAGAGTACCTAAGCGTGAAGGCATTGTGAGGGCACCTCAAAGCATTAAGAGTTCTCTCTTTAAAAAGTTAGTGAGCGATTTACAACTCCTTGAGAATTCACCGCACCAGATAAATGATACCCACATTCAACTGCCATTTAGTTATTTTTAAGATATTTTAAAGTAAAAAAGAGAAAGTTATTACTCACAAGGTCAAAGCCTGCAAAACAATTCTGCTAACTTCCTTTGTGGCTTTCCTTAACCTCACCCAAACGATAAATGGTTACGCAAGATTTCTTCCATAGCCAAACAGCACAGAGTTTTGGCGGGCAGACCCTGTGAGTACACAATGTGCACTGCCTTGTTTCAGTAACGGAGGGAAGAAAAGCTGGAGGAGGAGTCAGATTCAACCCCCAGGATGACCCAGTCGACAGGTGGGGTGGCACTAAAGGATCCCTCACACTAATCAAAGGTGGGCAGGGCAGTTAACAGTTTATACTAGCTTTGTTTGTTTAACCAAAGCCTATTTTCATTCATAGGAACACTAACCAAAGTTTGAAGTCCCGTGTTGTAGCAGACAATGCACAAGGTGTGACCTGGATCACACGGAATCTTCTTAGCTTATAAGGATTCATCTACTTTAATTTTTTCAAATGAAAAAAGCAAGCAACAGAAGGGGGAAAAAGAGGGAGAACCGTTTTTCTGTTTTCTATTTGTTTTGGAAACTTAAACCTGTTGCACGGTGATTTTACTACATGCAAATCTCTTGCCACAAAATAGAACACAAGATCTTTACAACGTCCCAGAGTGTGCACCCACATGCAGGCTACCCACCCCACCCTGTTTCCCTCCCATCCCTAACAAGCAAGGCTTTATCTCCCAGCCCACAAAGCCAGGTGCTTAACAACGGGTGTGGGACCTGGCTGTTGGTCCTTTAGTCAGTTTATGGGAGAGGAGGGGGGAGAGTAAGCCAACGCTGGCACAGGAGTATCACCGCTAGTTACCTAGATCCGTCCTGGGAAGCCTGCTGCTAGAGCTGATTCCTTCAGGGGCATTTTATTGCTTCATGTAGCCCTTGGCTGTTTCTCCTCTATAAAGAGGATAATCTTGAAACTGGGTGGGAAGGGATGGAGGCCCACAGAGGTCCCGCTGGGGTGGCAGACAGCACAAGTTCCTCTTTCAGGAGTAGGCGAAAGTAAGTGTGTGTGTGTGTGTGTGGGGGGGGGGGGGTGTGTGTGTGTGGGGGGGGGGGACGACAAAACTACCTCCAATCCTTGGACTTGAAAAATAAATCCTGTCACTTACTGAAGACCTGGAGAAAAGGGAATATTGGTATGTGGTTGCTGGGAGGGTAAGTGGGCAATATCAAAATTTAAAATATGCACCTCCTCCATCTACCAAATCACACCTGTAGATATTTACTTTCTAGGAATACCTGTGCAAAAGCACAGAGATATGCAGGATAAGGACTGCAGATTTTTAAATAATTACAAAACACGGAGAGCAACAACAAAACAGGAAAGACCAAAACCAACTAAATGTATACAAACAGGTTGATGAATTAAAACATGATGCATCCATTCAAAAGAACAGTGTGTATGCACGAAAAAGACAGGCAAGTCTGCAGCACACAGGCTTACGAAGATGGCATGAATGAGCAGTCCCTTAAAGAACACCGCATACATTTAGTCTGATCCGATGAATGTACACATATTTAAATGCAAGTAATTACATTAAAAGGTATGGAGGAATACTTTCCAAATGATTAACTTAATTAGCTCAAGCCAGAACGAGGGAAAGGAAGCATTACCGTTTCTGTATTTCTGCAGTTTGCTGGATTTTTTTTTTTTTTAGAAGAACAGATACAATTTTTGAAATATTTAAAGGGCATTTCCATTTGAGAGGAAAACACACAATTCATTTTTACATGTTAAGAGAATTGAGGTTCCCCAATGGGTCTGAGATTGAGGAGCAGGAATAAGAAGGGCACCAGCTAGAGGAAAACGAATTCTCCCAGGCCACCGCAAAAGGTTACCTGTGAAATGCTGTCTTCAATGAGTTCTCTAAAATAAAATGCCACTCTGAATTTTCCTATCTTTCTTCTCGAGAGTAATAATTCAGTATTTAACCTTACACAACGTTTATCGCAAAATAAGGCCAAAAAATACTAATACTCTCTTTTCAATAAAGGGGGACGCTGAGGATATTACACAAAAATAAGCGACATTCACTGAAGGACACTGAGGTCTACAGGACGCTAGGGGAGTAAGTTTCCCAGCAAGGATGCCAAAGGAACAAGGCAGAAGCCTAGAGGTCAGGCTCCAAGTCCCTTCTCCCTTTGCACTTTGGTCAGAAGAGCTCCCATTTTATAGCCTTTATTTGCTGGGGCTCCGCCTCAGATTTCACCTACAGTAAAGACAAATTCCAGTGTTTAAAAGTATTTGTAAATTGCTTGACTAAGCAACAGGAAATAAGGATAGCTGCTGGAGGAGTTTCCAGTTTAATGATGCACCTGCCTCACTGACAGGTAATTTATACTTCAAGGTAACAGGTGACAAGAGGGGAATGAGCAAAGCACTGTGGGATCAACTGACCAGAGGTAATGCAAGGGGTCAAAGCTTTCTAGTTGAGGTGCCATCACCAATCAGCAGCAGGGAGAAGATCAGGGCCCAATGGGGTTGATGTACCAGAGCTTCAGCTACACAAGTGGGAGGCTCCACGGGCAGGATCCTAAATGATGAGGGAATTCAAACATCGTTTCCCTTATCCACCCCCTAACTTAGCCTCACCACGTACTCTAAGGGCTAAGCACCTCTTCTAAGCACTTCACTGAAACTATTTAATTTTCAAAAGCACCATGTGAAGTAGGTACTCTTATCAACTATATTTTGCATAAGAGCAAACTAAGGCTCAGAGAGGCTCCGTGACTTGCCCTCAGTCACACAGCAAGCAGAGTCCCGGGAGTCTGAACCAAGGGCTGCCTGCACAGCCCTGTACACTGGCGAGGACCTTATGCTGCCACGGACACAAAGCCAGGTTCCAGCCTGAGTGTGAATCAGGATTTCCCCCACCTAAAGGGAGCACACGGGACTAAAATCTCTTCGGGTAACCTTAATTCCTGACAATTCTACCACTCAGAGTGTTACATATAATTCAATGCAGAGGCCCTCATCAGAAAGAATCCCCCATAATATCTATTATTCTTTCAATCCCATCAGGATCTTTCTTCAAGCCCCATCAGGCAAGTGTGCTCCTCTACCCTGCCTGACCCCTGGGAGGACTGTAATTCACCTTGCTCCATCAAGGTGCTTTCAGCCACCACCAACCACCACAAAATCCAAAGAACTCCCTCCTTCTCCAATGCCACCTGTAGCCACAGCACAGAAACATCCACGACTCTCCCACCCCAGCTCCCATTAAAAGTGCTCCTTAGAGTCCGGAACCAGTGAGGCAAGAAAACTAGCTTTGTGGTTGTTTTGCCATCATGTATTTTAACAAACAGATAACTTAAGATTGCATCTGTTTTTCAAAAAGCACTGATATCACCTGAAGGCTTTGAACAAGCCAAGGGTACACCCAAACAGACTTCAGGTGTGTTTTTCCTTTACCGAGGTTTTCAGAGCCGTCCCATTCTTGGCACTGAAAACTACCGGTACCCCAGGCACCAAACCACAGAGCAGAGCACCTGCAGCCAGTGGAGAGAGAAACGCCTGCTACCTGGCAGGGAGCAAGGTCGTCCTCATTTTCAGATTTGGAAGGAAGCAGAGCAATTACCTAATCAAAAAGTATAGTTTGGGGTAATTAGCAGCAACAACGAAATGTTTAGCTGAGTTTCCTCTTTTTATCTTGAGGCGGTTCCTATATAGACAGATGCTCAGGAATAATGAAGTTTAATGAGACCTGTAGCAGCCGACTAATTAGTCAGGAGGAAGCAGCAAGGACAAGGAAAAAGGGGTTTTACTCTTGTTATGAGCTCAGGCCTTAGACAGTTATTTTTAATTGTGGGGGATATACCCCAGGAAAATCCCTGAAGAGCGACACAGTGGTCCCAGGGCAAATAAAGTGTGTGTGTGTGTGTGTGTGTGTGTGTGTGTTAAAGGGCAAAGAAACAGAAGCATCAATGGCAGCCTTCCCGAGATTTGGCTCGTCAGCAAGCAGTAATCACCTTGAGAGCCCAGAGGCAGGGCAGTTGCGTGACTCCAACGCTACACCAACTTCTGTCAACACTGAAGGACGCCCGTGTCCTGAGCGAGCCGGACAGTCACCATCTGTCTCACTGGAGCCCTTAGTGAGAACTCTCAATACAGAGCATCCCTTCCTGCCCAACACTAAGACTATCATAAAGTTTAT
This sequence comes from Myotis davidii, assembly GCF_000327345.1. Taxonomy (NCBI): domain Eukaryota; kingdom Metazoa; phylum Chordata; class Mammalia; order Chiroptera; family Vespertilionidae; genus Myotis; species Myotis davidii. Next base: position 10,301,169 of record NW_006383011.1, read on the forward strand.
TAATCACAAAGGAGAAGCACTAGTGACTCTGGTCAAGTCCTCTGCTCCCCGTCCTACACTTGTACTGTCACTAAATCTGCTATTACATCTGTTACGGGTCCATCTCATCGTGGCTCCCTCCAGCCGGGTACTTTGGGAAGTCTGCGATAGGAACCCAAATCCTTCCAGAATTAACTAGCTACTGGCAAGGAACTATGAAGGAGGGAGGTGTTTTATTTGTCAGAGTGACGATCTGACGATGCCGTGATGACCACCCCCACACGCAGACAGACACGGCAATACTACGGACCTCCCAACGCACAAGGCCCGTGCTTCAAACTGCTTTCCCAAGAATGTGGGTAACCTGCCCTTCGTGTATTTAGGGAACAGGCTGTGCAGAGCTAGTGTGGGCCTTAAAAACGGAAAGTGTCCAGCCAAACGGAGCCAGGAGCGTCTAAACTTTGCTGGTTTCCGCAAAGTTTCAGGCGCTTTTTAGGTCCACATGCCTCATTTTATTGTGCCTCCCAGGTATTCCATTTTTTACAAACTGAAGACAAGATCCTCCACCACCAAAAAGATTAAGATTCGCTTTATTATAACACTCACTTCATTGCAGAGTGCCCTGGAATTGAACCGCAATCGTTCCAAGGAATGCCCCTATAGTTCTACCTTTAACCCCCACTTCCCAGCATCCCAGCAAGCGTCAAAATCTAGTCCTTACATCACCTACCTTCACACAGGGTTTCACTTCAGAAGAGAACAGCCCTGCCGCCATCACTGTCGTGAAGAGGGTGTCTGGAGTTCCATCTGACCAATTGGAAGCCTGAATTTTCAGCATTAGCTTCCTTCCCCACAGGGGCCGAAGGCTGTCAGAACCAGCCTGGAGACCTCTTTCCCCTGTGGCTTTAATGTAAAGGAAAATATCCCCCTGTCCGTGGTTTACATAAAGAAGGTCACACAGGCTCGTCCTACCAAAACCAGGGAGCGGCTTTTACCCCGAAAGAAGCACTCATTCAAGTTCAGCCGAGAGATCTGAGTTTATAACTTATTTCCAAAGTAAATACCGTTAACTGCTGTAGGCTATTTATTTCACAGTTTTTAGGATCTCTCTGTCACCTTGCACTTTCTTGCAAGACATGACAAATAATACCAATACGGTCATGTTAGTCCTCATGTATCGACTAGAAGGGTTCCTACACTCTCATCCATTCTCTAAGACTTAACATACCTAAATTCAAAGATGGACCGTCAGGGGTTGCTGGGACTCACAAAAGTCCTTTTCAGAACTCCACCCGGTAAGTGTACCTTCCCAATTCAACTCCCCTGATGTGCCTAATCGTCCACCACATGCTCCAACTACGTGAGGAGCTGCTCTGCCCACAGTTCTGGTATTAAGGTAGCTGTGCTGTTCCTACTATCAAAAGACGAGCCATCCTCACAGGTCCTACGTGTAAATGTAAAACATGGGGAGTTTAGATGTTTTCAGAAACGTTTGGCTTGTGGTATTATATGGTTTACCCATATAGAAGGCCACACATTGGCTAACAGCGCCACAGAATCAATCTCAAAAGATGGTAGCTCATAATCTGGGACTGTATCATCTCTCTTTGGGGGGCGGGGGGAGACACTCTTACCCTTGTGGGGTACCACGTGTTGAATGCAAACTGTTATACTCCTTTCTGACTCATGCTTGTCATAGCTCCTACATTTTAAGCATTTCAAAGAAAAGGTAAAAGAGATCAGCTGAACTTTATAAACCCATAAAATAAGCTTTATTCTCAAAAGAGATAAAAACGGGAGTTTACAACAGATGCAGTCATACAAGAGGGTTTTCCCTTAAGTACCCTTAAAAGAAAAACAGACATGGAGCAGTGACGTGGCCCCTTCAGTCTAGCAAGGTCAGGCCTTCCTAAGGAAGACAGGCAACATTTTTCTGGAGAGGGAGGCCAAAGAAGAGAACAAAGCCAGTGTTCACCAACCCAGCAACCCTGTGATGAGTCTTATGATTCCAGACTCTAGGCAGCAGAATTATCATCATCACACACACATAATGATCATCAGGAGACACTTACCACGGCCAAATTAAATCATTTCTGGAACGAAGTGGGCATAAACAATAAACATAAAGTACTTGCTTCTCTTTTGCCAAATTTACGACACAATAGATGACAAAGAAAACCAAGTCCGTGGCGTTAGGGTATAACCAGTAAGGTGCCCCCTCTTAAAAACTATTTTTATATCTGCTTTGGGGAAACTCAAAAGGTAGCCTGAAATCAAAATGCAGAGAGCAGCTGGAAGTCTTCACTTACGTTTGGCAGCAGCCGTGGAACCAGAAATAGGGATTATCTGCTTTATTCACACATGGACATCATAGACTAAATGGCAACTCGGCCTAAATACACCAACAAACGCTTCAACAGCTGAAACTGTTTAAAGTTAAGAAAAATCAACAAAGTCCAAGAACTTGAACTGAAAACGTGGGTTTGGGCCCAACTGCATGCTCCTAGGTAATGCTGTCACCAGTGAAAATGGCTCCAGGGTTACCTCCCTGCAGCCTATGTCTCGAGACTGAGCACCACACTTGTAACTACAAAATTATACTTCAACACTGTTACCCTTCATTACAGGTTCTCAGAGTCCCTTTACAGTTTTGTTTACTGGTTAAACACCAGGCAAAACCATAAAACACTACCAACCAAAACAAAAACATCCAAACAACAAAAACTAAATACTGCTAGAATAGAAATGGTGTATCACTGGGGGATGGGGGAGGGGAGGGAGGACGAATCCAGGAGTCCGCCCTGTCAGCTGGACCCCCTCTTATTCTGTCAGAATCACCAAAGCAATCTACCACCAAAGGGAAGACTAGGCAGGCTTGGTTTCTAAACTGCATTTACCATGCCAACCTCACCACCACCACCAATTAAGAGTGGAAGTCACAGCAAATCCAGTTGGAACAGGATCAGGAATTTCTACTTCCCAGCAACTGCTCTCACCAAATCCAGGTTTCCAGGTCCTGGAAATGCTAATCTGAGATTTACAGAAGCACAGGCCTCAATCATCATTTGGAAAACCCACAGCAAAGTGGTTAAGGACTCAGAATCCAGTAGCAGACTGCTGGCTTGACATCGAGACTCTACCACTTACCGGCTAGGCGTCCCTGGGCAAAGCGTACTTTCTACCTCAGTGTCCTGACCTCCACAATGGAGATAATTCTCTTAGCGATGCTGCAAGGAATATGAATCAATGTGTGCGGAGTACTTACAACAGTGACTGCAAGTATCAAGAAGTTTTAGCTGTCTTACTGTGACTACTACCCACCGCTCCTGGGACCTGCTTTCCTTCCCTCTGCGTGAGGCTAAACCTGAGCTTTCTCTCTCCTCAGTGGCTCGTTTCCTGACAAGGATGATTTTGTGAGTCCATGGAACACAGAAGCTACCATTTTTAAAGCAGTGGGCATCTACCCAGCAGAGCCTTTGGAGAAACATTTGGAAAAATGAAAGTTACCGCTGGTTACTGGTACAATTTCCACGCATTTACTTGCAGGGGCCTCCAAAGCTCTATCAGATGAAGATCTAGCAATCCTTCCTAACCAGTAAGAGAACTGAGACACAAGTCACTTGTGCAAGGTCATTTCACCAATATCAGTTGCTAAGCACCTAATTCCCTGTACCTGTGCCAACATGAGCTGAACGCTGGCTAACAAAAAGGAGGTAAAAGTCCCAACTAATAATAACAAGCATAAATAATTGAAATGGAAGGGGAAAATATACCTCATATCCTAGATCAGTGATGGCAAACCTTTTGAGCTCGGCGTGTCAGCATTTTCATAAACCCTAACTTAACTCTGGTGCCGTGTCACATATAGAAATTTTTTGATATTTGCAACCATAGTAAAACAAAGACTTATATTTTTGATATTTATTTTATATATTTAAATGCCATTTAACAAAGAAAAATCAACCAAAAAAATGAGTTCGCGTGTCACCTCTGACACGCATGTCATAGGTTCGCCATCACTGTCCTAGAGGGATATCTAGTCATTCCCCCAACATGACTCATTGGCTCCCCCTGGTCATAACCCATCCCCAACCGTCACCCCAAGCCTCGACCATCTCATTACCTAATCCTAGTCAAAGTTGCAACTCAGACATCAATTTCAAAAAGCCTCTGTCACTCTCTCATGCCACAACTCAGGGATGTTACTTGCATGTCTTAGGACACCTGCCAGTTTCTACCTCCTATTCTCTTTTAGAATGTAATTTGAGGCAGCAGCTGTCTCTTGCACACCTGTGTTTCTAGTGAGCACTGTAACATGCTCACCACCACCCTCACTTGCTTCTTGGGTGGATTGATGGCTCCTCCGGTGATCTTAGAGCTACACACGTGTTCTAAAAATGTATCCTGCCTTCATCGGTAGCACTTACTCTTCCTTATTTAGGAGGCCCAGTCTACTCTATTCCTACAGCCAGTCTGCAACACTGCATCAACCTGAGCACAGGACAAGCAGCTGGCTTCCAGGTTTTGCCAGCTGACTTCTGAGGACAAGTTCTAGATAACAATACTTATATCACTAAAGTAAAGAAATTGAAGCAACAACTAGAGCCAACAGCGATCTGCCAGGCCTAGGCACGTCTCCCATCCGGGTTCCAGCTTTCAGTCCTCAACTGAGCAAGGCAGCAGCAGGGCCATCACCACCTCCCACCTCTCCTCTAACTCTGCTGCCCTAACCTAAGCTGGCCCATGTTCTGGAAGCTGCTCTATACTCCCACCCAAAAATGTGTCTTTTATGCTACAGGTTAATTCTTGTCTCCCTCAGGAGAAAGGAAGAAAGACGAGGTTTTCATGACTGCCTAAGCAGAGGCATGTTGGGACCCAGCTTTCCAAATGTATGTAAACACCTTTCCCCTCTCCTCTTGGTTCAGAGGTTTGTGGACAGATTCAAATGAGTTCCTGAATACTACCCTGAAGCTGAGCCGTCACACAGTCTGGCCACCACTGAGTCACCACCAACTTCGCATCACAAGAGATCTCTGGCTGGAGGGATCTCACCTCTATCAAAATCCAGAGCCCTCAACAGGCCAGCTGTGGGTCTACCTATAGGCTCGCCTATAGCTATGTTCAAAGGGATCCTGATACACTAAGGCTCAATATCACCTGGCACAACATCCCACCAATATCCTCACTGCATTTACCAAGCAAACACTATGCACGTGTGGGTGGAGGTCAGCTCTGACCTTCAAGATACACAGATACACTACCCATCCCCGAAATGTCAGCCCCTTGCATGACCAATGATAAGCAAAAAACTGTGCTGTTTTGTTGTCTTGAATCCTCACCTGATTATATGTTTTTATTGATTTCGGAGAGAGAGGAAAGGAGAGAGACACAGAGTGAAACATCAAGTGAGAAACACAGATCAGTTGCCTCCCATAGGTGTCTTGACCGGCATCGAACCTGCAACCTTTTGGTGCATGGGATGATGCTCCAATCGAGCCACCCAGCCAGGGCCAGAATGTATTGTTTTTAATAGAACGTTTAACTCATCAACAGCAACAGTTTTATCAGCAAGTGATGTCTGAGAAATCTGATGAGCATTCAACTGTGTATTCAATTTGTTGTTAGGTTAAGTGTGACACTTTTTTTAAAAACAATTATGAATTTGGCTGACTTCCTAAATAAGAATGATTAAATACACGTTTTAAGCAAAAATTAAAATAAAATTTAAATCAATATAATCTACCCATGTGCTGATAAGACATGTACACTGTGCCCTGCTACCTGCCTCTACCTAGAGAGAAAGCACACACTTTATTTTTTAATGTATTTTTTATTGATTTCAGAGAGGAAGGGAAGGGAGAAAGAGAGATAGAAACATCAATGATGAGAATCATTGATCAGCTGCCTCCTGCACGCGGACCCTTCAGTCCGCAGGCCGATGCTCTGTCCAGGAAGGGTAAAAGCACACACTTTAAAGAAACATCAAAAGACGGCCCCCTCTTGCTGCAGAACTTCGAAAAGTCACCCATTTTGTCACTTGCTGATTAAGCCATCTCACTTTGCCTTTCAGACCCTCAGGTTCCTCAATCCACAGGTGTGACACCACCCACCCCACAAGACTACTGGAAGGATAAATCATATGTATGCGAAGGCACCTGATCCATACCTGCCTCGTGCCGGAAAGCCCACAAAACCGTTTTTGTCAAGTCACAATCAGTGCAGGAGAGAGAGAAGCTTGTGGTTGAACGTCTATGTCACAGCAGTCAGTGGACTCGTGAGCAAGGTGGCAGAGAGGGCATGACCTCCGGTTCCAAACCAGGCTGCCCTGATCAGGCCCTCACAGCACCACCCGCTTCCCACGTGGTGACACAGCATGCCCATCCTGAACACAGGGCTTGCGCGGAGCCACTCCACCACAGCAGATACTGGCCACCAATGAGCTTCCTGACTCTGGGGGAGACGAGCTGACTCCGGGGACAGGAGCAAGAAAACCACATCATAGAGACGGACAATGCTTTCTAAGGAGCGAGGCTGAGGAGGCTGCTTCAAAGCAGACTCAAGAAACTGCGTAGGTTGCTACTAGACATGGTCCAACCGCTTCCTCCACACCCAGCCACACCCAGGTCCTCCCAGGAAGATAAGTATCTCTGGCGAGGCAGTGTGGAGAAGGCAGGGCTCTGTGAACACTCAGCAGACTCGCTGTATGACATGGAGCAAGTTACTTCATCTCTCCAAGCCCTGGTTTCCTCATCTGTAAACAGAGATAACGACTCCGCCTATCTCTAGCATTCTTCAGCGTGTGCAATGAGGTAATGCACAGAATGAATGGCACGGAGTCAGGTACAGAAGCCCTCAATAAATGCTGGCCAGCATTGTTGAAAAGGGCCGTTTCCTTCATCAGTGACACCAGACCATGTGAGCGGACCTAAGGACAAGACAGTCTCCCCAGTTGTCGTCCCCCCCTCAAATTTCTTAGATTTGATTATGAATTCGTATTTTTCAGAGGGAATTCATTCTCACAGCCACCCCTGAGGAGTAGTGAGGGCAGGTGGTCTCCATTTGGCAGGTGTATAAAGAACCCCCCATCTCCTGATATTCACTATTCAAAACCTGTATGTTTTCCTGTCTCCTGACTTGTTTGTGAGCTTCTTGAGGACAGGGATAGAAACCCTACCCCAGAGCCTGGAAAAGAGGCCCTCCTTACGGAGTTCTGTTGGTTGGTTCTCGATGCAGGTTGGAACCTAGTAAAGAAATTACATGGTGAGTTCCCACTGGGGGAAAGAGAACAGAGAGAGAAGCGTCCCAAATCAACCGGGAATCACAGTGACCTGTGATCACTTTCCTCTTCCAGAAAACACTGAGCTGCTCCTTATCAAACAAAGAGAGTGGAAGGACCCATGACATAACTTACGTGGGCAGACAACTATGAGCTCATAGGAAAATGAGGTAAGGAAGGTCATCTCAGAATCACCGCATGACAATGATGGCTGAGCGAGGACCTAGCCGCCCAGCCCGCTGGTGGCAAACACTCACAAAGGCAGCAGCTCCAGAGCCCCTCCCGGCAAGTCACTGCTCTAGAGCCCCTCCCTCAACTCCAGCCCTCTCCCTTCCCCAAAAGCCATCTGAATTCACTACCCTGATAAAGGCTGCAGCATGTGGTTTTGTGGCCAAGAATCCCTAGCCAAGCTTGGCTACAGTCAAGCCCACTGCTGAATGAGTATGACTTTTAAAAATTGCTTCCTTGTGTTTCAAGTAAAAAATAACCTCCCATCTCAAAATTGAAATCATATATATGTGCAGAAGAAAACCAACCATTTTCTAAGCGGGGCAGAGGACGGGCATTGGGAGGCACTGAGGGCTGGGAAGCAGTTCTTGGGCCAACATTACTTTTGTCACAGATATTCCTTCAGGTTAGAAGGCCAAGCTGGCACATTGGTCTGGAATCTAAATTTCTGAGGCCCTGCCTCCATTTGCTCAGAGCACCCTCAACTGCTTGGCTTTTAGGAGAGCAGTACTCTGTGGTCTCACAGTGAGTGAAGGCACTCTGGCAGTTAGAAACGTCACACTCATTTTACAGCCCCCACAATAGAAAACTCTGATTGGCTACCACACCTACAAGAACAGATTGCATCCTCACGGGTTACACTTTTACCTCTTTTGCTATGTGACTACATTAAATTTTCTGCTGGTCCAAATACTCTTACCCCAGCCCATTCAAAGGGAAAAGAAAGGAAAAAAAACAAAAACCGAAGAGACAACCCAGTGCCTAATTAATTTCTAGGGAACTGCTTCTCTCTCCAAGCACTTTTAGCCTGTGTGCCTCCCTCTCCGCTCCTCCCTACCAATGTTAAGTAAATCCCGGGTGCCCTGCAGCGTTCAGGGACTACATGAGGGAGGTCCCTAAGGTCCTATCAAATTCCATTTTATCAAAAAAGGAGACAAACCCAGATAAGCCCTTCCTGAAATTACAGTTTAGCCACATCATAAAGTCAAAATCATTACCGGGTGACGCATTCCTTCATTCAACACATTATTATGTGGCTGATGAGGCCACCTCCTTTCTCACGGGAGGAGAGGGAGGAGTGACTAACTCACTTTAAAACAACTATGTATGTATTAGCGCCTTCATTATTTTACTCTTTCATCCATTCCTTTATTTATGAGACATTTACTTATGTGCAAAGCACTAGGAGGGAATACAGGGGTGAAAAGCACACAGATATTATCCTCCGTACATAGCCACAGGTACTTTCAGATATAATTAGGGTGACCCACTGCCTGGCCTGCCTGGACTAGGGGAGAGTCCCCGGACACGGAATAACCAGTGCTAACACTGGGAAAGTGTAATCCTGGGAGAGTCTCAAGATTAGCTGGTCACCCTATTAAAACAAAATTCTAATTTAAACTTCACAACCACCCCGAGGACTATATGTTCTTCCCAGTTTTTAACAGATGACACAATAGGACTCAGTGACGTCACTACGGGAGCCAGAATTTGAAAGCTGGCTTATGTGACTCCCACAGTCCACGTGCTTTCCACCATCCACCATCCTTGTGTTTCTGAAATGAGAGATAAAATGTCCTCAGACAGCGCTCTGCAGCCCTCCTCGCCACACCGTGGCCAGCCTGGCTGCAGTGCCCCAGTACTCTCCTCTTCCCTCCCCTGGCCACCCACCCATTCTCCACCACAGACTGCAGCCGGGATTGCATCTGCTTGACAGTTGTTCACAGATAATGCATAATCTCCCTCTACCACTGCAAGGCTGATTTTTTTTTTTTTTATAGCAAGTCATTCTAAGTCTCTGTAGGAATAAACGTCTCCTTCAACAGAAATCAGGGTACCGTCCACCTCTCAACTACCATACATTCAAGCCTGCAATCTACAGAAACTCATTGGCATTTAACAGTGCCAACAGCTGAAGCAGACTTTCAAACTCTGTGTACTTGACACTTTAAGTACACTTTTTAAAGATTATCTTTAAAAAAAAATCCACCCCTAATCCAAAATGCTAAGGCCACATTCCAAGAGATAACCACCATTTGCATGTCAAAGGCACCAAATTAATGTCTATGGTTTGTATAAGGATTTCAGGCAAAACACACTCACTCACACAGCTCAGCTCACTTCTGCAACTAGTGCAACTGGCTGTCACTCCAAAATTCCATCACAATTGCACGCTCAGTGGGGGGCTGATAAAATTCTCCCAAGTAATGACACAGCCCATGTAATTTCCTTGCCGCCACAGAAGAGCAGAGCCTCCAGACGTGTAATGTTTTGCTCACATTCTTTGTGAATAACATGTGCCTCGGTGACCCTCAAATTAACTTTCCACTTACATCACTGCAGCATCAGAAAGGGACTTTAGGGCCAGACCTTTCACAAGGCCTTTGTGAAGCCAGATCCAGGCCCCCAGGTGTCTCCATGCTACTGTGATTACTGGAGTTGCTACTTTAAAGGTCCTGTGCCTCTTGAACTCAAGGTGGGGGAAGAGAAAGGCTAAGGCAGGCCTTTCAAAAGCAAACACTGAGAGGCGGGCACCGATCTTTGGAGGGCGGGCAGTATTAATCTGGCTACGGTGGTTCTCTAAGTGCTGGGTCCTCTGGCTTCAGCAGTAACTGCTCCAGATGCTTTTTATGAACTTGGAAGAGGCATCACCATCATAACTTTCAACCTACACCAAAGGTCACAGACTCAAGTGGCTGCCATCAACCTTGTGGGAACATAAAAAGCGGGTTTCAGCTGGGTGCATTTTCAGGCAAACTGAACACTCTTCTAACAGACTAAAGGAAACCACACCCAGAACAGGTTTCAGGGGTGGAGGTGGGGTTGAGACACTCAACTCAAGTTCAAAAGACTTGCCTCTCCTGGGCCTGGCTTCGCCATTTAACCAGGACCTGTAAAAATAATGGTTGTCATTGAGTACTTGAGGGTACTGTGCTAAACACAGTTTCCATGGAGCATTTCACATACTCTTAAAGTAATCTTACTACACAGAGTTTGTAATACCCTTCTCCCACATATGAGGAAACAGGCTCAGATGAGTAAATAAATTGCCCTCATTTGGAAAGCAATTTGGCAATATTTGGCACAAGGCATAGAATTAACCACATATGAAAAGTTTATGATATAATGTTAAGTAAAAAACAGAAACAGGAAGGCAAAACAAAACTGAATCTACACAATGATTATAATAGCATTAAATTGAATAAGCACATAGAAAAGAACTAGCAGAAAGTAAGAATTGGCTGCAGAATCTTACATAAACTATTTCATTTTCATTTCTTTTGAAGGTGTCACAGTATGGCTGTGAAATAATAAATATATAAAGAGGATTTTGGAGTAATACAAAGGACAGCTAAAAAACTGACTTTGTCCATTAATGACCTTCAACCCTTCCTCTGAAAGAACATCACCTGAGCCACTTCCGGACTCCTACTGCTTTCATTACCGGTGCCCCGCCCAGCAGAAGGGTCACCGAGTGGTGCCAGTCAAGAAAGGAAGTCACCTATCTCCCCACCTCTTTTCTTTCTTTTTCCAAGGGACAAACACTTCCAGCCAACAAATTTCAGCAGTCAATACCCAGTCATTTTAAAGCTTCACCTGCAGACACACAGGCAATGGGCACTTGCATGAAGTAACAGATATTTACTGTATTTCCAATTTACTTTTAAAGCCAAAGCCTGGAGACACCAGCAGGTAAATCTGACGTATGCGAAACTGGACTATAGTCTGACCAACTTCAACAACAGCAGCATTCATTTAACATAGCATCAATTTACTAAGATGGAGTGTGGGGAAAGAGGGAGGTATTTTTGCTTTAAAAAAATAGTTTGACCCTGGTCAGTGTGGCTCAGTGGTTGAGCACTGACCCATGAACCAAGAAGTTACCGTTTAGAGGTTAATTTCCCGTTCAGGGCACATGCCCAGGTTGTAGGCTTGATCCCCCGGAGGGGGCGTGCAGGAGGCAGCTGATCGATGATGTTTCTCTCTCATACATGTTTCTACCTCTCTATCCTTTTCCCTTCCTCTCTCTCTAAAAATCAATAAAAACATATTTAAAAAAACAGTTTGAAAGTAAAACACTGAAGTCATAAAGCAGGTATGGACCTTAATTTTCCGTTAATACCAAATGGGTAAATGAAAAGACACTTTGTTTTTTTAACCTCACAAATTTCTAGCACTGCAGGATTAGCAAGTAGGAAAATCCCAGCCAAATTCTACAAAGACTTACAAAACTAGGAATTAACCAACCATGCTTTAATGCCCTGTAATCTCCTAGGGCAATACTAAACTTTCTTTAATTAACTACTATACATTTTGGATACAAGATTATTTTTATAGTTAAAATGACCCAGTTTACTTAGGAGAGAACCCCCCCCCCCCACGCACACACAAAACTCCTACTTTTAATGCAGACCTTATATATAAAACACATAAACTTGAACCTCAGAATGGTCACAGCCTTCCTGGGACTCTTTCCTTCTCTGCACATGGGGGCAATAGAGATTATTTCTTTCTAAGCCTGAATGTGCACACAAACCGCTTGGGGAGCTTGTTAACACGTGAAGCCCCCGGCCTGTTTTGTCTTCCGAACGGAAAGTAGAGTGTCAGTCACCAGTGACTGACCGGACGCTTAACACGTTAAAATGAGGTTCTGACTCAGTAGGTCTGAGGTGGGCCTGAGAGTCTGCATTTCTAACAAGCTGCAGGCTATCGTCCCCACGGAGTAACAAGGTTCTTTAAGTACGTTGCAGTTCAAAATTCCAGGAGGCTGTGATGTTTCTAAATTTCTTACCCCCTCCAATGCCACAGCCTCTTAACGAATCTCCTGCCTCCTCGCTTGACCGCTGTCCTCTAAAACAATCACACTCAGGAGTCAGACCAGCCTTTCTTTTAAAAAAAAAAAAAAGTCAGAACCAAGCACTCGCCTATTTAAAAATCTTCAGTTGCTTCCCACTGCCTGACTTACTTCCAAATTCCTTAATCTGACTTAGAGGACCATGTATCCTCAAGACCTTCGTCAATTATCCTTCTAGACCCCCCTCTGACCAGCCCTGGTTTGCTCTAAACGCTGGCTGCCCAGAACCTGCTCAAATTCCCATACGTGGGTCCCTCACCTCTTGGTTCCCTACCTTGGGTCCCTCACCGGGAGTAAGTTTATTTCTCCACTTGCTCCTACAGATCCTCAAGCTCAGCCAGCATCTCCGGCACAGCACTTCCTAACCGGAGGACAGCTGCTCGTTGAGAAGCAGGTCATCAATAAATATTTGTTAACAGACCAACATAATGAACAAAAAGGCAAGCCCTCTCTTTTTAAAGTCAGTCTTATTTTATTTCTTAGCATTCTTATTGCTCTAACGTAGCCTAGATTACTGACCATCTACCGAGCATTGAAATGGCAAAAACTCTGCACCCATGAAATGGGTCAACAACTGCCGAATTGATAATGAAGCCAATCTAGCAAAGAATACTGACGCTAGAAACATGCCCACCGTGTCCCTATAATTTATTTCTCCCACCATCAGTATTTCATACGCAGGGCCTAAGTGTTAATAGAAACTTGTCAGGAAAGAGGAGAAAAGGTCCCAAGATCTAAAAATGGCTGAGATCTGCCTGGCTTCTTCTGACAATGTGCACAAGTGTAACTCCAGTAAGCGCAGACGTATGGCTATGAGGCGGTGGTTAAAAACTGTAAACTTGAAGCTCTGTCACTCTTCACGGTCATTTTCCAGAAGAGAGGAAAACAAGCCCTGAAGTCCATACTGAAACTGCTGTACAATACTGCAGTTATAGAGCTCATAGGGATGTAGAAATTTTCTTTAAAAAAAGAAAAGATTATGGAAACAACAACCATACTTTATTTTTTAATAGTGCATGGACATTTTCAAGGAAAACTTCATAGAGATTATGGCATCTGCTGTTCAACACAACCCTGGAAGGTAAACCGGCCAGGCATGCAGAGAAGGAGAGCTGCCCAGATCTTCAGATATCGGAGACAGGGCCACGGCCAGATGCCACCCACCTCCCTTCCAAAGGCCAAGTGGCTGGGATTTCTGGTTTTAAGGTTAAATACAACAGATTTTTAAATTAAGAACCTAAGTGGAACTAAACTAGATGCCTTAACTGAACTGTCCTCAGACCCCACACATACTATTATTTTTGTTTTTTTTCTAAACTTACATCTCTTTTCAGATTGGTCTTCACACCAACTTGGTGAGGGAACTGGGGTAGACAATTGACCCCATTGGCCAAGGCCTACAGATGGTAACGAGCTTCTCTGATTTAGCAAGATAGAGCCCATTCCTAATTAGTTAAGTGACTCTTCCACAGTTTTGTTCTGAAACATAGTTTTTCCCAAGACTTCATTCTTCAGTAAGAAATCAGACAGTATGTGCTTCTTTTGGGAAGCAGTACATGCAGCCGATTCCTCCCCCTCTCTCTCCCACCCACCCCTACCCATCACAAAGATCATGCAAGTGGTAAAACTCCAGTGTGCAGCAGAGTCACCAGGCAGACTAGTTAAAGCACCTACTGCTGGCCCCACCCCAGAGTTTCTG
>NW_006383011.1:10315246-10315511 GCF_000327345.1 Myotis davidii
AGTCGGGCCTATTTATCTTTCTATCAAGTTCCCAAGACAATGCTGATAGAATGCATCTGGAGAACCCCTGCCCGTAAGCTTAACTTCATTTAGTTATTCTTTAAGAAAGGCTGAGTGACTGCTACTTGTAAGCGGTTATGTCAGACTTTTGTCTTTATGTTCCCAGACTTTGTGAAATGTACGGAAAACAGAGGCAAATACTCAAGCTACCACCAATACCAGTTTCTGAAAATCGCAGAATGACCAAGTGCTTAAACCTTAAAGG
>NW_006383011.1:10315702-10315949 GCF_000327345.1 Myotis davidii
GAGGGGGCCTCTGACCTAAAGCTCAAAAGGATGATCCGACACAATAAATAATTCCCTAGGAAAGAAACCAGGTGGGAAAGGCAGGGTTGGTTTAGAAATCGTGAATGCTGTCAAGTAGAGAACAGGACCTGGATAGGAAGGTTGGCTGGAGTCAAATCCCCAAAGTTTCGGGAGGGAGGAGAGCTCTGATCAGGGCCTGGCTTTCGAGAGGCTGGGCAGCTGCATGGGGGGCTGTAGGAAGCCAGGG
>NW_006383011.1:10316006-10316624 GCF_000327345.1 Myotis davidii
GTGGTGGGGCTGTGAACAGACCCCTTCCCAGGCCCAAGGTGTGGGAAGAGATCATCAGGAACACAGTCATACAGAAAGCTTCCTCACAGTCAGGACATTCAGTCCCATTAGTTCACTACCCTAAGAAAAGTGGTAGCTTACACTAAATTGAAAAGACACATGTTTACTGCAACATTATTTACAACAGCCAAGATATGGCTGTTGTGGCCACCTTTGATTCCTGGTTAGGGCACATGCCCAGGTTGTGGGCTCAATTCCCAGTGTGGGGCGTGTAGGAGGCAGCCGATCAATGATTCTCTCTCATCACTGATGGTTCTACCTCTCTCTCTCTTCATCTCTGAAATCAATCAATAAAAATATATTTTTATAAATACATACGGAAGCAACCTAAATGTCCATCAATAGATGAATGGACCAAGAAGTGGTGCATATATACAATAGAATACGATTCAGCCATAAAAAAGAATGAACTATTCCCATCTGCAACAACATGGACGGACTTAGGGGCTATTATACCAAGTGAAATAAGACAAATGCCAGATATGTGTAATCTAAGAAACAAAACAATGAACAAGCAGAACAGAAACAGACTCAGAGAGACAGAGAACAGACTGATGA
>NW_006383011.1:10316653-10319016 GCF_000327345.1 Myotis davidii
TGCCGAGAGGAGGGCAACCGAGGGACTGGATGAAAAAGAGAAGGGGTTTAGATGTACCAACTGGTAGTTACAGAGTAGTCATGGGGATAGAAAGTCTAGCAGAGGGAATATGCTCAATAGTCTGGTAATCACTATGTATGGTGTCAGATGGGTAATATATTTATCAGAGTGATGACTTCATAAGTTATATACACGTCTAATCATGAGGTTGTATGCCTCAAACTAATGTAATATTGTACGTCAACTGTAATTTTTAAAAAAAATTGGCAGCTTTTCCTCAGAGAGTTATCTATCACCCTCCTCTTCTCCTTAGCTGGCCCCCAAGAGCCCTTTTAATGGCTGTCCCGGGCAACCATTGTATATCAACCAAAACAATCAGCGTTCCTTGCCTGTTAGTGTTCCTAGCCCACCAAAAACTAAGAGTACCGCATGACCAGAAATCTGAGCAGTTCTGAGTTCATTAATTTTCCATGCCACCAGAATAAATTCATGGTGCCTGGGTAATGGGTGTCGTGGGTCAGACCTCATACTCTGCTGTTCTAAAGGAGGGACATCAAATTTGGACTCACTAAACCTGGGTTCTAGAGAGAGAAGTTCATACTGGTTGATCATAATCCAATGATCTGTTTCTTTATAAAAAGAGAATATCTACCCAACAGGATTATTATTAGTGCTAAGTTACTATAGCTCATGCTGGATACTTTAAATAACCTCA
Organism: Myotis davidii; assembly: GCF_000327345.1. Lineage (NCBI taxonomy): Eukaryota > Metazoa > Chordata > Mammalia > Chiroptera > Vespertilionidae > Myotis > Myotis davidii. Next base: position 10,317,369 of record NW_006383011.1, read on the forward strand.
TTTAGTTAATAAGCAAGATAGTACATATTAAGTTAAGAGCTACAACAATAATTATCATTACATCATTCAAAAACAATTCTAATTCACAAATCTATTAGGAACTTCTAAATTTTGAGCTGAAATTCTTGTAAACTGGTGAAAGTTGTTGTTTTTTTGTTTTTAATTAGTGACTTACCCACAAAGTTATCTGGGCTTAGAAAACTATAGTCCCACAGTATTGGAGGGAAACAAACCGAAAAGTCAATCTTTTTTGCCGTCATTAAGTCCCAAATTGTTCTTATAAATCTTGCCATCCCCAAACAAAAAAAAATAGGAATATCATTTGTCACCAACTCTGTTCACTGTCACAATGAGGAATATTAGAAGACTATTACTTTATATTTAAGAACTTAAAATTTCATTCATGTCAAACAGGTGTAAACCCAAGTTTAAGAAATTAAGCAAGACATTTAGGTACCATAATTGGAAAGTTCTTAAAAACTGAAGAATAAATTTTCTTCATGACCTACAAGTATAAAATCAGCAGATCTTTCCTTAACAGTTAAGAAATTAAAACAAGAAAAACATGAAGAAATTCAACATGTCTGAGATGGCACGTAATAAACTTGAGAGTGCTAATGCATTCCCATGGCTAAAACTCTTTTGTATCCCTCTATGTCCCAAGGAAGACCCCATGACTCTTTCTGGACAACGGGATGAATTCATTGAGCCAGAACAGCTAAGAGAAAGCACTTTCTCCAGAAATATCAGGTGCTAAATGCCAAGGTCAGGCAAAGAGGGCACAAAAAGTCCATTCTGATGCTTTTCAACTAGATCCTGTCTTCATTACAATTCCACTGCCAGAGCCAATAGAATCCGTGCTCTGGGGGCAGGAAGGCAGGACAAGGAATCAGGTTAATGTGGGCACTTCCCAATGTCACACGTGTCCCCCCCCCCCTTTTTTTTTCAGAGATGAAATATTAACATGTACAAGTCAGGGAAAAGAAAATTACAGAAAACAATGTGCAGGCTGAACCCATTAGCCCTGGACAGCTTATTTGATTCTATCTTCTCATCTTTAAAACCTCCTAGGTATGTTATGAAGACTAGATTAAGATAACCATGCACAGCCCTATCCAGTTTGGCTCACTAGATAGAGCGTCAGCCTGCAGACCAAAGGGTCCCAGGTTCGATTCCAACCAAGGGCATGTACCTTGGTTGCAGGCTCCTCACCGGCCTGGGCCCTGGCTGGGGCTCGTGCAGGAGGCCACCAATCGATGTGTTTCTCTCACATCGATGTTTCTCTCTGTCTTTCCCTCTCTCTTCCACTCTTCCTAAAAATCAATGTCAAAATATCCTTGGGTGAGGATTAACCAAAAAATAAATAAATAAAAAGATAACTATGCACAGGGTGGGGCAAAAGTAGGTTTACAGTTGTGTGTATGGAAAGTAATACAATAATTAATAAATAATAATGCAAGAGGAAACTGTGCTTTGTGTACTCACAACTGTAAGCCTACTTTTGCCCCACCCTACATAAAGCTCCTGCTAACATGTCTGATGCAAGGAAAGCACTCAATGAGATCCGAGGAGACAAGACACTTTATGGCATAACTGGGATGTAAGCATAGTCTTGAAGAGTTGTAGGAAGGATGTCCATATGTAAAAC
>NW_006383011.1:10319059-10323036 GCF_000327345.1 Myotis davidii
GGAAGGTAATATGGAGGAAAAACCCAGGGCTGGGTTTGATGAAGAGAAACGGGCCTGCCTACCTGGAAGATGTTATCTGGAGTGCAAGAACTGGAATAGGAAGTATGTGTGTGTGTGTGGGGGGGGGGGGGGGTCCTGAATGTCAAGCTCAGGAGTCTGGAATTTTTTTTTAATCCACACTCAAAGATATGCTTCCATTGATTTTTTCTTTTTTAGAGCAAGGAAGAGAGAGGGAGAGAGAAACATGGATGTGAAAGAGAAACATCGATCTGTTGCCGCCCTATGCACCCTGACCGGAGATCAAACCTGCAATCTAGGTATGTGCCCTGACCAGGAATTAAACCCACACAACCCTTTTCGGTGTAAGGGATGACGTTCTATACAACTGAGCCACAAGGCCAGGGCTAGGGGTCTGGAATTTAATTTACATAACAGGCACAAGTTTCTGAGTAGAAGAGTAGCAGAAATATTTTCCTCTAAGGAGTTAAACTGGCTGTGAAACTGGAGAAAAAACATTATGAACTCTGTTACTACAAACAACATTTATCTAAACACGTGAGGTTGAGTTTTATTGTGTCTCAGTATTCTCTCATTTAAAAAAGAAAAACAAAACAAGTAACCCAACTTTTTAAGATACATGAACAAATTGAGGAAGATGATAGTTTTGCAGATGAAAATTTTGAGAGGGTGTGTCTGTGAGGTGTGCATTAAGGGTTGGGTGTTTGTGGTTAATGTTTGAAGCCATCAGAAGTAGTAGGTCCTCTCTCTTCCCTTCTGCCAGAAGCATTATTAGTATGATAGACACTTGCAACATAACATCTCAGTCCTTTAGATCACTGAGGTTTTGTTTTTGATCACATTTATTTCCTTACCCATAACTCTCTAGAAATTATTGTATCTAAATAGACCAGACTCATTTTAATATCATATTTCCCTTAGCTGGAACAGCAAATGTGATCCCATGGTCCCTCCTGAAATTTTTAGGACAGTGTGAAAATACGTGAAACCGGCAAACACGCATAAATATCTCCCATGAAATCACATTACTCTCAGACATAGACGCTAAATGAGTAAGTTCACATAAGAGGCACTTTAACAAATTAATACAGGTTCAGAGAAACAGTTTGCCAAGACTGGCCTGCAAGTGCTAGGAAAGATTATACTTATAAGAGTAAAAAAAAAATAAAAGCAATTTTGTAGGCATATACAAAATTAAATCAGCAGAATCTACATTCTATCAAAAATGTTGATTGGAAGAACTACAAATAGTAAACAAAATATCAAACTAGGGGTTGGGAGGTGGAGAAGGGGAAAGGTTTTATCAAAAATTCTCTTGAAATGCAATCACTTCCATTTGTTACTAAGGATGATCCCAAATGCTGGGCATTCTCCTGGGATCCGCCATACTTGAAAGTTAATCCACCCTTTCTCAGTTCCTCAACATGGGTGGTTCTCTGTTACAGAAATACAACACTAAACTTAGGCAACTCCTAAACCACAATATTTAGAAATAAGAAAGTTATCTGGAAATAAATCTAAATTCGGGGACAAAGGTGACACACACACAAAGGTGAAGCCCACCCCTTTGGAAGGGATTTCCTTGAGAAACAGTTGTGAGGTGAAATCTCAGGTGCACCTGGTGATTTTTAATTTAGATTTTACTTTGTCCAGAGAGGACAGTTTAAGACATTTCCTGTGTGTGTAAACTCCACCCTTTCCAGTGAGCAGTTTTACAACCATGCTCAGACCTTTCAGAATAACAGCCTTTTGTTATGGGGTACACGCCTCCCACACCTTCTTCTATTTTCTAATGGGGGGGGTCCCCCATTGGGTGCTTCCTTCTTGGACTGTGACACAATAAAGTGGGGAGCCTGGGGCCCCCAGGAGGTGCATTCTGAATTCTCAGGACCTGACACTGAGAGTGGGGCTTCCAGCATAGACCCAGAAAGACAAGGAACACACTTCCCATTCCTCTATCTACCACTTGCAAGTTCCCTGCACCAGCCCTGGCCACACCAAATTTTCCAAAAAAAGAAAAAAAAAAACACACGTAAATTCTACCTTCTGAGAGCTCAAGAGGAATGAACCAAAGACATACAACCATTCCCTGGAGGGACTGGAGCCTCCTCTTAGCTAACTGCTCAAGGAATGCAGCACAGCCTAGCAAATGTCTACAACCAGGTCCTGCTCTGTCTCTTGTTTTCCAGAAAAGTGTCATTGCTGTCAACTATTTCACAAGACAAATAAACCTATGAATGAAATATTACCCCCCCCCCAATGAAAACATTCTAGCTGCTTCCTTCCTTCCTCCTCCTCCTCACAGGAACCACATTTGCGGTACCGAAAAGAGTTAAAATAAGAGTCTGCGAAGGTTACTTTTTCCCCCCTTCACAGCACTAGAGCCATTCCCAGCCGATTACTTTTGATTCCAGGGGCTTTCGATCGGAAGGAGTTCTGTTTTGAGTTATGAATTCTTTTTCATATAAAAACTCTGAGACACTGCTGGCCAGGCCTGCTGGCTGGGCAGGGACAGCCACAGGCCACAGGGGCCAACCTGGACACAGGCGTTAGGCCCGCCGCCCTCCCACACTGCTGCCCGCAGGACCCTGCCCTTCCTAACAATGTGTGCCGTCAAATATGCGATTCATTCAATTATTTGAGACTAATACAGACCCCAAGAAATACCAACTAATGATCCAACTAATCCAACCCATAGCACTGCAATGACAATAACTGGCTTTCATTATAAATTACACCGCCCACTAAATTGATGGGGGAAGGCTCTCCCCCATCACAATACATCAAAAGGGTTAAAATTAAGCTTCCGAATCAAAACTGTAATTTACTCAGGCTTCGGAACAAAAAGACCACTCCCTCCTCGCCCTCTGCTATTGTTCTGCGGGACTGGGTGTAGAGCAAATGCACTTTGCACCCTTAGGCTTCCCAGAGGTAAGAGGTTGGGGGCTGGGAGGCGGAGGCCACTGGCAACCGAATACTCGAATATGAGCGCCGACCTACTGAGCTGCAAAGGTAACCAAAGGGAGAGACGTGTGTGTGCAGTGGGCAGCAGTTACCTGACAACCACAAGAGCCAAAAGGATCCTGGCGAGCCATGGGGACTCCAAATGGTGGCTTTTCTGGAGGCTAGTGAGAAACTGTCCCCTTTAAGTAGTGAATGGGGTGTTGTTCACAGCCAACCAGAGGCTTTGGGATCAGGCCGTGCGCCCTGGGGCCACCAGTCTTGATTAGGATCACGTACCATATGGCACAAATAAAGCCTCAAACCCCATGGCAGGCCCGGCCTTGGGGAGGGCTTACCTTGTAGCTGCTTGAATCTCCCTTCCAGCTGGTTGTAGTTGTAAGGCACCTGCCCCGTGTAGCCCGGCGACAGCGGCCCCGAGATGCTGGACGTCCTCTGCAATTCCATTATGCCCGGCGGCGTAGCGCCCCGGCGGGCTGCACGGAGGAAATCCCGCTCCGGCGCCCTCCTACCCCCATCCAACGCGCAGCAGCTTCCGCACGGCTGGGCTCCCGGCCCCTGCGAGGAGGGCTGGACCTTAGGCCAGCCCCATCCCGGTCGGAAGGTCCACGGGGCGATCTGATAGGAAGCTGGCTGCCCGGGAGTCCACCTTAGCCCGCCGGGAATGAACACTCAGGCACCAATGCCTTGTTGCTTCCCTTCCTTTTGTGGCCCTTGGCTTGAAGCTTGAAATCAATGACCCAGGAGAGGCGGAAGGACCGAGGGAGGCAGGCGCGAGTCCTCCTTGAATTTTTTTTTTTTTTTTTAAATATGGCCAATCTTCAGCTCGGCTGGTCGCAGAGCCCGGGCGCTCGCGGGAGCAGCGCACACACCTCCTCCCTGCTGCCCTCGGCGGCCGCCGGTTTGTAATTTAATCGGGAGCCACTCACCGCGCGCGGGGCGGTGATGTCACCTGATTAGCATAACAGCGCGGTGCAGGGTGGAGGGAGCGGCGCACA
>NW_006383011.1:10323125-10332257 GCF_000327345.1 Myotis davidii
CCGGGGAGCCGGGGGACGGGGTGGGAGTGAAACAAAGTCACTCTGCACACTGCGGGGCCCCAGGGAAGGGAGGTGTAAGTTCTGGCTCCCATAAGACGCTTCTCTGCAGACTTGGGCTGCTTTCACTGAGAGGTTAAAAGCCAGGGTTTTCTGGGATAACACGGGCTCCACGGCAGTAATTCGGTGCAAGATTTAGGGGAGCACCGACTTTACAAGGGCGTCGTGGGATAAGGGCACACAGGTTAACCCTTGAGGATCCCTGACCTGGAGGAGTTTTAGGAACCAATGAGGAAATCAGAGAACAGAAATCAACCTCAAATCCTACTTTGATTTGTAAAACGAGGTCTCTAAACTTTTGCATTCTTCTAATTTTTAAAAACTCTCTAGAGCTGCTTCTCCCACACAAAGCTCAACCAAAAAAAAAAAAAATACCCTCCTTAGAAAATCACAGTGATCAAAATATGTTCTTGGAAAATAATCGACCCCCGTTTATCCCCCTCCCCTTCCTCACTAACTACAGGCAGACAGCTAATGACTAATTTGGTGTTTCCAGCAGGGAGCCCAGCAGCTATCCGCGCTCACTGAGGAAAGTAATGTCATTCCTAAGGGATTCCGATGTGCACTGAAGAGGTGGAGGGGCCTCCATCGTAGGTTTACTTTAGTCCCCTGGGCACTTGTAATTCAAGCAACTGCATCCTGTCCAGGGCTCGAGAGAAAGCAAACCTGAAGTCCAGCTAACTGCTAACTCAACTCTGACAGCCCCCACTGCCTCCATCCACAACCAGTGTCCACCTCGCTTGGTAAAGCCAGGACCAGGCTTCGGAGACATTTCTCATCATCCAGGAAGTAGTACAGCATTTGCTAAAGCCCTTTAACTGCCAGTGCAAATGGGGGATATTGGAAGAAGCACTTGGCTGGGATTCCCCAGACCTGAGTTTCTACGTCCGGACCTGGCCAAGCCTCTTAATTACCTATGACCTTAGAAGAAACCCTGGATTCTTTCTAAACCTCCACCGTCGGACAGGGATAATTAATGCCTATCTCTACAAGGTCACTGCGGAGATGATGTGAAAACACCTCAAAAATGATCACACTGTTCACATTAGAGGTATATTTTTCAAAATGCACCTCTTCTTGCATCCCTCCCTCCCGCCTCCCCTCCCCACACACATACACATATCACATCAAGGCTACAAAGAGTAGAATGGAGAATTTTCACAGATCTTCTTAACAGCCCCTCTTCATTATTAAGTACATGGGTGAAGTGGTTAAGTCTCTAGGTGTCCAGCTATAGGCACAGAAAATGAGACTGCAAAGTGCTTGCCAATTTACAACCCTTTATTTTTAATCGTTAAGCCACTTAAGTAAAGAGTATGAGTCACTACTCTGAGAGACTCCCTTTCAGCTCCCTCTGGTATGAGGAAGCAGGTGAATAAGCTTTCTAATTAGCCAGGTAAAATGTGATGGGGGTAGAGGCTACAGTAGGACGAATAGTATAGCCACACTCAGTCCTAAAGAGCCGGTGTAGAATACACTGTCAGCCAGGCAGACTATTAGAAAGACAGGTTATGGGGCTGGGGAAGGGTTTACGACACTGCAAAGTCCAGAAGTGAGAAGTAGGAACTGTGTGCAAGGCATACTGCCTAATGCTTTGGAGCAAGCACGTCAAATTCATGGCCCGCAGGCCACATGCCTTGTTTATCTGGCCCGTGTTAGCCTGTGAATTTGACATGCTTGCTTTGGAGGGATTCAAAGATGACTGGGAGAGTTGCTGGCCAAAGGAGATGGAACGAACATGCAAACAGTCCTATACCAAAAGAATAGAATAAGGGCCGGGGCAGGGTGAGAGTTCAGAGGACAAGGAGGATCTAGAAAGGTGGGCAGGATCAGCTCGAGGAGGGGCGACACTTGACCAGACCTTGAAATGCAGGTAGATTATCAACAGGCCTGGACCAGGGGGAGTTGCCTGTCCTCCCGGGGGAAAGCAGCACAGGTAAAGGCGCCGACTGGACTGTCCCAGGAACAGCTCCAACGAGTGCTACCTTCTGTCTGGAAAATAAGGGCTGTGACAGGCAAGCCTGGAACGAAGTCTGGGCTGGAGCCCTTTGCCGACTTTGAGCCAGAGGACGATGGGGGCTGGGCTGGGCTCCAGGGATGATCCTTCTGGCTGTGGTAGGTTGGAAGGGGTAAAAGGAAAAAGCCTGAAGGCAGCCTGGTCCCTTAGGTGGTGCCTGCCGTTGTCTAGGTCCAAGGACTAGTCAGGGTGTGGCAAGAGGAATAAAAAGGAACGGACTGATGGGAGAGTCCACGGGACTTTGGTAACAGACTGTCCATGAGAGGTTCAAAGGCAAGGGCTGGATATGACTCTTGGGCTTTCAGAGTGGCTGCGGGGTACAGAGGAGGGCTGAACAGTTCCTTCTAGATGGGCTGAATCCGAGTTACCTGCAACACGATGGGGGGGCCATGTCCAGGTGGGGAACTAGAGCTCAAGGCTGAAGACCCGTACCCTAAGATTCTGTGTGATTTGGCATGTGACGTGTGAATGGGAACATTAAGGGGGTGGGACTAATCCCGTTTGTCCCAGGAGGCTCTATGTAATCTGGGGGGTAATAAAAACGAAGGGGGGGGGGCACGGAGAAAAGATGACTGCTTTTCCTGCATTACAGCAAGCTTGACTGGGTAAACTATGGAGTGTTCGTTTCCTGAACTTCTAAACGTTAGCAAGACTGAAAATGTCTGGGAGAAGACGGCCAAAATGCTAAAATGTGATGGGATTTGTGCGCATTCAAGGATTTAAAAAAAAAAACAACCCAGGAGCTGGGAAAGAAATGGTGGGAACAGAAAGGGACAAAAAACTATTAAGTTTTACATATAACCTGTTTTTGCCAAATTCTCTCCTGCTCTGTACTGCCTTTCCAGATCTTAGGACTATCCTAGCAGCAATGATTAATCTTTAAACTCCTCATAGAGGAAATTTCAAAAACGAATTCTACCCCATCTCTGGCCATCTCTTTACCTGGGAGGCTATCACCTGGAGGATGCTGAAAGTTTCAGGTAAATCAGTGACCTCAGGCCGGGAACCAGGGGTCACCTCTTTGCAGTTTTGGATAAGGACAGTTTGGAAAGGTAGGACCAGTCCTCTGCCGGGGAAGTACTCACCCCACTACGCACTGGGAAAGAGATATTCAAAATCATATCACAGGCATAAAAGCAGTAACACCTCAGAGATGGCCAGGGCACCATCCTCACCATGAAACAAGGTATACAAGGCCCATGTTTTTGAAAGACTAATGTTTATTTGAGGTGGGGCTATTAAGTAAGACACTTCAGGACTTTGAATAACTAGAAGAAAAAGTAAAAGGAAGGCTAAAAGAATTTCTCCACCTACAGCAATGCTATCTGTGTTCCTTGGAGGATATGGATGGTCCTCCCCTCCCCTCCCCTCCCCTTCTCTCTCCCTCCCTCCCTCTTTCTCTTTCTCTCCACACACACACCTCCCACAAAAGCATCTAGGTACATGGCTGAATCTGAAACGCCGGAGCAAATCTAATTTCCATTCATATCCTTCTCCTGCTACTTCTTCCACCCGCCACAGCACCTGCCACCTCTGCTGAGGAGGAGAAAAATGGCAAGTTACACTCAACAACAAACACCCAAGGTCCTGGGGAAGGAATGCAGCTTACTGCGTCTCCCACCCCAGGCAAGCCTGATCCCTGCATTCTTCTTTGTCTGTTATCTACACAGGCAAAGCTGCCCTGTGTAGACAGAAGCATGTCCCACAGTCCGGAGGCCCCACCTTGGGCAAACAGGTGTTGCTATGCCTGTGAATGTAGCAGCAGCCAGAGCCAAGGCTGGGTTCCCCGCCGCAGTAAAGTGGTTCAAAGGAAAAGGACCTCTGAGGAATGCGGCCGGGGCCAGGCCTGCTCTTGCCCAGGATTTCTGGTTCCGCCTCCCGCCTCCGCCATGGAAGCAAAAGGCTGACACCACAGGTGTTCAGGGCCTTCGGGCCAGAGTGTTACAAGAGGGCAGGACAGCAAAGACACTGCTTCCTGGTAGCAGAGCTCATGAGGAAATGAGTGGGAAAAGGGGAAATACAAATCTATTCCATTCTACCTGAGCCCTGCCCTCAGGTGTTACCATCCATGTTACCTCTTCCAGGAGCGTACCACAGCCCGGCTGTAACGAGAAAAGGTGGAACAGAGGCTGCGTGGGCACCTGGAGAGGGAAGGAAGGAGAGGAAGGGAATGGCAGGGTACAAACCGCCTCAGCTGGACACAGGCCCCACACCCCTGGTCTACCCACCCAACAGGTCCTCAGCCCCACCGGGAACACAAGCCCTCCAGGGGACCCACCAGGTTATGAGAAGTGAATTCTCCTTTGCAGGCCCTTTCAACCTAGTTGAGGAAATAGGACGCAGACACGCACAGACATGAACACGCCAACGCTAAGATGTGGTAGCATGTGACAAATGCGGTTCGTGGTCGTTTCAGAGAGTGCCATTCTGAATGAACCAGCAACAGCACTTCACAACGTGGCTGAGAAGAACAGAGCAGAGTGGGCTTTCTCCCACACGAGTGCTCCCCATTGTTATGTCAACTTACCTGCCCTTTCATGTAAATCCCTGCCAACATGTGCCACACGGACATGAGAGTATAGAGTATAGGGTATTTTATTTATTAATTGGGGGGGGGGGTACGTAGGAGGTGTAATTTCTTGCTCTTTAAAAACCAGATCCCACTTACCCAGTTTCAGGGCTATGGAACGGCATATGCGGGCCTGGCACGTTAAAATGTGAAATAGTTTTAAGAGTGCAGGCATTTCTTCCTCCTTAGCTCCTGAGCTTCTGCCGATCTCCCAATGAGATAGCACAGCCTCCTTCCCACAGGACTCTGCGAGGCAGCCACTCACCGGGCGCAGGGCCTGAATAATTCATGGTCGCCCGGTCACTCAGAAGCGCCAAGGCCCGCCAGCTGCCACTGAGTGGGAGGCAGGCTCCAGGCTTCCTGTCGAAGAATTAAATACTATCAACTGCCTCGGAGATCTTCCTTACAGAAACAGACCATCCTTCCCTCTTTTCTCTTTCTCCCTATTCAAACCAGGAACTGTCCCACTAGATCCAAGTGTAGCTGACTGTTCTACTCTAAGGAGGACAGGTCTCAGGTGCACAGATGGGGTGGGGAGAAGTGATGCCCTCATACAAGTGCAAGGTCGGGAAGTCGTCCCCCCTCTCAGGATGAGATGACACTGTGCCTGACACAAGACGATGCTGTCACCGTCAGTCTTCATTCCCTCCTCCTGCCTGTCCCTCTGCTCCAGCCAAACGGATCAGTCCATACCACCTGTCCTGGGCTTTCCCGTCTCCACCCCCCTGCTCTTGGTGCTCCCCTGTCCTCCTGGTCTAAAGTCCACTCGTCTTTCAAGCCCAGCTCAAACTTCCCTTTTCCAGAAAGACTCCCCAGATTATCCCAGCTGGGATGACGGCTCCGCAGACATCCTATCCCAGCACACTGTCGGCCCCCCTCCTCTGGCACCCATCGTGCCCTGCCTTCGAGTATAGCTTATCTCCTCTAGTGCGCCAGTCTTATCTACCTAATTAAAATAATGAAAACTACACCAGTTACACACTCAGGCGAAGTAAAATGTGGACTCCGGCTTCCGCTTTTGACGTTTTCTGGCCCTGTGACCCTTGAGCCAGTCCCTTAGCTTCTCTAACGCTCTCCCTAAAACCCAAGGGACCTGAAATAGAAAGTCTCTACGGTCCTCTGGATATAATGCGCCTGTTAACACATCATCACCTGTTTTAAGATAGATACGGTGCTATATAACCTTCACTCCACGCCTCGTAGCCCAAAGTCCTCTTTGGAACAGTTGTTCCAAAGTGCTTTAGCCATCTCAGAAGCCTGAACACTGCACCGAAGCCTGAAAACACAGCCAAGGCTCTGTGAGGGCGTGGGCACCATATGGTGGACGGCAGAGCCCACTCCACCCTGGGTGACCCACCCCTCGTCCACATCTTACTCCTCCACAATAAGATGAGAGCTAGAACCCCGAACAGGTAAAGAGGCTCCTTTTCAAAATCCGCCTACCATCTCATTTATGGACCAGGAAAATGAGGCACAGAGAGGCATGCCCAGTGACACAGAGGAATGTACTGCATATCAGAAACTAGAAAGTTTCTGAATTCCTTCTGAATCCCTGCCGCCTCTCTCAGGCAAACCCGAAGGTCGAGGAAGCTGAGGACAAAGGAAGTGGCATGCATTTCTTCTGCCTGTCAGCCCAGAGTTCGAAGCTCACTCTCATCCCCTCTCCCACCCCACCTTCCAGCATCCAACACCACACGGGAACCGACAGGCTTATACTAAGTGGCACGTGGCCTATATCGTTCCATGTTCTCTGATGTCCCACCTTTACCAACGCAGACAGAATGAGGACCCAGACTGTGTGGTAAGTAAGGGTTCAGGAAGCAACGCACTAAGGTTCTTACTGATTAAAAACATTGTAGCCCGGCCCGTGTGGCTTAGTGGTTGAGCACTGACCAATGAACAGGAGGTCATGGTTCCATTCCCGGTCAGGGCACATGCCCAGGTTGCAGGCTTGATTCTCAGTGTGGGGCGTGCAGGAGGCAGCCAATCGATAATTCTACCTTATCACTGATGTTTCTATCTCTCTCTCTTTCTCTCCCTTCCTCTTTGAAATCAATAAAAAATATTAAAAACAAACAAACAAAAAACATTGTCCTTCTGGTCTGCCTACTAAAGATTATGGAAGAGCAATTGGCAAAAATCATTACATAAGAATGGTGCCTATTAATTTGAAGTGATAATAATCAAAGTCTTGTTAATACTCTCCAGGAGTATTTCTGACTCATCAAACATAAAAAGTTAACAAGAAAAAAATCAACAAGAGCCCTAACCAGTTTGGCTCAGTGGATAGAGCATCGGCCTGAGGACTCAAGGGTCCCAGGTTCGATTCCGGTCAGGGGCATGTACCTTGGTTGCGGACACAACCCTGGTGGGGAGTGTGCAGGACGCAGCTGATCGATGTTTCTCTCTCACCGATGTTTCTAGCTCTCTATCCCTCTCCCTTCCTCTCCGTAAAAAATCAATAAAATATATTTTTTTTACAAAATCGAGAGACTAGGACTTGAGTCAGTCACCCGGCATTTATTACTTCCTGGAGGAGGACAAAGGTTGCTATCTTCGCTATACCCACACAGAGTTTGCGCCTCCCTGTGTACACAGAAACCACCGGGCCAAGGAGGCCAAACTTACCTTGGTAACCACAGGACGTCAGCCTGCTACTCCCCAGGAGCCCACACTCACACAGAGGCCTAAGGGACCTGACTAATTAACCAGCCACCCCCTGGTTTTTCAAAGGAGGAAATTGAGGCTGAGAGAGGCGAGGTGATTCCTCTAAAGCCTCAACTGGCCACAGTAACAGTGCTGACAATGGCCCCCAATCTGATGCCACTTTTGTAAAGGTCATAAAAAAGCCTTGTGAACTAAAAAAAGTTTTCCATAGGTTTACTGTCCATCTGTTGGCTTGTGAGCAATGGGATAGCAGGCATGTTAAATAAAGCGCCAGCTACTACTGTCATCTTGGTGGGGTCTTAGGATACCTTCACTTACTGAATGTCATCCTCCCTGAAATAAAAACACACCCCTTGTCAAAAATATTTTTTCACAGTTGTTTATACAACCTACCAACACTCATATTCAGGATATATTTTATAGCTCCATGTCTTATAAGGTAACTCAAACTGCATTACCTTTTTTGTTGTTGTTAATGCCCACCCAAGGATATTCTTTCCACTGATTTTTAGAAGAGTGGAAAGGGAGGAAGGGGTGGGGGGGCGGGGAGCAGGGAGAGAGAGAGAGAGGGGGATGGGGGGAACATCGCAGTGAGAGAGGCACATTGGTTGCCTCCTGCACACACCCCAACAGGGGCTGGGGATCGAACCTGCAACCCAGTACATGCTGCGTGACCAGGAATCCAACCCGAGACCTTTCTGTGAGTGGGCTGACGCTCTAACCACTGAATATACTGGCCAGGGCTGCCATTATCTTTTTAGTATGCTATTTGAAAACAAATAAATGTTTGACCCCTTTTTTTTAATATAGGTGAATAGGCCTCCCTTTTTAAACTGGTTACACTTCTTTTGTGCTTGAGAATCAGAAACAAAAAGAATGAATACTGTAAAATACCTGATTTTTACACTCAGCTTTCCTGTTATGTATAGGTAATATTTGGCTCTGTTGTGAAAGCTTTCAATAAGCTCAAGCACTACTGATGTCATCAAATGAGTATTCATTCATTCATTCCTTAAAACAAACAAAAAACCCTGTTTTAATTTCTGTCCATCCAACAATTCTAACCTTGTAAGTTTATTTAAGGTATCGCAAAGTCTTACTCATAATTCTCTACTATGCAGTCATTGTAGGGAGAGGCACAAGATTTTTTTCTTTGACGAAGTAAAGGGCATTCAGAGACCTACAAATACTGATGTGAAGGACAGCAATTTCCAAGAGTTAGAAAAGGCAGGTCAAAGACAGCATGAGGCTTTCATCCCCTCTCTAGAAGGCAGGGGCCTCTATTTATAGTGCCACTAAGGCCAGCAGGCTGGGGCAAATAACCCAATTCAGAACAGCTCAGACTGAGTGTGGCTAACACCCCCTACCAAAGGTTGCTCTTAATACGATAGTAATATTTTAATAATCTTCTCTAAGATGAAAGTGATATACAAATTTTGAGTATTATAAATAACTAGAGGCCCGATGCACAAAATTCATGCAAGGGGCTCGGCCCTCCCAGCCCGGCTTCATCTGGGAAGTCATCCGGAAGGTCCTCTGGACAGTCGTTCTGCTGTTGGGTCTAATTAGAATATTAGCCCTTCATTATATAGGATCCCCCTGAAAATCTAGTAATATTTCTTCTTCATTATCCCAATATCAAACTACAGCTGTTTCAACAAAGAGGAAGAGAGCACTAAAGCTACATAACCCCCACGAAGGACCAACCTCCTGCGGTACAGCCAGCCTATCTGATGGATTTCCTAGGCTGAGCGCATCCCTCTGCCTCCAAGGATTACAGGTGTCCCACTCCCATCCTCACGTCTCTCTCCTTCTTGGCCAT
>NW_006383011.1:10333247-10345932 GCF_000327345.1 Myotis davidii
TCCAAAAAAAGGTTTCAAATATTTTTATTGTACTTTCCCCCTAAATCATCCTCTCCATATATGTTTAAGGTTATAATCATTTTAATGTGTGTTGAGTGCAAACCTAAAAGAGGTAAATGCAGTAAGAGAAGATGCAAATGCACAGAACCCATTGGTTTTAAAAATTAAAAAATAAGAGTCTTTTCCAGGGCTCTTCCCGCCTCCCAGGAAAAGATGTGGGGTGGAGGGGGAGGGCTCACAAATGCCCTCTACACAGGACAACAAAGCCCCAGGTCACCCCTGTCTTTAGGCTATCAGTGCCCTGCGAAGGCTCCTGCTTCCCCACTTTGACTTCTAGTCTTCCCACTGTGCATTCACGTAATGTTCCTCAGTATGGAAGGCTCCTTGCTGAAGGGGAGAGGAGCCCGCTCTTCAGGAAATTTATTTTCATAATGAAATGTTATAACACCTCACAGGCCGACTGTGTGTACTAGTCTACACAGGGCCAGGCACCTTCCACCTGATTTTAAGCTCTCGCACAACCTGACATAGTGGGTACTATAATCCTCAGCAAACAGAAGTAACTCGCCCATGAACTTACAGTGACGTAGCAGAGCAGGGATTCACTCTGGGACCCAGGCCTCTAACGCCATTCTCCTGTCTCAGCATCAGCCCTGAGATGGGGGGAGGCCTGAATCTAAACCCCGAACCCTCGGTGCTCAGGTTTGGGAGAACCACCAGCCGTGCACGCCACGGCAGACTGAGAGGGCTCCAGGCCCCTTCGGTTTCCAAAGGCTGGAGAGAATCTAGACGAACATGAACTAAGGAAAACGTGATATAATGCTGAAAACTGGAGACCGTGTGGTAGAGCCTTGCAGATCTGTGACCAAAATACCCCACCCAACTCTCATCTGCCCCAAGTTTGTGGCACCCAGAAGAAAGACGTGACATGAGGCTTCATAAACCAAAACCAAAACCAAACTCATGCTCCTCCGACCTGCCTTCCCGTACCACCCAGAGCCCACGGAAGAAAACTCCTAAACTCTAACTCAACAGCATAAGCCCGCGCGCTCTAAGCCCTTGGCCACTGACTCAGCCTCAAGGCCTCCTCGTTGTCTCTTTAGGGCAAACATGAGTCTCCTAAAATGGCCTCCAGCCTCCCTCCCTCTAGCCATTCTCCTCTCTGAGGCATCCTCCACTGTGCCCCCAGCCGGCTTCCACCGAGACACAAGTAGAATCCTCCCGTTCTTGGAACCCATACCAGTGGCTCTCAGATGCAGTCACTAGGGACCCTCCGGGCTCCTGGGGGTAGAAATCTAGAGGAGGCCACTCTGTCTCAACCAAAGTGATTTCAATGTTTGCCATTTTACAAACTGAGGTAACAAATAAAATTCTATTCGAAAATAAAAATTATCCTGTGCCAAATGTTGAAAACCACTGGCCAAAACTATAACGGCTAAACTCATTGGTATGGCATTCAAGGCCCTCCTTGTCCACTCTAACAGTTCTACACTGAGCTCTCTGCACTCCTGCATGTGGCTCCCTGAGAAAGCCAGGCACCATCACACCATCCACGGCACCGCCCGCTCAGCCTAAAATCCCATCCCATCTACCGCTGCCTCTCTTCCGTGAGAAGGATAAATCTCTTCTGCTGACCACAGACTTGCTGTTACCTCACCCCTAACTCTGTATGTATTTCTAATGCTAATTACAGCGCCTGGTACTTAGGAGGCACTCAATAAATCTTTCAAGCCTTCATTCACTAACAAATGAATGAAACAAGAAAAATCAAATATCACCTCACTCTAATAATCATGATTCACAAAGCTTAAAAAAAGAGACTACTTAGATGCACTTTTAAATGTACCTGCTACCACAGTGTTTTCCAACACTATTCGTTATAAAATCTAACTCGTGGCCCGGCTGGCGTGACTCAGTGGTTGAACGTCAACCTATGAACCAGGAGGTCACGGTTCAATTCCTGGTCGGGGCACATGCCCAGGTTGCAGCTTCTATCCTGCGTGGGGGGCATGCAGGAGGCAGCCAATCAGTGATTCTCTCTCATCACTGATGTTTCATTCTTTTTCTCTCTCTCCCTTCCTCTCTAAAATAAGTAAACATATATTTTTGAAAATATAAATAAATAAATTAATTAAAAGATGGAACAGAATAGAAAATACCAGAGCATTTCATGTACTACAAGTAAACACTATTTTGTGACATTTAAATGCGAGTGGATACACACATAGCTACCCCCCACACATAAATGTATATATGAACTAGGTTGCCATGCAAACTACACTAGTACTTCTTACTAATGCTGTGCTCAGAATTTTTCTTTTAAAATCTTAGGTCAGTTATAGATTAGATCAACACACTCTGAAGTCCTCCAGTTTTTTAAAACATTAGAAACTTTATCCTCCATGACAAAATTCAATTTAGACAATAATGGTGTTGGGTATGCGGATTAAAATGGCTCCCTAAACGTGGAGTTAAAAAAAAAAAAAAAGACCTACATGTGGACATGTCTGAAGATTATGGCTCATTATGTGCACAAAGAAAGCCGCACAAGCACACCTGTTAATTCAGTGCCCGAGTTGGGTTTCGAATTAGTATCAAGTGTGTCCTCCAACCTTGCCTCCCTCCATCCTGAATTTCTCAAGGCAGTCTTGAATGCCTCTACATTATTTACAAGCATCCCTAACACTGGCCTTCCTGCAAATGCTTGGAGACAATTCCACGGAGGGTGTGTGCAGGGCAGACACACACTAATCCTTTGCAGTACAACCAGGTATAAAATTTTGTGTAGAGACACATAAAGGCTTAACAGACTTGGCCTGCAAACGTGCTTCTCCAAAATCAGAATCTAAAACAGCTTTGGGACTATCCATCCACGAACAGTCAAAGCCATATATCCCTGGCTAGAGAAAAAGGTGAAAGCTGACCACTGGGCCCAGATGGCTAAACGACATGGCAATGGCCTTGTAGACTCAAGAAGTTACTAGATTGTTTTTATTGCTGTTAACCACTGAAGAAAAGGCTTAAATTACACATCAGTTAAAATGACAACAGCACTCTAGCCTGTTTATAGCCTAGCCTGAGAGACGGATGAATGGCCTGTAACTGTCGTAGGAAAATGGAAGTATTCTAAGAGCCATATACTACAATTACAGCATTCCATTCCCTGTCATGGTTGGCCGCCACATTCACCAAATACCCTATGTCCCTGAAGTCACAAAACAGGATTCCAGGAGGAAAACTGTCCCCATCTTTATAAATTTGTATATTATCAAATGCCAACTGCTGGCATCCACTCGAGGCTAAAGATGGCACACAAGAAAACACAGGCTGACCTAGGAGTGGGTGCCCTGTTAGAGATGGCCCCTTCCCCAAAATCATTTATTCTAGTATACTGGAAGGAGAAGAGGGAAGAGGCCCAGAATCACTGCCGAGAGCTGAAGAAAGAGCGGACAATTAAACAAATCTTTATAGCTCTTTTGACGAAAAAGGGTAAAACCTTAGGGGCAGACACAGCACAGAAGGAGGCTGGGACCAAACTGAACGGACGGCATGAAGAATGTCCCATCTACGGTGTCCTGGTTTGCACGGGCTCACACTTACAAAAGCATTAAGTTAACACTGTAGGAGGGAGATCAGATACTGCAAGAATGAAAACCTAAGACAAAAATACGCTCTTCGGTGGAAGGAAGGTTAAACTCCAGGTTCTACTAATAAACCTGTCCTGCTCCTCTTCATTATTGGAGGGGGGGAAAAGTGTTTTCAATAATGTACACAGAAAATATCTCAAAAAGGGATGGGGTGGGTTTGGAGAAGGGGAAACATTCACTGTCCACTTCTGTAGTGTTTGGATTTTTTCTTTTTTGTAATGCATTGCATGGTAATGTACAATGTTAAAGTACTAACTGCTTTCAGGCTGACGGGAGGTGCTGTAGGAAATGCTGAAAGAAAGATTACCCATTGTCACTGTCTTCAAGGAGTTCAGCCATCAGCTAGAGAGAAAATATAGAAACACCCACCTTGAGCACACACAGGAAACTAGTAAGACTCAAGGAAATAGGATACAGAATAGTAAAGGCCAAATATGTTTCTTGAAATGTTAATGTGAGATGGCTCCATGGAGCAGATGGGGGTGGGGGGGATGGAAGGGGGATAGAGGGGGGGCTCAGGCTAGAGACAGCAGAGGGGCCTGGGTTTCCTGAAGATTTACAGGCAATCCAGTAAGTAACAAGCAGTGCAGGGAGGGCCTGGGGACCTGGCAAATGGCACAGTGTCTCCCTGGCTCCAGTCCATCTGTTCCTGAAGATGCCTACAGACACAAACATGTGGCTAATAAAGCAATTTCACATCCCTGTTCAACAAATCGAAGGAGTCTGCAGAAATTTAAACCTGTGTGGCAAAATCTGTATCAGCCTCAGCCAATAACATCGTCCATCATCCGATTCTGTCACTGCCTGAGGGCTCTGAAAATTCACAGGAAAGAGGTCAATACTCAGAGCTCAGCAAATTCCCTTAGAGGTTACTTAACTGTATAAAATGGACATGTTTATCAACCAGAGAATAATATGGCTAAGGTCCGGGTTTTTGAGACGTATCACCACACTTTTATGTAATACTGTCTCATTCATTGCTTGTTTTATACACACAGTGTATTTCTCCCAAATAGATTACATGTGGGTAAGGAACACACTAACATGGTACTTATGTCATCATACTACCACGCTATTTGGAATGACCCTGTATTACCTGTCCCACCCTAAAAAGGGTGCTGGTCCCTGAGGCCCCAAGAAGAAGAAATGGGACCCGCTGCTTCCAAGTCACAAAATGGCCGAGCAAATTCATGAGTCAACAACTTAGGTATAAACTAAATACCTTATTAGAGGCATATTCCAAAGACTTGCCAATGTTTGGATGCCAATGTTTATTTCCCTTTGTTAACTATTTTTTTTTGAAGATCTCATAGGGAGTTGGACATGATTGGTTGCTTCTTTTTTTTATTGATTTCAGAGAGGAAGGGAGGAGAGAGAGATAGAAACATCAATGATGAGAGAGAATCATTGATCAGCTGCCTCCTGCACGCCCCCTACTGGGGATCAAGCCTGCAACCCAGGTATGTGCCCTTGGCTGGAATCGAACCTGGGACCCTTCAGTTAGCAGGCTGACGCTCTATCCACTGAGCCAAGCCGGCCAGGGCTTGGTTGCTTCTTTTAAAGGAAGCAATTAGTCAATGGTGAACATCAGCTTGCCATTTTATAAAATAGTTTTATGTCTGAATCAAAAACATCAATCCACCTGAAAATGTGTCCTGAACATTTATTGTTAATTCTTGTCATCTGCCCAGCACCTCACCCCCTTTTTCGGGTATAGCTCCACGTGGTTCCCAGTTCTTACATCCCTGCACACCCCACTTCACTGTTCTTATTATGACGTGTTTTATTTTTTAAGTGCATAGGACTTTATAAGTTCCCTGTATATAAATTATATTTTGTTGGTACCTGCTCACAGGTCCACTTTGGTAGATAATTGTCCAAAAAGTTAAACTGTAGTGAAGGCAATAAATGTGACCATATGAGATACCAAACACCCACCACCAGTAGGGTTTTTTGATGACCATATCTGGGTAAATGAACTAGTTCCTAAGTCTACAGTACTTTCAGATGCCTACAAGGGACCTGCCATCTGTTCTCAGGCAACTGCCAAATCAACATCGTAGTATTATGATGATGGTAGTGTTCACAGAATTTTTCTGTTATTTTTCTCTAACCTACCACTATTATTTATATAAGAGAGCAGAGGGAGAAGTGAGGTACTCATATATGATACAGCCTGGATGGGCCTTAAAAATATTGATTGCCCTGGCCAGTGTGGTTCAGTTGGTAGGAGCATCGTCCTGTACACCAAGAAGTCACAGGTTCAATTCCTGGTCAGGGCACATGCCCAGGTTGTGGGTTCGATCACCAGTTAGAGCACGTGTGGGAGGCAACTCTCCCCTCCTCCTCCTCCTCTTCCTTCCCTCCCTCCCTCTCTCTTCCTCTCCCTCTAAAATCAATAAAAGCATGTCCTTGGGTGAGGATTAAAAACAAACAAACATTTTACTAAGTGAAAGAAACAAGTCAGAAAACACAAGATATTATATGGTTCTACTTACATGAAAGGTCCAGAATAGGCAAATCCAAAGTCAGAAAGTATATTAGCGGTTGCCCGGGGCTAGCGGGAGGTGAAAATGCATATAGGCATGGGATGACCAATGGGTATGGGATTTCTTTTGGAAGTGATAAAAATGTTTGGAATTAGTGGTGACTACACAACTCTCTGAGTATATTCAGATCTATTCAATTGTATACTTTATGAGGTAAATCTTATGGTATGTAAATTATGTAAGAGACAGATGGAGACACACACACACACACACACACACACACACAGGCACTCAAGGCCAGGAAAACAACAAGAGAGGAGAAAAATCTTCAGTTTTTCCTCTTTTGCTTACCCAAGCAGTCCCCAACAAGAGAGAGGTTATCTTCCTAAGTTCAATCACAAGTCAACCATTACATTTATGGGATTTTCTCGTAGAAGTGGTGATTGGAGGTCCTCAGGAAAGACTAACTTAAGGAAATTATTCTGGTCGGGTGGGAAGAGGAGTTAAGACAGAGGCCAAGGGTGAGTCAAGAGAAGTTTTCTGAGGTGATGGAGGAATGGAACTTGGCTCCAGAAGACGGAGGGCAAGAAGGAGGTTTAATGAAGGAGAGAATAGTAGGCAGGTTCTCCCAGCAAGGATCATGGGCCTCACCCAAGGAGGATTTCAGCCATTGCGGAGGTGTGAAGAGAATTGGAGGAATGTAAGAACAGTAGCAGGAATCCAAGCTGATTTCAAAAGTGGGGATGAGGTCACTGACTGCAGTAAGGAGACAGGGGAGGGAAGAAAACTGTACCCAAAAGAGAAAGAAAAGATGCCTGCTTCCTATGGTCAGAGAACTATTGGAGTCATATGTGCATAGAAAATAAACTGATGATATAATCTGGGACTACATTTAACAACCTAAACAGGCTTTCTATTCAATAGCTTTCATAAGCCTCTTTGATATAAAATGCTCTTTCTGATTCAGATTTCATAATAATGGGTGGAATATTTAAAATGCACTAGGTCCCTAGCTGGCTTGGCTCAATGGCTAGGGCATTGGCCTACGGAGTGAAGGTCCCGGGTTTGATCCCAGTTAAAGGAACATGCCCGGGTTGTGAGCTTTCTCCCCCGTAGGGGGCGTGCAGGAGGCAGCTGATCAATGATTCTGTCTCATCATTGATGTTTCTATCTCTCTCTCTCCCCTCTACCTTCTTCTCTGAAATAAATAAAAATATATTAAATAAATATCAATGGAAAATTATCCTCTGGTGAAGAGTAACAAAATTTAAAAATGTTTATAGCTATTAAATCCCCGTTAATGCTACTATAAAAATCCACCCCATCATGCAAGAAGCCTTTCCCTTGGGGCTTAAGTGTTCCATCTGTGGAGCAGTGGATGTGTAAATATGAAAAGCCCTAGCCTAATTTTCAAGGAATGAGTCCAAACTTGAGGTGATATATCATCTTCAGAAGCCAAAAGCTGTCTTTCTGTTTTAAATATATTTTTATTGACTTAAGAGAGGAAGAGAGAGAGGAAGAAGGATAGAAACATCAATGATGAGAGAGAATCACTAATCAGCTACCTCCTGCATTCGCCCCTACTGGAGATTGAGCCTGCTACCTGGGCATATGCCCTGACCAGGAATCGAACTGTGACTTCTTGGTTCCTAGGTTGATGTTCAGCTACTGAGCCATACTGGCCAGCTGGGCTGACTTTCTGTTTTAATGAGGGGTCCTCAGAGACCTGCAGCCTGGCCTCTTCTGTTTACAGCGGTTCCAAAGTCCAAGTCCCCGTGTCTGTCTGTCTCTCTCTCTCCTCACCCCCTCCCCCACAAGTTCCAATGGTCTTTATGTTACTTGACCCATTCAGTTAAAATTCTTTTCCCTCTTGTGACCAATACTTTTCTCTCAATTACTAGAGCATAATTGCCTATAGTACTGTCTTGGCACTTGCATACATGTTTAGTTAATATTTCATGTAAATAGGTTTTATCTTCCTACTTAGACAACTCCAGACCATGTTTTATAGATCTCTTTACAGAGTCAATGGCAAGCTGGTTCTATACTATTACTAGAAAAAAAGTCAAACATACCATTTATATACATTTGTTTTGACAGGAGGTGGGTGGTTGATGTGAAATGACAGTTTCATTCTGGAAAGTTTCTAAGTAAAACCACCATGTTATATAGGAGACCATAAAAAAATTAAAGCCAGGCCTGCCCAGTGTTGCTTGGAGGCTGAGCACTGACCTATGAACCAGGAGGTAAAGGCTGGATTCCTGGTTAAGGCACATGCAGGGTCGGGGGCTCTATCCCCAGCAGGGTACACACGAAGCAGCCAATCAATGATTCTCTCTCATCATTGATGTTTCTATCTCTCTCTCTCCCCCTCCCTTCCTCTCTGAAATCAATAAAAATATATTTTTAAAAAATAAAGTAAATCATTGCTTTAGCTGATTAAATGCTCCATCAAAATTCTTGGTCACTCAAATAAATGCCCATGTTTAAAGAAGTCTGGCCTATAAATACAGGCACAAATAATTGTTACTCTATACATGTAATGTGAAAGATGCAATTAGGTGCTTTTACCTCATTTTCCTATAGGTATCACTTGTCCATAATCATATAAACTCAAGGTCAATGTCTTTTGCCATGTCCACAGCTTAGCAGAAAGACTCGTACTCAAAATTTCAGCTCATAAATGTTGATGAGTGACAACTCCCAAAGTAATCTCGTCTTTAATTTATTTTTCTTAAATCCTCACTTGAAGATCTATTTATTGACTTTAGAGAGAAGGGAAGATGGAGAGAAGGGAAGATGGAGGTAGAGAGAGAGAAAGAGAGAAACATTGATGTGAGAGAGAAACATTGATAGGCTGCCACCTGTACATGCCCCAACCAGGGATCGAACCCACAACCTAGGTGTGTGCCTGTCCAGAAAACAAATCCGCAGACATTTTGGTGTACAGGTGATGCTCCAACCAACTGAGCCACCCAGCCAGGGCCAATTTCTTGTTTTGTTTCTTAATGCTCCTTTGTACACAAGCTTTCTTCTACCACTTCTATAATGCCACTGTTTTTTAGAAATAAAAATTTCTCATTATTCAGAAGTAAACACTAAATATTTTGGTGTATCTCCTCCCAACTTTTGAAATTCAGATTTTATGAGTGTCGATGGAAAAAATATTGATTCTACTTAGTTTATTAATATTTTCAAGCTAAATGTTGCACTTTTTAAGACTCCTTTTCCTACTTCTCCTAATTCCTGTTGATTCCACAAAATAAAACTACAACCATAAACACCCATCACATTTACCTTTTGCATAATAAAAGTTTTTGTTTTAGTTTCGTTTCAAATACAATGCCGGTTTCCCAAAAGTCCAGCTTATTTTCTCATCACCACAGGTCTAACACCACTGAGGCAATTTGGTCAGAGGTCAGGAATGTGGGCCTGCCGCCCCTGGGTGTGGGAAATCATTTACAGAATGCATAAACATCCCTTCGCAGCTCTCTGCCAACCGCCAGGCTGCCTCAGCATGCTGAGATCTCCACGCTACCCACGCTACCCACGTGAGGGACCCAAGCTCTTACCTTCCTTCGGAACTGTAGATGGTAGCACATTCAAGTTCAGACCTAAGTATGTATCTCACCAGCCTCGTACATATAAAATGTCTGAACATGTGGCCACGGTCAATATTAATACTAATTTTTCCTGAAGCACGCCTGAGTGTTGAACGTTTACAAGCTGAAAATTTGAGAGGCTCCCTCTTCACCCAACTTGTGCGAAGGGAGTGCTTTCAGATGAAGCTTTTCTCTGCGTGGAAAAAAAGCTGGTGTTTTCAGTTTTCACAGGGAGAGGCTCGAGGTAGATGATGGAGATGGGAGAGTTCAGTTCCCTGCGATTCCACTTGGTATGTCCCTGTGATGTTTCCAACTACTAAGGAGCAGGAAGAAGGGTGATGAGTGACTGAGAGATGAGTCAGATGTTCAAGCAAAGAAGTTTAAGGAGAATAGAAAGATTCAGCGCTCACTGGGCCATGGACGGGAACCAACTCGACTCTTTCATCTTTGCGACGATAAATCGGCACTTGACAAGTGATTACAGGCCTGATTTCTACATTTAAAAAATCAAATGGACATGGTATCCACTACACCAGTGAAGCCACCTTCCCTGTGAAATATCTCACTGAGTCTGATACTCCGACACCAGATGGGTGTCCTGGAATTAATTCAACCCTGATGCTAATTACCAGGAGTTAGGGCGAACCCCACAGGGAAAGGGCTCTGTCCCACAAAACTAATCCCACTTCAGATGCCGGTCCCCAGTCCCAGGCCACTGTACTTCTGACTGAGTGGCTATAAATTCAGGGGTTCCCATGACAACCCCTCATCGGGTTCAATCATTTGCTAAAACAACTCACAAAACTCAGGACAACATTTTACTTATGTCTGCCGTTTATGATAAAGTGTCTAACTCAGGAACAGCCAAATGGAAGAGGTTCATGGGGCAAGGTATGGCAGTGGGCAGAGCTTCCACCTCTCTCAGGGCACATCACCCTCCCAGCAGCACACGGATGTGTCCCCCAACCCAGAAGCTCCCCAAACCTGGTCACATTTAGGGAGTTTTAGGCATTTTATTATGTAGGCATGATTGATGAAATCATTGGCCATCAGTGGTTAAACTCAATCTCCAGCTCCACCTTCCCTGCAGATTGGTGGGTAGGGCTGAAAACTCCCACCTTCAAATCACTTGGTGTTTCCAGTGGCCAGTACTGTCTGCTTAAGGCTATGTGTGTGTGTGTGGGGGGGGGGGGGGGGGGGGGGGAGGGGTCTCGCCCTCTGTCACCTCATTAGCATAAATCCAGGTGTGATGAATGAGGCTCTTTATGACTAAACTACTCAAGAAAATTCCAAGGGTTTTAAGAGCACTGTGCCAGGAACTGGGGACAAAGACAACATTTATTTCTTATTATTCCATAGTTAAAAGCAATTCCTGAAAATGAAGTAGCGAGTGGTTTACCTCACCTTTTTTCCTTAGGGATACTGACATTTAAAGCCACTGAGTAAAGAACACAAGATAAGGTGGTAGCTACACTATCAATACAAGATACATTGCACTATAAAAAGATAAATTCCTCTTAACGTCTTTCGTTCACCACCTCAGAATTCAGAATGAAGTCTAGAGAAGACTAAACCTGTATAGGATCCTAGAGGGACAGGAAACTTGATATTCACAATTCTACAGCTCTGAAGACTTCCCATTTCAGAACACCCGTTTGTAACAGAATCCTTACTACAGCACCCCCTCACCCTAAACCTGTCAATACACGACTTGCCTAGAGGGGACGGAAGGTATTTATTTCCCTTGTCTTAAAATCAGTGCCAGCATTCCACACCACTCCCATCTAAAGGTCACTCTGTTGGGTGTGATACTTTAGTTCGCCCTATACTTCTGCTGGGTCCAGATGAAATGGTCTCAGACACCCAAGGAAGCAAACCCGGCAACTATCAATACTCTATATGGGCCTCAGATGTGATTCCCCGAAACAGCCACCTCAGCATCCCCTGGGAACCTGTTAAAAATGCAAATTATCAAGTTCTATCCTGGGCTTCCTGCATCAGAAACTCTGGGAGTGAACCCGGCAATCTGTGTTTTCACAAGGCCTCCACACGGTTCTGATGCCCACTCACATTCCAGAACCACTAGTCTAGACACTGTGGGACTGTTATGTTACTCCTGCTATCAGCACGTAAGATTTAGACATTTTCCTGTTCCACAGAACTGGGAAGTCAGATAAAAAGATAACATCCTCCTGATAACAGATGAGTCAGATGGTTTCTCTGGTTATCTTCTGGATTTACTGAAAGCAAAATTTTTAACCTAGAGGCAGCATATTTTCTTTTCCATAATGTTTTGAGGTTACTCATGACTACTTCTCTATCGCAGGATGCATTCCTTAGCCTTCAAATAAAATTCTTTTTAATCCTCACCCAAGGATATTTTTTTCATTGATTTTTAGCGAGAGTGGAAGGGAGGGGGAGTGGAGATAGAAAAAGAGAGAAACACCAATATAAGAGAAACACATTGTTTGGTTGCCTCCCGCACATGCCCTGACTAGAACCAAGGATCGAATCTGCAACCCAAGTATGTGCCCTTGACTGGGAATTGAATCCATGACCCTTTGGTGCATGGCCCAGTACTTTAACCACTGAGCACATAAGTCAGAGCTCCCCAGACTTCTTTAAAAAGAAAAGTTGATCTGTGAGTTCAGCTCCTACTTCTCCATTCTCTGGCCATTGAATACAGCTTGTGCTGCTGAACGCTTTCCTTTTGGCTAGGTGACACTGAAGGAGACAGATGGTCCTTCCAGGAGATTGGGTCCCTGCAGTAAGGGTCTAGATGATCCAAATTGGTAATAATATAGGCACCTTCCAGAAGGCAGGGACCAAAGAGAGTATTCCCATAGCTCATCATCCAAACTCTCAAGACTAAAGGAAAAACTTCATTGGCTTTAACCCCCAGGAAATTTCCTTCTTATGACAAATGACACAGAAGACAAAGAAACAA
>NW_006383011.1:10346433-10367151 GCF_000327345.1 Myotis davidii
ATGACTGGTTGCCTCCCACACGTACCCAGATCAGGAATGGGACCCTTGAAGACCAACACTCTAACCACTGAACTACACCGACCAGGGCCTAATTTTTCAATGTTTTTCAATTACCCACTAAGTAGGTAATTACTTACTCTACACCAATGAGCTTTGATTCATTTTGTATTTTACTGAACATAACAAAATAGTGTACACTTGGTTACACTTGGCCATTCTGCTGTCAGCCATTTATTTACCAGCAGTATGACCTTGAGCAAGCAACCTATGTAATTTCTCTACGCCTCAGTTTCCTCATCCATACATTGTAGATAATAATAATCTCCTTCACATGGTTGCTATGCAAGTCCTGTCTTCCTTCATAAAAATGGACACCCTTAAGCAAACTTGCACCTGGCTGAGAAGGGTGTAAACGTGGGCAGAGTACCTCCCAGAGCCCCACTTCTTGAGTCTGTTCTGGGGAGAGCCTTGAAGAAAAATATATGCAATGCACTGAGAACAGCTGACACACAGTAAGTACCGTATGAAGTGCTTACTATTATTATCATAGCTGTAATAGTTCAGGGACCTAGAGAACACAGACGGAAAGATCTCCCAGGAAATGGAAAGACAGCTGATCAACACTGAGGACAGCTGGACAGCTCTGGAACTGTGGAAAAGAATAGATACAAAGAGCAAGACACTGCTCTGCAGTTTGCCAGGAAATACACAGGTAATAGATAGCCTGGGACCAGAAAGTAAGTGACTCATGGTCAACGATAACCGGCCACCAACATCAGACTGAACTAAAGGTTCCAATGAGGATTGGAGGAGAAGAAGTAAGAGATCAAAATACAAATCAACCACTAGCATAAGCCAGGATCATGGTTTCCATAAGGTTCCATGTTAATGAATAAGCTAGAAGATAAAGAGTACAAATCAACTACTAGCATAAGCCAGGATCGTGGTTTCCATAAGTTCCATGTTAATGAATAAGCTAGAAGATAAAGCTCTAATTCTAGAGTGACTATCTGGTTAATCATTCATTTATGCCCTCAAATCAGGCAAGCTCAGGAAAGATCTTTACATCACTGCCACTCGAGAAGCAAATTATCCGAAGGCAGGTGAATGGTTTTCCTACAGCTTTTAGTTGGATACTGCCCCAAGGTCCTTTTCTTTCTTCCTCCTTCCTGTTATATTTTCAATTTTCCAGCCAAGCTATTTGCGTGGGACTGATCCCTCCCCACCCTAACCCACCCCACCCTAACCCCAAGCCCCCATCACTCTAGCAGTGTATCCTGATTAGCTGATGTCAGTTGGCATATCCTCTTCTGACTGCAGTGGGAGAGACTCTTAGAGGCACATGACCCAAACCATCACCAATCAAGCCAGCGAGACTGATCCCGGGACCACGGTGTGAGTTCTGGGGGAGCAAAGGTGCTGGTCTTCTGCCGCCTGTCCTTATAGACAGATCTGGGACCTAGGGCTTCGGGCAGCTAGCTATCTTGAGACTACAGGGTCCCTAGAGCCCGCCTGAGAATCAACCCAACACTAGCAAGTAAAGCCAAAAACTGGGAGAAAGAAACTAGTCCTGGTCATACCACTGAAGTCCAGGACAAAGTCTTGCTTAAGGCCAATTTGTCTACTATTGGGTCAATACATTCTCCCTGTCATTTAAACCACTTTGGGTTAGGTTTCCTTTTGCTGACAAGCCAGAGAACTCTAAATTATACAGGCCTCATAATTAGATTACACTGTAAAGGTAACGAAAGAGTGGGCTCTAGTCGCAATGAACAGTAAACTTACCTGTTTAAGTCATGACTACGATTTACTTACTTGTCATAAAGAAAGACATTAGGAAAAAAAAATCACAAGCCCATTTTTCCCATTTGGAAACCATTTTATTTGAAATCTCAAAGTACAGACGTGAGGCCCTGCACAAACTCCACTTGGACCCTTGGTGTCCGTATGTTCGGTCCTGCCAAGCTTTCACATGACAGACCCTTTCCAGATTTTCAGGGCAAAACGCTCCCCACCCCAACGAGGGCCACGGTGAAAGTGTTTTCTAGGTTTTCCACAGCAGCGAGTGAGTGAGTGAGAAATCACTCAGTCAGGATGTATCCTCCCTGCCAATTTTAGTGAATCAGTGGCAGACTTACCTGTCACAGCATCAAATGTGCCCTCACAAGATTAAGCTACAGGTTTTTATATTCAACACCCTTGCATGTGACACCGACTAACGTGAGTCACTCAAAAATGGAGTAGCCTACTGTAAGAGGTCAGGTCAACCAAGCACACAGGCTAGTTTGTGTATTTATGTTCCATTATTTTCACATATAAGATGCACTGAAAATAAGCAAGCTCTTAAAATCCCAGGGCAGCTCTTTCTCAATGGCTATAAAAATCACTCTGCTCTGTATCATGTTGGCCTCAGGGATTGACAGTTCTCCAAATATGGGACTGGTCACCTTATGAAATGGCCAGCTGGCACTTGTGGGACATGTTTAAGTCGCAGTGAGCCGATCTTGTAAGGGAGACAGGGTGGATGATTTTGAAGGGAACTGCCATGCATCCCGGGCCCTCAGGGATGGGCGTGAAGGAGATGTACCTGCCAGAGCCTTGATGCGGGAGCGCTCGAAGAGCCTGGCAGAGCTGTTCTCGTTGTCCCAGTCGTCCACATCCCAGCGGTTGTTGACATCGCTGTACTGCTGTTGGATCTCAATGTTGTCGTAGTCGGTGGCTACTGTGGTCGTCATCTTGAACTGTCTCAGCTGCTCCTCCACATCAGCTTCTCCTTAGCGTTCTGTGGGAAAGAAAAGGGGGGGGAAAACCAAAAACCTAATTAGTCGTCTCAAGGGTGCAGAGTCCTCACATAACCTACTGGGATAAAGGTGAGTAGAAGAGAAAATAATTCACACGTGCCAAGAACCGGTCTCTGGAGTCCATCAAGTCCAGTGCGCTCTTGAACTTGCGCACTGCCTCATAGCGCGTGTGTGACCCGGGCCCAGGGACTTGGCATCTGAGTCTCCGTTTCCCCCACCACCAAAGAGGGAAGATGCTCCCCAGGTTACTGAGGGGACTGAGTGAGACGACGGATGCCCAACAAAGGATGAGTTTTCATCCTTCTTCCTAAAGTTTAAACTTCCCAGTTTTAAAGTGCTATCAGAACTGGATGGACAGCCCCTCGGGGCTTCTGCATGACCGCATTTATTTCTATTATGCATCACCATAAACAACTATTTAGCTTCTCCTGGAAATTCACAAAATGTTATAAAAGAACTGACAGATCATTTCATCTCAACATCTCATTTTCATGTGAGAACACTGGTGCCCGAGATAAAATGAGGTAGACAGGCAAATGGCAACAAGCACAGTACCAGGCACATAAATAAGTAACAACTGCAATTATTTACATTTCTGCGTTGTTATAAATGCTTGCTACCAACCCAATACCACTCCCCAGGGACCCACCCATGGCCACAGTGTTTTACAAGGATAAATGGTGAGCAAGAACCTAGGGCTCAACTTTTGGCCCCCTGCCATCTTCACTATATCACAGTCCCCTCAGAGAATTACGAGGAATACATTTAGCTTCAAAGCAGATATTGCACTGAAGGCTCACTACGTGCTCAGCCTGTTCCAGAGCTAGAGATAATAGAGATAACAGTAAATAAGATAAGGACCAGGCTCTCCTGAAGCTTTTATCTTGGTAGGAGGAGCCAGATAAAAGGCACACAACAAAAGGCAAGACGGTTGAAAGAAAATAAAATAAAAGTGGAGTGATGTGGCAGAGAGAGAACATATTTTAGATCTGGTGGTCAGGGAAGGCCCCTCTGAGGAGGTGTTTATTTAAACTGAGATCTCAAAAAGGAACAGGTCAAAAGGAATAGCCTTCCAGGCGAAAGAAACAGCTTGTGTAAAGGCCCTACGGTGGGAAACAACACGGCTTGCTAGGGGAATGGTGGGGTCAGTGTGTCTGGAGTCTGTCTGTCTGATGGGCATGGGGGGGGGGGGGGTCTGTGAACCTAAGTGTGATGGAAGGCACTGCAGGATTTTAAGCTAATAACTGACACCACGGGACGTATGTTTTGAAAAAGATCAATCCTGGTGCTGCAGGAAAAACACATTCTAGGAGTCAAAGATGAGCTCCAAATCCTTACAGGTTCAGTTAAATTCCTGCATGTTTTATATACAAAGCTATCTGGGTAAGTTAAGAAGAGGAGAAGAAAGATGCCCCACCCCTTTATTGGTAAGGAAGATGTTCCCCACAGTCCTGTCCCACTCCCCTATCTTTTAAAAAAAATATATTTTTATTGATTTCAGAGAAGAAGGGTGAGGAAGAGAGAGACAGAAACACCAACGATGAGAGAGAATCATTGATCGGCTGCCTCTTGCATGGCCCCCACTGGGGATCGAGCCCACAACCTGGGCATGTGCCCTCGATCGGAATCGAACCCAGGACCTTTTAGTCCACAGGTCGACACTCTAGCCACTGAGCCAAACCAGCCAGGGCCCACTCCCCTATCTTAAGATTCAATGATTTTTTTAAATCATATTTTATACCTGGATGCTCATTTAGTGGAAGCCTCATTCATTCACTGGGCACCAAGAATATGAACACGGACCAGAGTTAGCAGCTCAATCACTAGAGTTTGTGCACGAATAAAACCAGGCCGCCACCCAGCAACCACAAAATGATCACTTGAGCTGATTTTCTCCCCTCACATATGCCACAAAACAAGGAAAATAAAGCCACCTGTGTTGAAAAGAAACAGTTCTCTGATTGTGCTTGAAATGTAGATTTTCTCAAGTTCTAGCACGCAACCAGGGTTCCACGATAAGTAAATTAAGCGGAAACAAATGAACTGTACCTCAACTAGTATAATTATTGGTGGCAGAAGCATAGAACTGCCTACCCTGTTGTCATTAGCTGTTTTCTTGCAAGCTACCCAAGAACATCGCCAATGCGCCCCAAATATTCCTAAGGAAAAAGCACTGTGTCCACCTTCGGACTGAGCCACACATCTGTAACTCAAATAGTCAGAAGCATCTTGGATGGGATGAAATCCGGGATTCTCAACAGGCAGACAAAATCAATCCCAACAACGTAAATGTATCAGTAGAGTAATTTTAACAACTACATTAGCAATGCATTGATAAGATTTACAAAAAACAAAAAATTTCAGAAACCCAAGTCAGTTAAGTATATTCTATTGAGTGATGTTATAATTGCTCTTAATATTCAGTCATAACCATCTTCCAACAACAACAACAAAAAATTGATACTGTCATTTGAACCTGGAGATGGTTAATTTTCTTGACTATTACCAATGACTTTCATAAAATTCAGCCTTGGAGGATACTATCTCGGGGGGGGGGGCGGCAGAATTATGAAAGTGCTATTTTTTTTAAAAATATATATTTTTTATTGATTTCAGAGAGGAAGGGAGAGATAGAAACAAAAATGTTGAGAGAGAATTATTGATTGGTTGTCTCCTCCACACATCCCACTGGGGCCTGCTCCCGCAACCCGGGCACGTGCCCTGCCTGGGAATAGAAGAGTCATGACCTTCTGGCTCATAGGTCAATGCTCAACCACTGAGCCACGCTGGCTTGAAAGGACTATTAATACCAAATTTCTGAAAGCACCCAATCCAAGGTGAAATCTAACCACGTCGGTCCAGATTTGTTTTGGCTATTTGGTGCCACCTGCTGACCACTGAGAACAAGCCACACCTCAGCCTCCAGGGCAGCTACCAATCTGTGCCCGGACTTCAGCACATCTGACTCTTGAGTAAGCCCAACCACAATCCTTCCCAACCCCATGAATCTTTTCCTACCACTGATTTAGCCCCCAAATCACCAACTACTTTCCACAAATTTCTCAACAAGCCAGTGTTAATTCTTTCCTTAAGCTAAAAACAAGTCCTTCAGAGAAGGTAAGCACATTTCTTTTCTAAGAATTCTTTTTAATGGTGTTCTTAACACCATGGTGCTTTAAAACAAAGAGGAGTGTGGGAAGAGGAGTTCTTACTAGCCCGCCCGGCGTGGCTCAATGATTGAGTGTCGACCTATGAACCAGGGGGTCACAGATTCCCAGTCAGGTCACATGCCCAAGTTGTGGGCTCCATCCCAGTAGGGAGCGTGCAGGAAGCAGCCAATCAATGATTCTCTCTCATCATTGATGTTTCTATCTCTCTCTCCCTTCCTCCCTGAAATCAATAAAAAATAAAAATAAAAAGTTCTTACTAGTCTGTGTACAGAAGAAATATTGATGCCATAAGGTATCCTTTTTATTGGATTGCTTCACTCAAGTGTTTAAGAATTCGGATATCAGAAACATTTCTGAATTTTTCAGGGCACTGTCAAAGCAAAACATCCCACATCCCCACCAGAGCAATGGCAAAAGGGTGCTTCTAGGTAGTCACGAGCAACAACAGAGTGACCTGAGGGTAAAGGAACAGTCAGAGTCAAGGGGAAGGGCATGGATGGACAGGTGAGTGTGTCCATGGCGTGGGAAGTCCCGCAAAACAACATGCTACAAACATCATCTTCCAACCCATTTCAACAAGGGCTGTGCCAGCTGTGAAGGCAGTTTATAGCACACATACAGGTGCCCCCCCAAAGGTTATCTATAAAGGGCTACATCTTCCCAAGATGCTATTAGCCATGGGCCCCAAGGGCCAGTGAAGAAGCAATCTGTACTTCCCAAATGGCGGTGGGAAGATCAGGAGAGAAGAGAGGAGGGCTGTCCATGTTGGAATTCTGCCATTAGGAAATCTTAAGAGAAGTATTTAAGGTTGGCAGGAGGCAACACAATCTCCTCTCCTAGAGAAGGGTTTCCATTGCTTCTACTGACTCAGTGATGGTCCAGAGTCCACCTAACTTGATCACCATGGCAGGAATTCATGAACTAATCCCTGAATAGATACAATTCAATAATATCCTGGGTGTGTCATGGCTAATATCCATGTTTTTGGAGGCTTGGTTTTGAGAAGATGGTTGAAAGTACATATCTACCTTTGCTGCTCTTCTTCATCTCGTGTGTGTGTGTGTGTGTGTGTGTGTGTGTGTGTATAAAAATAAGGAATATGTAAAAACAAGCCAAGCCTCCTCCCTCAAATATCTTCTTTAATCCTATGTTCTATGAACTAGAATTTTCCAAAAAAATATATGGAAATTCCAAAAGCTTTATCATTTTCTGCTTCAATACGAATATAATTTCATTTCTGGCAGACCAAGGCAGAAGTGGATGAGGAAACGATTATCCACCTAAACCTATGAGGCAAAGAGGTTCCTCCAGCCCTGGCATGTGCTACCACAAGGCCATAACCACCAGGAGAGAAACTGAAGCGTTCTATAGTTGTCCTCTTTATTGATTACAATTCTGAAAGTCAGTATCTGGCAATGCCCAGACAGAAAACACTTCATCTGTTCTGTTACTTTCCACGATCCCAAATAGATTTTCCATGTCACACAGGTATAGGACGACGGGTTTTTTCTTTATAGTTTATTTATCTCCAAGCTTCCCTCCTCTGCCCTCTTGTGTTACTCTACAAAATCCCTGGGTGACATTACCTACTCGCGTCTTTGGCTCCTACCCTGGGCTGACTACTGCTCCCTGGGTGGCTAACTGCTGTTGTCTCCTATGGATCATCAAGTCAGTGTCTAAAGCGAAACTCATAATTCCTCCTTACAAGCCCTATTTTTCTTCTGTCAGGCCCCCTGGTTGCTTGTACCTCCTCAAAATCCACTGAGTTAGCTCAAGCAATAGTTTCTTACCCTGCACCTCACCTCTTATTTTAACCCCTAACCCATTCCCCTACACTGCCACCAGAGGGACCTTTCTCATTTCATTCCTATGAACAGACCAACCGATGGCCATGCCTTCCAACAATAAATCCCTACGCCTTCAGAATAATGCCAGAGTCCAAAATGAAACTCTTCATGACGGGGCCCTGCCCAGCTCTCCAGCCACGTCTCAATACTCTTGTCCTAAGCTCACTATTCCTGTCCCAGGCGCTTATAGCTCCTGAGGGAAAGGTTGTGCCCTTATTTTGCCTCCAAAACTACTACCTGGAAGAGCTCTCTACTCAAATCCAACCTCCACCAGGAAGCAGCTACTACCCACTCACCAGCACCTGGTCTAAATGAGACAACCTGAGAGAGCCTGCATAGGTACTCCACTCCCTCCCAGGCACTTAAATACTTCTGATCTATTACTTACCATCATAAGACTGTTTCATAATTACTAAACATCTACTGACTTATTGTCACTAGGCCATAGACTCTTGGGATCATGTCCCAGTCATACTGTCTTTATCTCTCTCATCTCCTAGCGGGGTGCCTCAAAACATTATGTGCTTGCTAATTATTTATTTGTGGGACAGCTGGGTGGGTGAAAGACTGGTAGGTAGAGGACTGGAAGGTGAGGCGGAAGAAGAGATGTCTATGCAAGCCACCCTGGTACTATCTCCATCCGTCACAAAGCCCCAAACACACAGTCCTCTGAGCTACATGGACTTGGCGAGCACTTGCCTTCAAGCAGTCACATTTTAGATGAGGCTGCTAACTGAACACGGACACACATTGAATAAGGTGCTTCTCCCTGTACATATTAGCATTTAAGTTTCCCTCTTTAGTTTTTATTTATAAAGATAATTTTTTTTGTCCGAACTACTCAGATTTCAGAGATCAAAGCAACAGGCAGGAGCACAAATACACATGTACAAACACACACTTCGTTAATACCCAATCTTAATTAAAGGCTCAAATAAATTAAATAAATTTTTTTTAAAAAGGTGACTAAGATTTGCCAATTCTTTTTTTCAGAAGGAAAACCATATGCTAACAATTACTTTGGCAGAATTCACAGACCCAAATGCTCTGCAGACACTTAAAACCCTCTCACTTTACTCATTAAAGACTTGAAAAAGCATACACTGAACTGGTGGCGTGTTATCTGGAAAAAAAAAAGTTCTGCTCAGGGACTTTAAGGGACCAAACTTTGTGCCTGAGAATTTCCGGAAACAGACCTGATAGAGTTTTGCCTCAACCCTCCAACTATTCAGCTGCCAGAAAGCAAGGGAGACACACCCTGCTTGCAACCTGCTCGCGGAAGCACCCTGCAGAATCTATAAAACAGCCTGTAACGAGGACTCTCTGCAAGAAACCACATCTAGACCCTCAGCGAAGAATAAGCTCGGCTAACCTACTGCTATTCAGGCTCATGGAGCTAGCTCCACATAAAGGCCCAAGACACCATACTAGACATCCCATGTTCTCTGCTCACAAACAAGACGTGGCTATTTCAGCTCTTACCTAGAAAACAGCCGACCACCAGACGCCGCTGCATGAACGTTCCTATGGCGCACAAACGATCCAAGAGCAGCAAACATTCCTTCCTTATCACGGCACACCTATGCCAGAACCAGCCCTGCTTCATCTTCTCCCACACCCCACCCCTTTATCTATAGCCAAGTCTTTCAAAACAGCTTCCATCTTTCTTCCCCAAACTCATTGTATAGAAAGGCCCCATCAATTCTAGGATGCAGATGACTGTGTCTTCTCCATCTAGCCCTGCTGCTGGTGGTTTAGATTGCATGCCCCAGGCCCTGGTCCCTTTCCTGGCTAGCACATGGTTCAAGAAATCCTTTCCTTCAGAAAAACTTTGGGCCTTGAAAGTTATTGTTTAACAGTATCATTCACTTTTTAAATTTTCTAGGTTACTTGCAGTTTTACAGAAACATGTCAACTGTACAAAAAGCATGACACAGCTGTACAAACGGGCCAAAATTCACGGAATCAGACCATTTGGAAAGAGAAAGGCGCTCAGAGACTTAATAATTAAACCTCGTTAACAAAGGTGGTCTTCAAATACTCTGTACTAACTTTTGTATGTTTTATCGGTGACAGAATATGTTAATTGTGAATTCATCAGATTTTCCTTAAAATTCCCTGCATATACATCCAAAATCCTAATTATTTTATCTTCTTGGTAGGTTAACATTATAAAATACCCTATTTTCTCCCTATTCACTTTTATTGAAAGTAATATTGGCCTATTATATTTTTTTCCATTCTATTATTTCATCTTCTTGAGTCATTTTATTTTAGGTATGTCTCTTCCTTTTAAAATCCAATCTAAGAGTCTCTGCCATTTAGTTGGCAAATATAATCCCTTTACATTTATTAGGATTACTGAAACCTCAAAACAGATTTTGAGGTTTCAACCAACTTATTTTGTTTTCTATCTTAATTATTAACATGTGGAAACTGGGGCCTACACCCAAGAGTTAAACAACTGAATCGTCACACTGCTATAATATCTTTAATTATATCTGTAATATCTTTATCATCACTGAACCCAGAACCACAAGAACTCAATCTAATCTTTAAAATGTAGAGAGCAGATGAGTCTAACAGCCAAAGAAAACTCTAATACTATTATAAATAACTTAACTTTCTTGCTGGATTACTTTACTGTATGTAGGCATGGGTCCTTTTTTTATTCAGTCCTCCCCAGCAAAAATTCTGAGGTAGTTATTATTAGCCTTATTTTACAGATAAATAAACTAAGGCTTTCTGTGGTAACACAGCAAGGAAATGAGGAAGCCAATAGGATTTTAACCAATGTGTATGACTCCAAAGCCCTGCTTTGAATGAATAGCTTAGCCTACATTTTGAGGTACAATAACTTTAATAATGGCCCATATGAGAAAAATATCTAATGAACTCAAGGTTCTTCAATACATGAGAAAATAAATTTTTGTCATAGTATCCCAAAGGGACTAAGACACCTTCATTCCCAATATTCAGAAATAATCTCTTTCCTACACAGATGAAAAATGCCACTGAAAGGCTGGTTCTAGTTTTATGAACAAAGTTCTAGGGGAAAAAATAACTTTTTAACATGGGCAGGTTACACCAGGCTCTGCTGTTTGGAGGAGCAAAATTAACTCTTACTATAAAGAAAATTATTTTTAAAGATTTCACTGGAGAAAAATATACTGACTATAATTCATTTTATTTTCTTCTATGGCTTAAGAATTTATATTACCAAGAGCACATTTCTACAATAAGAAAGAGTATTATGTAGGGGGAACAACAGCGCATCTTCCTCCATTTTAGAGTAAACTGCACAAAGAACAGTAAAATTATAAACAGATTTACTGAGAGCGTTGAATGAAAATTCTTACTATTCTGCATACTTATTTATCCTCATTTACTATTTGTACATTAAAAAATTTAGCAAAGTATCTGATTTCTTTTCCCCCATCTGCATGGTGCAGTCTAGATTCTAAATATAAATCTGTAAGCCCTAAAATATTTAAAACTAGGTTTACTTTGAAAACAGATTTTGAGAGAAAGATAAGCTTTTCCAACATCTACCTAATAAATCTTAAAATAACCTACCTTGAAACAAATGAAAAAATTTTAAATGATTTCTACTAAGGGCTATCTTCACGTAACTAACTGATAGTTGAAGGCCATCCTTGTTTTGTTTTTTTTTTCTCTTTACAGGGAGAAGCAATTCAACCTGAAATCATGAACTCACTGCAGATCTAACACTGATCTTATGGCCAATAACCATTTTGGTCTTACCCTTACTTCCTGGTAGTTTTAAATTACTTTACAATATAGATTTAATGGCATTGCTACCAAAATGCCGATTCTGAATTTTCATTGCTTGGCATGTCACTGCCTTATTTTTTGTAAAATTGCATAAATCAGTATCGTTTGTGCCTGAACAACAGAGGCAATAACGGGTTTTCTATCTGGAAGCTGACTTTTACTCCGAGAGCAGCCAGTGCCTAAATTCTCTGCCGATCTATCAAGTAAAAAGGTATATCTCAAATACCGGGAATAACGATCAAATGAAAAAAAATATGCAAACTTGTAATGAAAAGCAACACTACATGAAAGGTGGATGAGGCTCACACGCCTATACACTAAGCTCCATGAAAACCAGGGTCTTCTCCGTTCTCGTCATCTTTCTGTCACCAGCACCACGCGTAAGCCACAGCAGCTGCTTAGAAACAGCTGTGAAATAGCGGTAACA
Source organism: Myotis davidii (assembly GCF_000327345.1). Lineage (NCBI taxonomy): Eukaryota > Metazoa > Chordata > Mammalia > Chiroptera > Vespertilionidae > Myotis > Myotis davidii. The sequence continues at coordinate 10,358,474 of NW_006383011.1, forward strand.
TGGTAGGCGGTAGGAGCAGTGGCACTCCAGAGCAATCTAACTCTAAAACACAGTGCTTCTGTCTGCCTAAATAACATGTATCCTGAACCCCAGTAAGAGTCTCATTGTTACCTAAGCAGCAACCGTCTCTTCACTCGGCTTCATTTAGCAAAGGATGAATTTTTATAAGCAGTTTATTTTCAACTGTTGCAAAATAAGCCGTATCTGGATAGGAATGGAGTCAGCACTACTAGTCATTTCACAGTATCATTGGAGATGAATAAACATACTTATCTTTTTTTTAATATATTTTTTTGAGTTTTTACAGAGAGGAAAGGAGAGAGATAGAGAGTCAGACACATCGATGAGAGAGAAACATCGACCAGCTGCCTCCTGCACACTCCCCACTGGGGATGTGCCCGCAACCAAGGTACATGCCCTTGACCGGAATCGAACCTGGGACCTTTCAGTCCGCAGGCCGACGCTCTATCCACTGAGCCAAACCGGTTTCAGCAACATACTTATCTTAATACGTAATATTTTAAGAACCATTCCTCTTTGCAAAATGATCATCTCCAAATGTCCCAAGGTTTCAATACTATTAAATTTTCTGAGAGCAATTCAGACAACTCCAGTTGCTTGGGTTAACTAACACTTGAGCAGCAAGCCTTCCCCTTTTGTATGCCCAGTAAATATTTCCCAAACTTACTTAGAAATCTGTAAACTTTCAAATAAACAAAATGAGTAAAGGTTGGCCTACGGTACTTGAAAAGGAGAAGTGAAGTCAATCCTAGAAAAACCATTCTAATATTTACCATTTTAATACAATCAAACCACTATGACTAAAATTTGTTTAAACTTGATCAATTTGCAAAATAAACTTTCTAATGACAACTTAACAATGTACAGTGGGGCCTTGACTTACGAGTGTCCTGATTAACGAGTTTTTTGAGATACCAGCTGTCTCTCTGCCGATTTTTTCCATTGAGTTGACAGAGTAATTTGAGTTAATGAGCTCCTTAATGAGCTCGGTCTCGGAAGGAATTAAACTCGTAAGTCAAGGCCCCGCTGTATCAGGCTATAATCAATTCAAATGCTGCGCATTACTGTTTAAAAGCTTGATCCTAAAGGTGCTCCATATCAAGCCTGATAAACGAAGGTCAGCTGAAGTAAATGTCAGAATTCACATTTACTCCCCTCACGGCCACCCCCCTAACCCCACCCACCCCAGCCTGGTCGCCCCACGCAGCCTGCTGTTCAGTCATTTGGTCGTCCCTCACTAATCCCACTGCCAGCCTGGTCGTAGGCAGCCATCTTCTGAGGGTGTGAGGATTAATTTGCATATGACCTCTTTATTATATATGATGATTTTCCATTTGAACAACTGTAAACCTACTTTTGCTCCACCCTGTATTTAAGCACTGATACGCAAAAAAAAAGGGCCAGTGTTTATTATATTGCCATAAGTTTAGCATCACAGAGGGCTCGCCCTCTGATACATAACTCAGATCATGCACTCATCAGAGAGGACCAGATACAAATACTACCATAGGACCAGACCATAATCTAACCGACAGAGCCAACGACCCAACACTTCGCAAACTTATCAGAAAGGCACAGGATAAAGCACAGCCTACCCAAAACTACAGGGCATGGGCCTCCCACTCGGATGTGCCTGGCTCCCGCTCTACTGCTCAACTTACTTCAAAATGAAAACGAGGTCTGAGCCGAAGTCCTCAATCAGGTTCAAGAGCAGAGGAAACCAGGAACTGTCCTTGCTCTCCGGGAGGGAGGAACAGGCTTAAAAAAACAAGATCTAGAACACCCAGACCACTCTGAGTTCTTTAAAAGGTCCCTGCTGATGTGACTTCATCTTTGAACTCTTTGCCTGACCAAAATCAAAGCCCGTACTTTCATCTCCTTGAAATGTTATTTATAAGCCCATTTTCTGCTTCCCCAAAATATCTATGAACGTTGTTTTTCCTGCCTCCAGTGCTTTCAAAGAAGTAGCCTTTTTTTTTTTTTTTTTTTTCGGTCCAGCTCTGCAACACTGTGAATTTAATAGGATGGTAGGGCATTGGAGAGAAACGAATTCTGTTAGCCTTCTATGGTTCTGTGCAGGGAGAAAGTCGGGGGTTGGGCACGCCAGTGGTGGCCAGATATTTTAGTGCTGTCTTTTGTGACATTTAATGCCAACCCCAACCCAAAAAGGCTCCTGTAATCCAGGAAGGCTTTCTAATCTCTTGAGTAATGGAGCTGCTATCTCTCAGTAACTTGTGATTTTAGAGATTAGGACAACAGAAAAATGAGAACCAGGTCGGCCTTTTTCTAGATTCTCCTCAAACCCCCGCCCCAGCCCAGAGCCTCCTGTCAGGTGCTCTTGCTGGTCTCTTTTCTCCAGGGAGTGTTCTTAAATAATTGCCCATGTGATTATTTGTAAAATGACGATCTCACCTTATACCATATACTATAACCTCCAGGATTAGGCATTTCTCTCTTTCTTTTTTAAGTTTTTAAATTGATTTTTATAAAGAGAGGAAGAGGAAGAGAGAGAAACATCGATGTGAGAGCAAAACATCAATTGGCTGCCTACTGCACACTCCCTGCCAGGGATTGAGCCCCCAACCCGGGCATGTGCGCTGACCTGGAATTGAACCATCAACTTTTTGGTGCATTGGACGATGCCCAACCAACTGGGCCACACTGAGCAGGGCTGTTTTTATTTCTGTTATCATCATCATCATTAGTAGTAGTAGGAGTAGTAGTAGCCCAGTGCATGAAATTCATGCACATTAAAAGGGAATTAATTGCCCTAACCGGTTTGGCTCAGTGGATAGAGCATCGGCCTGTGGACTCAAGGGTCCCGGGTTTGATTCTGGTCAAGGGCATGTACCTTGGTTGCAGGCACATCTCCAGTGGGGAGTGTGCAGGAGGCAGCTGGTCGATGTTTCTCTCTCATCGATGTTTCTAACTCTCTATCCCTCTTCCTTCCTCTCTGTAAAAAAATCAATAAAATATATATTTTCCAGACCCAGAGTTCTACCACGCCATGGCCTCCGCCTCAGCAACCCAAGACTGACTGCAGCTGGGCACTCCTGGTGCTCTGAGGGTGGTTCTTCCCTCAGGCCACACAGGAAACAGCTCGGGGAGGGCGCAGCCCTTGGCAAAACGACCCAGGATTCAGTGGGTCCATGCTCCGAGGGCGGGTTCCTGCCTCAAACCCCGCCCTCACCAGAAACAGATCTGGGAAACAGCTCGGGGGAGGGCACAGCCGTTGCCAAGAAAACCCCTGCAAGATTGACTTCCTTCCGCTCGGTTGCAATTCTGATGGTCGTGATGAACACCACCCATGGTTTTTATATAAGTAGATTTTTATTTTTATTTTTATTTTAAATCAATGCATCCCTAGATACAATACCCAGCACACAGAAAACAAGGAAATATTTAATTAATAAACTTCATGCTTAAAAATTCCTCACTTTCAAGGATATTATAGGTACTTTCCCTAGCGAATCTGCTGTACCAAGAAGAAAATTATTTCCAGCTTATTCAGTGGTAAATTTGTTCAAATGAAAGCTGTAAATAGTTAAAAACAAAACAAAACTGAAATTAACTGCTAAATGATCAAGATTTATCTACAGTTTACTTTTTTCTTTTAACTGTATTTAAACACTGGAATGTTTAACTTCCTTCACTGAGCAAAGGAAAAACTTCAAATGGCAACTTCAAACTTCTAAATCATGGAGGCTAATTTCCCAAGTCAAATTCTCGTTGCTGGCTGAACAGCCGTATTCACTGGGTGCCAACCCAAAAATTAAAGGGTGGTGAGGCAAGTTCCCAGGCCTCATCAGAACTTTCCTCACTACCTCAGAAAGTAAATTTTGCACAGGTAGGGGACCCTGGACCAAGAAGAGTCAAAAAATTGTTCAAGAACACATATGGTCCTACGTTTAGTTTTTTAGGTTACCTACGGTTAGAAAAAGTGAAAACTGGCAGTAGTCCACCAAAAACATGGCCAGCTCAATATGAAATACCAGCAGAAGGTAGCATAGTCCTGGATGGCTTTGTTGTTAGAAAACCCCCAAAGAGTGTCCAGAAGGGGGCAGACAGTCTGTATAATGCCTGAGATTTCCAGCCCAGGAGCCAGGAAAAATAGGGAAAAATCTTAAAGCAACACTCAGCACCAATCTTTAAGTGGCCTCAGGAGTTCTCATGTGGGCTCTGGCACAGCCTCCTTGGCAGGCAGAGAGCAACACATTCATAGAGACTCAGGGTTAGAAGGCGCTTTCTAACAACCAGAGCTCTCCAAAAATGCAGAGGGCTGGCCAGACAGCAGGGAGTTCACGGCATCACCAGAGGTTCCTGCAGGGTGGGGATGTACCATTTGACAGGGCAGCCACAGAGGGAACCACGTACCATGGAGGAAGCTGGGCTGCAGGAATTCTAAGATCCCGTCCAACTAACAGGCCTCTAGGATTTGGTTAACCATGAAGTGTTTACCATTCTTGTGATCAGCACACTGTAGTAATACTACAGTCTCAAAACTTGGTTTCCCAAGGTAGGCACAACACTGTCTCTTCAATGGGGTTCAAAAGAATGGCTTTTCCATTCCTATTTTTAACTGGATCGCTACTACTTTATTTTTAAGATATATTTTTGTTGATTTCAGAGAAGGGAGAGGGATAGAGGGATAGAACCGATGAGAAAGAGTCATTGATCAGCTGCCTCCTGCATGAGCCCGCAACCCAGGCATGTGCCCTAACCAGGAATCTAACCATGACCTCCTGGTTCATAGATCGACCCTCAATCACTGAGCCATGCTGGCCGGGCTGAATCTCTACTACTTTAATTATAATCTTTCTTTGTTGGGCTGTTTTCGTATTAAAATCTTTGCATTCTCTATAAAACACAAGTGTTCTTCTACAAACATTAACAAACATTTTCATTGAGTTTCACAACCCTACTGAAAAATGGGCTAAAGTCTTTGAAAGCAGGTTTTACATGTTGATGGAAACATGAAGTGCACCACTGGAAATATTTATCAAAACAATTAATTTTGTTAGGCAATGGTACACTTTTAAAAATATAAGGTACAAATAAAACATCTGTTCATTCAAAAACCGTTTAATTAGAAAATTCTGCCTGTGCTGGTGTGACATTCTTATCACCCAGAGCACATTATTGAGTCTGGGATTTTGTTCTTTGCCAAATGTGGAGACATACCTACATAGGTGTGAAAATACAAACATTTTTTTTATTTAAAACGTCAGGAAGTCGGAAGATAAAACAGCTCAAGGTTCACACATTCTTTCTTAATCCTGCTTCAATGAAACCCTTGCTTTGCTTTATCATTTTTAGGGACTGCATTCTAGTTTCCCCAAGAAATTATTCTATGATCCTCCTGATCAGAGTTTTGCTATAATGGAGGGGACCTGAACTCATCAGTCCCACCTAGTGTACTTACAAGTCAATGCACACATACCCAGCATCAGTCATTTTGCAGCTAGGTCCTGACATAGCGAGGGGGATACTCAGAAGATAAGTTGGTGACAAACCAAATCAGATAACCAAGGTACCATACCAGCCGTAGAATTCGTTTTGTTATATGGCTGGTTTAAATGCCGTTTCCAGAAGTGTCCTATCTCATCCATTTTCTAGAGGCAGATCATAACACCAAAACATTTCTGAAAACTTGTGAACTGACACATTTGGAAGCATCAAGAAAGAATGGAGCCCTGGCTGGCGGGGCCCAGTTGGTTGGGTGTTGTCCAGTGCACTGAAAGGCTGCAGGTACGATACCTGGTCAGAGGCACCTGCCTGGTTTGCGAGCTCGATCCCCACTAGGGGGCATGCAGGAGGCAGCTGACTGATGTTTCACTCTCACACTGATGTTTCTCTCTCTCTCCCTCTCCCTTTCTCTCTCTCTAAAAATCAATGTTTTTTTTTTAAAGGATGGGAAAGCCATTCCCTTGAACCATATTCAGCAACAGAATGATGAAGAGTTAGGCATTGAGTAGTTTCTCAGACATAAGTTAGTTGGTTTTGCTTTTTGGTGATGGGCATATATTTTTTTATATTGCTGTGTTGCTCAAAAAGAGTTATGTTCAGAGACTAGAAAAAAAGTGATGCGAGCATAGATTAAACCTGGTGACCTATAAGGACGGTCATTTGCATGCTTATGACAATTTTCTTGCCTCACAGCCTTGAATACTTTCAAGTTCTGCTAAATTCCTCAGATTCTCTAGGAGGAGGAGTAAAGGAGTACTCAGACAACTACTCACTGCCTAACTCTTCATCATTCTGTTGCTGAATATGGTTCAAGATTTCTCTAAACACATTTTTCACCACACGGGGCCTGCAGGAGGCTAACAGGGAGGGTGCCAGGCTCCTTAGCTTCCTCTCACTGTAAAAGCACTAACCAGGGCCCTGACCGGTTCGGCTCAGTGGATAGAGCGTTGGCCTGTGGAGTGAAGGGTCCCAGGTTCGATTCCGGTCAAGGGCATGTATCTTGGTTGCGGGCACATCCCCGGTGGGGGGTGTGCAGGAGCTGATGGATGTTTCTCTCTCATCGATGTTTCTAGCTCTCTATCCTTCTCCCTTCCTCTCTGTAAAAAGTCAATAAAATATATATTTTTTTAAAAAAGCATTAACCAGGTAGGCAAAGAGACCCACCCGCCACCCCCACCCCCACACGCGGTGCCTAGTCTTCTTCGAACAGGAAGGCAGCCATTGGCTTAGCCAGAGTACCCATGAAATCAGCCTCCTCTCCAAACGGACTACGCAAGAACAGTAGAGTACATCAGAATGGAGGTACCAGTCTCGGGGGCAGGTGAGCCTGGATGACCAGGACCCAAGAATGTCTTTTTTCTTTTTCTTTTTTTTTTTAAATTAGTAAATTCAACAGAGTAACAAGCTCCACATGGCAAAAGAATTTTTGTTTTAACTTAGAGGTCACTGACTAGAGACTAGGAATGTGCCCAGCTGTTAGAACCCCGCTGCTGTGCCAGGAAAGATGCCAGCTATAGACAGGGACCATCGGCTCTTCTTGCCTCTTAATGGAGGAGGGAACACGGAGTGATGCCACCTGCATTCCCCCGAGGTGGGCGGGCTGCGGTGTCAGCTCCCTCCTGATCTTACAAAGGACGAAGCCAAGTGCCGGCCCTCCTCCAGCAGACTGCTCCCCACTCACACTCTCTCCGGGAGCCTCCCTCTGCAAGTTCCAGAAAGTTCCTGCTAACCAGCTCAGCAGACTTCACAAAGGAGGGATGAGCAGCCCCCACTTTCAGTGTACATTCCAAACTGGGGAAAATTAAAAAACAAAAGCAAAAAAAAAAACGCACGGCAAAGCCAGAGTTTGCCCTTGGTTTTGCCTTGAGAGAGACTTTTCATTAACACAACCCTGCCTGGCTTCAGGCTAGGTCCGTTCATCTTTCTGTGTGTGCAGAACCTTGCAGGAAAAGCAGGCCGGGAGCTGTCACCCGTGCATGCACGGCCCGGCCTCGAGACCTCTCCTCCAGAGTGGGTATTTATTTCACTTCCTCTCAATGGCAGGAGGTATCCTCCACCTCGGTGGCGCCTGTTGCCAGAAATAGACAGTAACGTCGGGGAGCCGCCGTCTCTCCCATGTAAACCAACTCCTCACAGAGGCAGGGTGGGCAGATGCAGGCAGGCCAGGGTGTCAGCGTGGTCACCCCACAGTGCTAAATGGATGCCGGCTGCCGGTTTGGTCTGCATTCCTTAGGTCCTTACAACTGGCTCCTGACAAGAGTAATCCAGACGCTAGCAGGGGTGAGGCCTTTGGGGCCAGAAAGGAGAAAATCACTACTTCCCCATCACAGCCATAGTCTCACACTAGGGGGACCAGGGGGTGGGGGTGGGGGGTCATTTCAGAGGTCAGTGAGTGTTTTAGATAAGGGATGAGGGAGCTCTCTGATGGACATTTTGAAAAAACACACACACCACACATATTTTTCATTTCCCTGAGTTTTACATTTGTAAACGAATGCTGTCACATTATAAAAATAAACGGCAGGTCCGGAAATGAACGAAAGCCCTTTAATCCAGCCTTGCTTTACAATGCAAATGTTTTTCTTTTTTTTAAAAAAAAATTATTATATTTTCATGTGTTTTTTTAAATTGATTTTTTGAGAGAAGAAGGGAGAGGGAGAGAGATAGAAACATCAATAATGAGAGAGAATAATTGATCAGCTGCCTCCTGCACACCCCACACTGGGGTTTGAGCCCGCAACTGGGCATGTGCCTTGACTGGGAATCAGACTGCGACCTCCTGGTTCAGTAACAGGTCAACAATCAACCACTGAGCCAAGTTGGCGGGGTTGCAAATGTTTTTCTATCAAACATTCCAACATATGCTAATGACCACCCGAAGTACAAATTTTCAGGGAACTGTAAATAACTTACCAACAATGCAATCACACTTTTCTCAAGAAAAGTCTTATGCACACAAGTTGCTCCATAGCCCAACGTCCTCTCGGGTCACAACTCCCTGGACCCTCTCCCTCGTGCTCTCCTGTCCTCAGAGGCTTCACCCCCAAGGCGGACTGTCCCCACAGTCAGAAGGTGCCAGTGCGGTCAGGCCAGGTCACACCCTCCGGGACTACCCTCCAGGGCATCGCTGCTGCAGAGGAGCAGCGGAGCAAGTACACAGGTAAGGAGGGCATTTTATTTTATTTTATTTT
>NW_006383011.1:10367230-10370384 GCF_000327345.1 Myotis davidii
GAGGGCATTTTAGACTAAGCCTCGGACTCAGAAGGGCTGGGGGCAGACCAACTTAGAGTACACAGGGTCCAACCCCCGTTTTTGGATACCACAGCCCTACACCTTACTGTCCCACCAGGCTAGCACTCCACTGGTTTAAGGTATCCTTAACAGATACACGTAGCATTAGAAATTGCCAGGTGTCCCAAGAGTTGTGCCTATGATATCTACTGTCCCCTCAAAGGGGAGAAAGCGGCTTCTACGATATGCAAAAGTGGACCAACTATTCAAAAGGCTCTTTTGTGATAAATGGCAACTGGTCTGGAAGATGCCACCCCATTTAGCTAATTACAAACCTCTTTGTTTCTAGGGGGAAACGGGAGCCCCAGGGGCAGTGTTATCACGCCTCTCACTGAGGAATGCAGTAGCTCCGGTGGGAAAACCAAGGGCAGTGTCTACTATGGTGGAAGGGGCAGGGAGATCAACGCTCCGTCCTCCTCACTGGGGTCCTGCTCTTGGCAATCTCCGCACTCAACTCTCCACAGAGCAGATCACCTTGGGAGATCACCAGGGAGTCGGAATGAGGGCCTCACATCCCTTCCAGAAACCTGTTCCCCACACTCAGGCCAGTGCCAGCAGGAGACTTGGGACAAGTCACCTAGAGGCTTGGGGTCTTCGTTTTCTCGTCTGTAAAGAGAGGACCGGACGAGGACAGCGGTTCCCAGCCCTGGCCACACATAAAAATCACTTCTGGTGATTCTATGACTTAATTAGGCAGGCAGCAGGATTTATTTTTTAACTATGTTTTTATTGATTTCAGAGAAAGGAAGAAACATGGATGAGAAAGAAACATCAATTGGCTGCCTCCTGCACACCGCCCCCTACTGGGCATAAGCCCGAAACCTGGGCATGTGCCCTTGACCGGAATGGAACTGGCAAGCTCCTGGTGCATAGGACGGACGCTCAACCAACTGAGCCACACCAGCCAGGCCACCAATATCTTTAAAGGGGTTGAGAACTACTGATTAACTAGAGTCCCTTCTAGTTTAAAACAAAAAAGGTTCCTAAGCCCCAACTATCAATGAAATCACCTGCCCACCCCTCCCACCCCCCAATAGGGTGGGGGATGGGGGCGGAAAAGGTGAGCTCGGGGCTGAGTGGGGCAGGCTCTCAGAAGAGGACGCATCTCCAGCCAGCCTGGCCCCGAGGACACCAGAACTCTGAGGCTGCAGCCGGCCTGACTGACCCAGAAGTTTCCAGTCAGCTCTACGGTTTGGACACTGTATCTGGGATTTAGATTTTCTTCCCTCTGCTGCCTGAAACATGAGCCTCGCAATGAAATATGTAAAACAAAAATTATGTGGTTATTTACAATAAGTCTTTGGCTAACAAATGAGACTTGCCTTTTTTAAAAAAAAAACAACAACAACAACAACTACAAAGAATGAAAAACTGCCTAAAACATTCATTCATTCCCTCACTCTTCTTTGATTACAGGCTGCAAAAAAAGGACAAAATAAATCCTAAGAAATGAACCATTAATATCACAAAAAAAGTTATTACATGGAAACGCCAATACTGATTACATTTCAATTACTATTTGCGCTTTCATCTGGAAAACATATCCTCCGCTGGAAAGGCACCCAGTGTCACAGCTGTATTGCTTTTCCAACTTTCGCAAACACTCTTAAAAGTTAGCCACAACTCGGTGCTGGCTGGCGGCCAGGGCTTTATCACTATGTACTATTAGTTCAGAGTGAGAAGTGGGGGCCGAGGAAGGGAGAAAGCAAAGTAACAGCAGGGGTTTCATAATCATGTGCAGATGGGGACGTTCCTGAGGCTTTATCTGCCAGAAAATGCCTCCCATATTATTTCTATTACCTGGAGCCTTTATTAATTTAATTAGGTAATTACAAATGTGTTTTTAGGACATCATTTAGAGACTTAACTTTAAACAATTTTTCTGATGTCAGTGCCTGGGCCATGCTGACATTTTAATATTTTTCATATGTACAGCCAACGGGCGGGCTCTCTCCCCCTCCCTCCACGTTTTAGCAGGTGCTGAGAGCAAGTCAACAGACAACCAGCCAGTCAGCCGTCCCTTCATTATGTCCATTCCTTGTCAAATCAGTTATGGCTCAGAATTATAGTACTTCATAAATGCTGGGGCGAATATTATTTTTTTTAAAAGGTTCATACAAACCAAATGGAGTGATAGGCTCCAACACAGACTTTTCAATCTCATGAACCTGCCAAGTTAAACAAACAAAAACACGGGTTTTCAAATTTTATTCAAATAAAATTTTATATAGTTAAGTAATTTTTGACTATGAAAGTTCAACGAGGTCATTATATGAAAGTCCAATGGCCTAAGGAGGGTAACACACCAAGTTATTGTTCAATGTAATATCTGAATTCCCTTTTTTTACTAATAGGGAATACACATTGCTACTACTTTGTAAAGAAAACCCCATCTAGGACAACAGTCGTCGTCGTCATTCTGAGAACTGAAAGATCAGTCCTTCGCAGCAGAGGACACATGGTGATCTGATAAGTAAGGCTTCTGAAGTGGCCGGTGAGCACTCAGGACACACCTGGCCCGCAGGTGCAAAGGGAGGTGTGAGCTAATAGGCAGGCGATGAAAGGTGAAGTCCCGGCTAGCTGACCGGGAGCAGACGCTAAGTTTCTCCAGGTTTCTGGGTCTGAACCTGAGCATTTACCCTACTTCTACAGTCCCTTCCTGTTCCAAAAGTCCATGCCGACCAGATGAGAAAGCTCTGCTAGATGCTACTTGTGTTCTTTTTAGGATGTGGGGTAAGAACCAAGTCTCATGCCCTACGGTGTGTTATCTCCAGCACCCAGCACAGCATTTGCCACAAAGTAAGGAAGGGCTCAGTAAATATTTATTGAATGATTTTGCTGATCTCCACAGTATTTAAAGGGTTTTAGAAAAAATGCATTGATGATTAATGTGTGCGAGTTTCTTTTTTAAAAAATCTTTATTGTTGAAAGTATTACATATGTTGTGTGGGAGTTTCTTGAAAGAAAATATACAGCATGGATCTGGCTTTAATTTTTAATTCTGTGGATGTCTGTATGTTTGCATTATTTAAGAAACACATATATAGCTCTATGTGACAGTCTTAAGCCCTTTAAAAATATTAACTCATTTGAC
>NW_006383011.1:10370609-10384774 GCF_000327345.1 Myotis davidii
CACACACACACCCACACACACGTCAAGCCTGGCCGGCATGGCTCAGTAATTGAGTGTTGACCTATGAACCAGGAGATAGCGGTTCGATTCACCGTCAGAGCACATGCCCCGGTTGCGGCTCGGTCCCCAGTGTGGGGCATTCAGGAGGCAGCCAATCGATGGTTCTCTTTCATCATTAATGTTTCTATCTCTCTCTCCCTCTCCCTTTCTCTCTGAAATCAATAAAAATATTTAAAAAAACAAAACAGTCAACAGCAACTTGATGGATGGCCTCCACAGGAAAGCCAACTAGGAACTTTGTTTTTTCCCCTTGTTATTCTCTACTCTTCCCCTGGCAGGATGTTAGCAGAAATGGTCTCTGGCGCACACTCGCACCTGTCCTGCTGTGAAGGGCCGAAACCCTGTATTTATGGATTCTGCAAGCAGAGTTCAGCCAGAGGGTAGCCCTTCCCAAAAATTCAGTTCCCAAAATATTTGCAGACATTTTTCAAAATGTGGAAAGCACACCACATAAGGCTCTTTCTGTAACACAAGGAACAAGCTTTTGGTATCAAGGCAGCCTTTAAATTCTATGTCTTGGAGCAGGGTTCAGGGAGAATTGCCATTGTGGGGAGGGGTGTTATGATTCCTTCAATTCCCCAAACAGTTCCACCTTTGAGAAAATACAGTTGTGAAAGTTCAATTACCTAAGAAGGGTAACACACCAAGTTATTGTTCAGTAGACTATCTGAATTCAAAAGGACTTGAGGGGACATGAGGCCCTCATTTGGATGGTAAATTTTGGTCTGAGAAAATAGTAAAGTCCTAGCACCGAGGGGCAGGACGATAAAAAGGTAAAGAGGAAAACTCATTGGGTGAAGGGAGCAAGTGTCAAGGGAAGAAGAAAGAAGGTATACCAAGTGGGCCTAGAGCAGCGGTTCTCAACCTGTGGGTCACGACCCCTTTGGCGGTTGAACGACCCTTTCACAGGGGTCGCCTAAGACCATTCTGCATATCAGATATTTACATTACGATTCATAACAGGAGCAACATTACAGTTATGAAGTAGCAACAAAAATAATTTTATGGTTGGGTCATGACATGAGGAACTGTATTTAAAGGGCCAGAAGGTTGAGAACCACTGGCCTAGAGGAAGCCTGGAAAAACAAAACTCAGAGGTCGTTCTACTGTGGCTGGACTTCCTGGCTGTAAAATTCCGTTTCTACGTGTGTTAAACGAAGTTAACATAAGATCTGTAACAAAATACATTTATTCCTTCCCTCCCTATTCTATGCCAGGCCTTTTTTATAACGCTCATTTTCAGAGGGCCCCAGAGGGATCCATTGAACGCACACGCACCCTCCGACAAGGCATGACACGTTTCTCTGGCACGGCAGTGAGCGGGAGGAAGCCGGGTATGCTGGTTCCCTTGGAGGGGCCCCCACACCCACAACCCGAAGCACAGAGTGTGCACAGATGTCGGATCTTCATGTTCCACACTGTATGTTTATCCCCGTTTACTACTTCCTGAACAGCTATTTCCATAAACATATGCCCAAATCATCATTTTTGGTAGCTGAGCAGTGTTCTGCAGTATGGATATGCCATAATTTATGAAACAAGTCCTATCTGTAAGGCACACAGTTGTTCACTCGTCTCAATAGTATTTTTTTGAATGTAGTACTACCGTTGTAATCTTGACCGTTATTTTCTTAGGATACCTATCTAGAAGAGAAACCTACTGCCCTACAGAAATGGACCCTCCCACCAGCACTGTGCAGGAGGGCCTGTTTTCCCTCTACCTTGATCGACCCCAGGCATAATGGTCAAGGTCACCAAAGGCCTCCAAAGTGATAACTCTGTCATTTTCATCTGCACGTCTTTACTTACTAGTGATCTGATGTTGACTACGTTTTCATAATCTAAATTAATCACTGATTTGGTCAAGCTACTAACTCCTCTGTGCTTCAGTTTACTTATCTGTAAGATGGGAATAATGATTAAACCTGTATCTCTTGGAATTGTTTTGAGAATTGAGTTAATGCTTAAAACAATACACAGAATATTCAAAACCCACTACTGTTATACTTTTTAAACTTATTTTGAACATTTACACTTTTTAACTTACTAATGCTTTTTAACTTATGTCTGATAAGAAATCTTTCTTTGAAACAATAAAGCTCACAGTGGTGGCTACTTTTTATGGGCAGCACAGATGAAATAATTATCACTGGGTAACAAAGAGTCACTGTATGTACCCACGTGTAATTCTAGAAGTGGACATCCCTCTCTTCGTCTAGTTATAATATCAAGAGGACTATTTTTCTGTAATAGATAAAAGATATTTGAATACTTTGTAGATTCTTGGGTTTACCTTTTTAATAACAAAATCCTGACTTTCCAAGAATTTAAAACATTTTATAACAAAATATTATAACCAAAAAAAAAAAATCCCCCAAAGGAGCTTTGGTTAAATAAATCATGATATATATGACATATGCACTCTCATGCATCAAATAAAAACAATGATATTTTTATATGTATTTATAAAACATAGTAAGATGCTCAGATGAAATAGCAGGTAACAAAATATGCACATTATGATTCTATTTTTGTTTGAAAGCATACATTTATCTGAAATAAATATGTACCAAAATGTTAAAAGAAGTTAGCACTGGGTGGTGGTATTTAAGGCAATTTAGATTTTTTTTATTTTTCTTAAGAAAACTGTATTTTCCTTTGTTTCTACAAAGATAGCTTTCTTTTTGAAATGAGAAATTTTAAGTATTTGTGCAGGTGGGGTTCCAACGTGGTGTGCAGTTTCTTGGACAGAGCAGAGCTGTCTGGCAGGACAGTCCTCTTGGCTAACAAGGTTCTCTCTGACAAGAACATTCTTTGGACAGACTGGGAGGACCATCTCACAAGGACTCCTTGAGCTCTGAACCTGAGATTCCTACCTCCTCATCCTCCCTAGATATGGACACAGGCCCTGAGCTGATTTTGTCTTTCCCCTGCTTACCAACCAGCAGGGATGCCCCAGGGCTCCCCAAATGTATGATAAGTACACAAGGCCCGGGCTTCCCCCCAGGCTCATGCCCCACTGTCACAAATCCACACAACACCCTCCCCTTCCGGGTAACTCAGGCCCCTTGCAGTTCCCAGACTCTGCACGCCCACTGACATACCCCTCATGTTCAGCTCAAGCTCACCTCCTGCAGGGGCCCTCACTGCACCCTGTGTGCCCATGTCTATCTAGCACAGTATTCTGCACACTGGACTACAATTGTTTGCCCATTCCTGCCTACATTTCTGGGGGTGAGTTGATTGGGTGGGATACAACAGAGTGGTGGAGTCAGTAGACAGGTGGAAAGAGCATTTATTGAAGTATAATGGATGTATAATAATGAAATGCACCTGTATAAATTACACAATTTGATAAGTTTTGACATATGTATACACAGTGACGCCATCATCAAGAAAATGAGCACACCCATCACTCCAGTTTCCTCAAGCCCTTCTTTAGCCGTTCCTAAGCCTACCCCCACATAGCCTCACCCCCCACCCCCAAACAACCACAGATCTGCTTTCTGTCACTGTAGGTTAGCTTTTATCTTCTGTATAGATGGACTCATATAGCACGAGCTCCTTTTCTGTCTGGTTTCTTCACTCGGCAAAATTATTTTGAGATTCACCCATGTTGTCACACAGAGCAATAGTTCATTCTTTTTTATTGCTGAGTCGTATCCCACTGTACAGCTGGAACACAGTTTATTTGTCCATTCACCTGCGGTGGAACATCTGAGTTGTTTCCACTTTGGGGATACTGCAAGTACAGCTGCTACGAACATTTGTGTACAAGTTTTTGTGTGGAAACGTTCTTTCATTTCTCTTGGGTAAATGCCCAGGAGTAAAACACCTGGGCCATATCCTAATTTTTTTAAGAAACTGTACCATAGTTTCTAATTCAACTAAAACAACAACAACAACAACAACAAACAATGAAGAGGCAAGTACCCCAATTCACCAGGGGACTATCCTCTTAAAAGAAAGAGAATACGTCCTTTTTACAAGGGATGAAGTCATTTTATATTGTGAATAATCATTCTCTGTAACTTTTAAAATCCAATCTTCACATCGGACGTTCACGCCAAGTGAGTCATGCCTAGATTAATTACAGTTACATAAAAATTTGGGCTCTGTCCACTGCCCAATTCCTCTACCTTGCACCTTGTTCTTTTCAGGATTTGGGTGGCACCGATTTAATTGCTTCTTTCTCTTTAATTCCCTACAGCGGTGTTGTGAGAAAGAATGTGACACTGCGATTGTATCAGTCTTGAAGAAGGACCCGACCCGCGCATGTGACTTTGGGGAAGTTATATTAACTTTCTGTGCCTTTGACCAGCACCCAAAATTAGGTGTATGATTTAAAGGGTTTCCTGTTTAAGAGGCTATTCAGCAGTAAATACAACATGAGCTAAAAATAGAAAAGCAATTCTAGGTAGAAATATTCTATCTTGGCACTTAGTCTGGGACCCAACTTTAACCTATCTAAATTCCACACGCATAAAAGCATACGGTGTATAGAAAACATAAATAAGTGCAATCCAGACCACAGAGAAATGACAAGACAAGTGAAAACACTGAGATGTGCTCACTGTTCCAACTAACCTCAAAGGATGAGATTTTTCTGGTAATACTATACTCAATATTCTGCAGACACATTAAACTGCACAATTTTCTAAACACAGTTTTAAAAGAATCTGTGGTTTAAAAGCATAACAGAACTAAACAGAGTCTGACAGCTTTTATTATTTCTATTAACTTTTCTGCTCTAGTTTACACAAGCCAATTAATCTCATTCTTATTCCACATGGAAAGAAAGGAAATCCACTACATTACATTTCTACTGTCGGCTGGCAGTATCTTTGCTTGAGACATAAGACACATGCCCATGTGTCCTCAGCATGAAGACTACTGTGATTTACAGAAATGTCCCAGAAGCCAACATTTTTTTAAGGAGCAAAAACCAAATCCCATATAAAATACTACCAGCTTGCTTAAGTTTAAAGCCATCTGCCACAGGAGTAAGTCGGCCAACACAAGGGGAGTCAGACACCTGCAAGAAGGTCATGGTAATGTACAGCCTTAGAAACGGGATTAAAATTCCCTAGATCCAGCTATTCCCCTCTTAGGAATCTACAGGAAAAGGTGAATTTAGATAAAAATTCGAATGCAATGATGCTCATCACTTTGCTTTTTATTGTAGCAAAAAAAAAAAAAAAATGAAGACAACTTAAACGTCCAGTAATAGGAGATTGTATGAGTATTTTACATAGCCATAAAAATGTTTTCAAAAAAACATTTTAGCCCTGGTGGGTGTGTCTCAGTTGGTTGAGCGTCATCCCATGAAGTGAGAGGTCGCTGATTTGATTCCTGGTCATGGCACATGCCCAGGTTGCAGGCTCAATTCCCAGTGGGGGGTATGCAGGAAGTAGCCAATTAATGTTTCTCTCTCACAATGATGTTTAAATTCCTCTCTCTCTCCCCACCTCCCTTCCTTTCTCTCTAAAAAAAAATGAAAAAAATAATTTTTAAAAAACATTTTAAAAATGGATACAACTCATCAAAGTGAGCACAATTATATAGAAAGTATTATGTAAGAATTTGAGTATATGCATATAAGCAAGTGTGAATAATAAAGACCAAGAAGAAATATAACAAAGTGTTAACAAGGGTTATTCCTGGACTTACAGGAAAATTCATTAATCTATTATATAATTAGAAGTTATTTTTTAAAATTACAAGGTAACCTCAAAACAAATATTTTACAGGTTTGCTTGTTTTGAAAGCTCTCGAAGTACCATATCATTTCCCTGGAAACATCTCAAGAACTTTGTTCACCAGTAATGCTGAATGTTTGTTTCTTTACGGGCCAATAAGCAAAGCCTAATAGGAAAATTTGGGTTTAGAAGAGAAATAAATAAGAATTAAATTACTTAAAAATTACTCTTCAACCCACAGAAGTTTCAAGAGGATTAATTTAAATGGTGCATGGCCATAAGGCACTTAAAATATGATGTTCAAAATTTTATTTTGCATGCAACTGTTCAGGAACATTATTCAAAAAAATTATTCTTACATATTATGACCAACAATTATCAGTAAGTTCTTCACCAAGAATACTGACCACAACAGTTCAAATAATATCATCTAGTTGGTAATAAAAATTTTCCCACAAAATTGTAGAATAAGTGAAAAAGAACATAGTTGGAAATTATAATGTCCTGTTAATGATGTGGGCAATCTTTAAAACCCTTGAATATGGGTTTGGGAACAGAGTATGAGGCCTTGGGAATTCAGTTTTTCCTGCCAGTCGATTTATTAACAATTTCTCTGGAGCAAAAAATAAAAATTTCAAACTATAACCTTGACCTACGTGAAGTCCCTCAGAGAGTTTCTTGACTGTATGATTGCCTACTCTGCCATTTTGCCTTACTGAAATTTATTATCTTCCACACTGGAGCTCTAGTGAGCTTTGAAACATGTACAAACTTGCCTAAAATCTTTCAACACCCTCCCCCCTCTCCTTTTGGGTTGGACCTTTCAAAGCAAGCAAGGCCTTTCACCTTGTCTCAGCTCCCTTCACTCCATAACCCTCTCCCTCTGCTCCAGCCGTAATAGAGCATTTCCCCAAAACATTATTTTCTCCTCTGTCCACGGCTCTGCACATGCTGTTCCCTCGGCCTGAGACTCTCCCATAACCTAACCTTTCCAGTTAACAATGTTGTGCCTTGGGCATTATCCTCCTTCAGAAACTGCCCCTCTCCCATCTGGCACCTACGTGAATATGACACCCCAATTCTGTGCCTGCAGTTTATACTACTCATGACAAGGACTTGCCTCTGGTCCCCCATGTCCTCTGAACTCTTGCCCTGTGAGGAGAGAACTGTGCCCTGGGGCCAGCGCAGAGCCCAGCAAAGGGAAGTAGACCACTCTGTGATGGAGGCTCTATGCCCATCTATTCTGCTGAGGCAGTTTCACAACTTAGTCCGTGTTACCACGACTCAGGGGAAATTCAGACATGATAGATTAATCAAAGCAGCCGGTTATTTTAAAGTGCTTATTTCCAATCAGAAATTTCTGGAAAAAAAACTGCCTTTTGGAAGAACTCTCTCATTACCAATTCAGTGGTTGCAAGATTGTTCAAATGTCCTATTTCCCCTTTTTTTGTGACCCTACCTGAATTAAAGCACTACTAAAGGAGACCCCTTAAATACTTTCCACATTAACAGCTCTGTTTATAAACTCTCCATAAAGCTGTTTTCTATCCTCTGCATCATCAACCCAGCAAAATTAAACAGTTTCGTGGTGGGGCTCTGTGGAGATCAGCATGCGTGATTAATCTTTGGTGCTCCCCTATTCTTAGGGAAACACAGCCAGCACTAAAAATATTTTAGGCTCAAAGAACAGATCAAGGTCCCCTCTCCTGGATGCAGAAAAATCCAAATAATATTGATAAAAAAAAACCAGTGAAAAGACCATTTCAAAGTAAAGAACCATTTCAAAGTAAAGTTTTCTATAAATAATCCACATACTCAGTAATATTATGCAAAACATTTCCAATTAGGGATTTCTGTATGCATGCTCCTTGCTTTCACATCTGAAACCATGTCAGTTCTCAGGTCAGAATTATGATTTTTAAAAAGTCAGTAACTGCCTGGCCGGAGTGGTGCAGTTGTTTGGAGCATCGTCACCAATTCAATGCCTGATCCAGCCATATACAGAAAGCAAACTGATCAATGTTTCTCTCTTACACAGATGTTTCTCTCTGTCTCTGTCTCTCTCTCTTTAATCATGTCCTTGAGTGAGGATTAAAAAAATAAATAAGGTCTCTGTCTCTCTCTCTCTAATCATGTCCTTGAGTGATGATTAAAAAATACATAAGTCAATAAAAATGAATTTAAAAATCAATAACTTACATCTGTATATTGCCATGCATTTTTCAAAGTACTTTCAATTATATTGTTTTATTTGATCCCATATTTTTGGCACTTACTTCTCAATGCCAACCCCAAATATCAGAAGTTCTTTTTCTTAATTTTCTATTTTTAGAAAATTGTGTTGTTATTTTATCATGTGATGCTAAAGATATAAGAGCGTAACAAATGATATAACAAAGAGTCACAACAATACTCTTTATTTTTGCCAAAGGATTTATATGTTATATACAAGTGTTTGTTCAGTGATTAGTCTCTTTACAAAATGAGTCTTCTATAAGATTAATAACTTCATTAAAATTGAAAGAAGGAAAATGATTCATGAACAAGTGTAAAAATTCTGTTATTTTTTCTCTATACAAAAAGTACCATCTGGAGTTATTCTGCAGCCAAAAATATATCAAGAGATAGAACTTTTTTTTTTAAATGGCGAGGGGAGGGAGGAAACTGTAAATCACAAAGAAGCCACCAGGATGAGATAATGCAAAACTGAAATCCGAGAAAAGGGGTCCCAGAGATGACCCTCAACGTTCACACTCAGCTTGTGTGACCATGCAGGACCTGTGACAGGCCACCCTTTATAATGAAACAAGAAACAGCACTCTGGGAATTAAAAAGAGTTCAACATACTGCCAAAAATAGTAAAATAAAATGAAAAGAAATCGATTTCAGAAAGACTATAGTATGAGTCAGAAATCAGGACAGTATAAGGTAACACAAGAGAGTCACAAATTCTCAGGGTTTAAAGGGACTTAGGAAGGTCCCTGGTCTAATCCTCCCTCTGTCTACCTTTAACTACAGGGAAATCAGTTCACCTCCCTGGTTTCCTCATCTGAAAATTGAGGCAGGTCAATAAGGCCAGTGGTTCTTAAACTTGGCTGCTCCCCCAAAAATCACCGAGGGATGTTCAATACACATTCCTGGCTCCAGTGCCGGGAAATTTTATTCAATGGGGATGTGATGTGACCAGAACCTGTAATTTTTTTAAAAAGCCCCTCAGGTGGTTCTGCTGTACATGTCTGGAATTTAACTGCAATTTAAGTCTTTGTTGAGAACCAAGATCTATATTAAGAACGGAAAGGTTACAGTACTTCAAAATGCAAATTTTCAAGGGCTTGGAGATAAGTTTTCTATAAAGACTTCCCAAATCCACAAGCATCAGAGGACCTCCCTCAAGAGTTACCAGGATGGCCTCTTACACAACACGAGACATTAAGGAATCGATGCTTGCTCTCCTATTCTTCTTAGCATTTCTTTTGGGTCTTTCCAATCTTCTGTTTTCCTATTTTTAAACGGAGTTAATATGTCCTATCCAGTTCTCTGAGTTTGAAGAAAGAGAATGTAGAAAACCAGGCAAAATGAAAGTGCTGAACACAATTCAAAAAATATAAAATATATAAAAATATAACATAAAATACATAAAATAAAAATCACTGACAACGGAAAAGGAAGGAAGCACACCTCCTCTACAGCAGTCAGACGCAGAGTGGAAGTAACTGGGGAGAGGTCCTGATCACTCATCCCCCAGGGGGGAAGGCAGGCAGTGCCATGCAGGTGTCACGTGTCAATACAGATATTTAGATACGACCCCATCAAAAATACTTGGCTGACAGGTGTAACAAAGCGAGGAAATGACACCTGCAAGGGGCACTTAAACTTCACCCGGGATTAACAGCAGACAATGACAAAACAGGGAAAACTCAAGTGACTCACGGCCCCATTCAGCCATTGACTGGCCACCCTGGACAACTTGCATCCTTGTGATTCATGCACTGATTCATTCACTTCCACCTGCTCCCTGTGCCCAGGAATACTTGGCATTTCCTTTTGGTGGGTTCAGGAAAAAGCAACAGAAACTGTCCCTGGGGAAAGGCAAATGTCCAGTGAAATGCAAGAGAGGAGGCTCAACATTGAGCCTGGAAGGTACAGACTGGACTGCTGGCCTAAAGACAGCCTGAGGGTTTCTCTGGAGAGGGCAGAGTCTAGAAAGAGGACCTCCCTAAGCAAAGAAAGCATCGTTTAGAAAACCCACATCATTTAACAAACTTCACGTACCCCTTTCTCTTTTCCATGACCCTACCCTACTTGGATTTTTATGAGGTATGTCTGAGTAAAAAAGACTTCATTTGGTCCCATTCTTTTACCTCCTCCCAGCTCAACCCCCTAAGAACATGGGGGCCCACATGGAACTTTATTTCATGGAAAATAGGTGCTAGCACCCATCCTTCTCTCCCACACAGTTGAAATGAACCAGGAGAGGCAAACAACTGAAGCAAGTGTTTCTTCAACAGAAGGGATTGAATCCCCTCTCTCTCCCGGTTTTACCCCAAATACCCATGCTTCAGTTCCGTAAAGGGCATGCCTCGGCTCTGCAGGAATAAAGCTTCATTCTCTCCTCCTCCCGGCCCTGGACTCCTCCAAGTTCACACTGTCCTGCCCTCCGTCCTTACCACACCTCCCAGGCCAGCCTGCTTTAAACGGGGCCTTTCAGTGAGAAGTGACACCTAATCCACTGCACCAACTGCTGCTGGGCTCCTGGTGCCAAAGGGCCATTGAGAAAAAGGCTGCGAAAGACGCAGGTCACTCGGCACCGGCAGGTCCTGCTGGATGAGCCCTATGCCAAGCCTGTCCTTCCTGTGTCAGACTTCTCAAATGTTCACAGCTCCTGCCCTGTTTTGTTAACGTCCCACGGACGGCCTGAATCGAGGCTGTCCAACAGAGCTTTCTGCCATGTGGGCAACGTTCTCTAGCTCCCTGTCCAAACAGCAGCCACGAACCTTGGGCAGCTACCGAGCATTTGAAAGGTGGCTAGCGTGACTGAGGCACTGAATTCTTAGTTCTCCTGACCTTTCATTTAAATGTAAGTAGCCACATGGGGCCACAGCTACCCTTACAGACAGCCTAGGCTAGCGCCATCATTCTGAGAGTAGACCAAAGGATAAGGCGCAAACCTGGCTGTGCACTGGAATCACCTGGGGAGCTGTTCAAAGTCCCGGTGCCCTTTTAATTCCCCCAGAAAATTAAATCAAAATGTTGGGAGTGGGGCCCAGGCATCTGCATTTTCAAACGCTCCTCAGGTGATGCCAACGTGCTGCCAAGACGGAGAACCACTGCTCTAAAATGTAAAAACTTCTACCTCTAACAGCCAATCCTCGTCCAACCAGACTCTTGCAAACACTCAGCCATGTGAACAATTAGGCAACATATTCCACCCATCGTGCATGTCAACCCTATGAACACTGCGACCAATCTCGGGACTGGCTCCTGAAGAGCAAAACCATGTTCAAAGGGAACGGGCTTCAAAGGGAAGCCATGAGGAGAAGAGGAGGAGACCGTTCAAAAAGGAAGGAAAAAGGAGGGGAACGTTAATCAAAGGAACTTCCGGCATCCAAAGCCTGGCTAGCATGAGTCTATCCACAAACAATTTATTTTCTGGAAAGCCACCAGTGAACAACAAAATACACCTCCAAAATCTGGTCCTCTGAACAAACAGCTCTAAATGGGCTTTCCCGCCCCCGCCCCCCTTGGCTAATCCACCCACACACTATCTGTGCCTGAGAGGAAGCTCTCAGAGAGCACTGCGCATTTTTCTTCAAAGGATCACCTGAAACCTGTGCCTTCACACTGGGCACATTAAACTTTTTAAATGGCAGCAATCACAACGCCAGTATTGGTCCCAAACCCGTTTGCTGGGGCTCACTCTCCTCCAGTAAACACAGTCCCAGCCTCACTGGCTATTAGGAATGTCATCAGGTGTATCATTAACCCGGTGGAGCATTTTCTCTGAGACTGGACTTAGCAGAGGCATCATGGCCAGAGTGTAAAAAATGCAAGTAGACACTCGGGGTTTCCACGGGCCCTAATCTTCCAGCCATCATTTCCCAAAGGCATGCAGTGCCCTTCAGGACGAATGCTGACAGAGTTCCAAGGCTGATGCAAAATATCCACCGGCATTTTCTAGGCAGTACGACTCAGAGTCAACAACAGGAAGAAGAAAGTGTAGTGGGAAGAGTACCTGAAGGTCACTCTTAATGACAATAAAAGTCGTTCCCTCTACCTTCACAAGCAAAACACAAATGATCCAAAATCAAATGCCCTCTCCCCAGATTATCACTAAAGTAATTAAGTCTCAAAACCGAGAACTCCCCACGCCTCAATAAGTCACCTTAACCAAAGGACTCCCCTCCAAAGAGAAAGAGTTGGCTTATCCACCCGTATGCACAGCCAAGAAGTTCTCACAGAACAAATGTAATCCCTGCTGCTGTGGCAAACCAGACCAAGTTTCTTTTTACCTTGGCCTTAGTGGTTACCCAACAGCAGTTACTCAGTAAAAACTTACCAAATGCCCATTCCAACTAAGAGTTAAAAACATGGACTTTTAAAACTTAACACAATACTTAATAATAGGAACTAGGCCATACTTTTGTATACAAATCTGAATGTGGGTTATACTGAATAAGGTAAAAAGTCTCTTTAGACTATATAGTGGTTACCAGATAAATACAGAATGTTCAGTTTAATTTCAGATAAATAATGAATTTTTAGCATGCATGTGCCCCAAATATTTAGCATGAGACATAATTTTACTAAAGAAGATGTGCTATTTATCTGGAATACAATTTTAACTGGGCATTCTAGTTTCTTTGTTTTTCCTAAATCTCACAACCCTACCTATCACTATGCTGGGAAAACTGAACTGGAGCAAGGCAAACATCTAGTTATGGCACTCCCCACCCATTCAACCATCTAACCCAGCGGTTCTCAACCTGTGGGTCGAGACCCCTTTGGCAGTCGAACGACCCTTTCACAGGGGTCGCCTAAGACCATCCTGCATATCAGATATTTACATTATGATTCATAACAGTAGCACCATCACAGTTATGAAGTAGCAACGAAAATAATTTTATGGTTGGGTCACAACATGAGGAACTGTATTTAAAGGGCCAGAAGGTTGAGAACCACTCATTCCTGTATCTGAAAGGTCAATTATAAAAACTATGGTCTCCAGTGTGGATACTGATTAGCCACCACCTGACAATCAAGTGCCTCAATGCCCATCCTTCCCTGGACCACAGATGCTAATTCTATAACTAGGTGCCAGATACATGCCTAGCTGACAAAGTAAAAGTAAACTTTATTTTCAGGGCCTTTATCTGAGAAAAGGGCTCAGATGAAGCAAGTAATTATGTTTAAGTAGATGCCCTGAAAGAAAGCAGTTGTTAGTAACTGTTATTCATTCAATAAAATTAAAAGCAAAATTTGCTATGGAGAAATCATATGAAGACAACAGGAAGTAAATAGAATATGTAAGTGGCTATTCTGTGAGCTAAGTATCCTAAATAATAATGTGTGTCTTTTAAAAATAGCTAAGTCTATTGAACAACTATAGGCCAAACAACATTCAAACACTTTACATCTTTTTGCCTTAATCCTAATCCCCTAAGAAGTGAGTACTATCAACCATGCCCATTTTATAACACGAAGAAAGTGAGACACAGAGATGAGGTAGTTTGATAAGACGAGGGTGACCGTATTGCCCGGTTTGCCTCAGATGGTCCCAGTTTTTGCCTACTGTCCTGGTACAATTATTTAGAGTGTCCCCTTTCATTCCTAAAAACCACCCATTTGAGATGATAAATAATATAAGTTTTATATGGTCAATTACCAAAGACTCACGGTTAGTAACTAGCAGAGGCAGGGTTCCATCAGGCAGTGTGGCTCCAGAAACAAAGCCCAACCACTGAAAGACACTCCCCCCCCAATGATTACCTTCCACAGAAGAGGGTTCCAGGGGAAGACGGGGTGAACTTTTTAACTTTTATCTCTCAGGCCCTAGATTTCCTACACGGTTAACAAACCCACGTGGGGTCGGGGCGGGGGGCAGAGAAGGCTCATGTTTTCAGGACTGTCCTTTAGCCCCTTTTAAATCACCGGCAATACACAGGACACATGATCTGTGAGCAGAGGGAACTCCTCGGTCAGCCTAGATCCACACCCCTGAGTCTGAGAATTTTTAAACGCATTCTACTTATCAAAGTAATATTTAACCAGATCCTTTTCTATTTTGGAATGACCTTCACCTTCCTTCAGCCTGGCCCGGGCAGCCAGGGCACAGTTGTTTGCTATTTTTATTAAGACAAAGGTGGACATGTGGTATATACTGGTTTTTAGTTCCACACTTCTTTCCCT
>NW_006383011.1:10384803-10390183 GCF_000327345.1 Myotis davidii
TTTAAAAAAAAAAAAAGTTTTTCTTTTTTTTTAATCTTTGGTAAAACACCATCTATTTTCCCCATTAAATATTAATGCTAGTTGGACAGCATGAAAACAGCCAACAAGAGCATTACCTTGCAAGCTCACCTCTTACACATAATGTTTAAATGCACCACAGTGTGTTCAAATAAGCAGGGGGAGATGCCTCTGGAACGTCAGCACTTTGGAAATGGTCACGAGGAGGCTGGCTGTTCTCTTATCTCTGCAAAAGGCTCAGAATAATGCTTACTGACTTAACATGGCGATTTCCGCTCCTAACACTGACCACCAGGCCTCTCTGAGCTTGTCCCCTCCTCTATACAATGGTTTGTGCTAAGATATACAGCCCCCCTCCCCACCCCCGCCGCCCCAGCTCTAAAATTTCTAATTCTGTTTCCTCTACAATCTTTCTGACCAGGAGCTGCTGCCTATAATATGTAAACAGTGCTCTATCGCAAACCTCCCTAAAGTTTACTACTGCTGGGGTCCTATCGAAATGACATTGGGGAAAGGGGAGGAATGGGGGGGGGGCTGCTGAGTTAACTGATAGACGTAATAATGTTCCCTGTCCCAAAACAGCAACTGCCCTTCACACCTTTTCCCACTCACAAAGGAAAAAAACAAAACAGAAAATGAAAATGAACTCTCAGCTGGGATTTCATGTGATTTCTAATAGAAACTGAATTCATTACTAGAAAAAAAAAAAAAAGCCATAAACTCCGGTCTGGGGAGTTAGCCATGATGACGTTTTGCTCATGCAGTTATGAAACAGGAGGAGATCCTTCTTCCCTAAAGCTTTATTACATCAACTTTAAAGGCACATGTAAGTGAAAACTTCCATATTAAGATCTAACACATATGCGGGCATCCAATCCCTAGCAACAAATACCGTGTTTAAATCCAAAGCCTTCTGGTAAAGAAATAACTAATACCTCCTGAGGAAAGTTATCTCCCTGATTCTTATCAGAGCCCTCATTTCAGTAGTGTCAAAACTTCCAGAAAATCTGTTCTGGAAAGTCAGAGAGAACAAAAAAAAATGTTGAAGCCAATAAAAAGTTATGTGTGTTTGGGCCATCTGTTCAAACCAATGTAATCCTTTATGGCCACTAAGATGTGTGGTCATGGTTTGTTTACTCTTTTCAATGGTACATTTAGGACACAAAAGCAACTCAATGAAGAAAAATCTTATGGACTCAACACAGGTACACGTAACAAATAATGACTAAATTAAAAAAATACTGCCCGCAATTTGATTAATAAAGGTAGAAACCAAACTCTTCAAATAATCAACTTTCTAACAAACAATAAAAACTAAGCTTCTCCCCAGAGTATGTAATAGTTAAAATGCAATTCTAATATTTTTGCTTTGATAAAAGCACACTAGACTAGTGTGTCCCAAGGCATATTCTATGAAACTCCAAGCCTAAGAAAAGCTGTGGGGGGAAAAAAAGAAAAGAATAAAGTAATTCCAAGATCAGGTAAGTTTGACAAATACCATACATTACTCTCTCTCCTAGAATGCCTATTACGCTTATAAAGGTTCTGAGAAATCCTTCGCTAAAGACAAAGAAAGGCTTTGAGACAAAAACAGCAATCACAATCTCACCACTCTCCCCTCAAAAATTAACATTGGGAAAATTTCCTCCTTATCTCTTTTGCTTTGTATGTTTTTTCTACATGAGATCACACCATTTATATAACCTTCTGCTCTCCTTTATCCCCCTTAAATTAAAAATCTTGCTATGTTAGGTCATTAAAAGTTTTCAATAAAAATAATATTTTATCAATATAGTAATAACTAATAGTTTTGTCAGGCATTAATCACTTTACTTATATTAACTTATTTAATCCTCACAATAACCTAAGGTCTGTATTATGATTGCCCCCATCTTACAGATGAGGAAACTGAGACAGTGAATGACTTGCTCAAGGTCACAAAGTTGAGTCCATGGGGCAGTCGGGATTCAAATCCAGGCAGCCCCTGGGTCAGCAGTCTGAACCACTGCATTGTACTGATTCTATAATATTCCTTCCTCGAACTTACCAATGAGGGACAGTTCGGTTATCACCTATTTCTTCTATTACAATAATGTCACACCAGACATCTTCTAGGCATCCGAAGCACACTATTTTATCTAAGCCTATTCCGACAGCAGAGATCTTTCCATCCCGAGAAGTTCAGTGTATTTTTGGCTCGCTGACAACAGCTGTAGAAACATCTAAGATGGCTAGCATTTCATAAACCAGCTCATTACTCCACCTACCCCTGGTATGAACTTCCATCTGGTCCTCACCTGTCCCATCCATTGCCATCTGCAGCAGATTTCTGTCATGTTTCCATCTGCCTTCTCACTGCACAAAGAGCCAAATAAAACCTTGGGTCTCTTCTGTGCACCTCCCAACACATTTAAGCAAATTCCATCAACTTTTATGTCTGGAATATTTTATTTAATTTTGTATATTTTTTAAAAACGTTTTTATTGATTTTTTTTTAGAGAAAGAGGGAGGGAGAGATAGAAACACTGATGAGAGAGAACCTTCGATCAGCTGCCATCTGTACCCCCCCGTACTGGGGATTGAGCCCTCAACCCGGCATGTGCCCTGATGGACTCGAACCAGTGACCTCTTGGTGCATGGGATGCATTCAGCCAACTGAGCCACACGGGCCAGGCTACTAGTACGTCCGGAATGTTTTAAATACTAAGCTTATATGTTCCTAGTCTCGTTATCGTGTGCCAATACAAGACATACAAAGAGAGATAAGATAACATCCAATATGCATGTGTAACATTAAGATAAATTATTTTTCCAATTCAGACAATAATCCAGAAAATAGATATTCAAATATTTTACCGTTTGCGTGCTTATCTTACGGGGAATGAGTGAACACTCTGACCCCATGTCACCAGCAGGCTCAAACCCTCCTGAAGACAGCACTCCCTCCCACTTCGTTTTTACCAACCTGACTTAAAAACAAATACGCCTATCTTTTTTTTTTTTAATTGAGAGATCACAGTTAGAAAATAAATCAGTTACAAGCAAAATCTAGTACTGCAGACAAACTGCCAATGAACTTGATTCAAAGTCAGAAAGTGCCTCTCTCTCTGCTTCTACTTGTTTTAGTGTTCAAACATCAGTAATTCATAACCAGAAGTCTATCAGGCACATAAAATATAGGACTTTTTTTTAAACCTTCAGGGCCCCAACTTTTATTCAGACCACAAAACTACATATTTTGTGGATGGAGTAGGTGGGGCAGAGGAACCTCAACGTTACGTTTGGAATGATGCATCACTAATTAGTCCAGGTAAAACCATGCAGGACAGGAAGGTGCATGGAAGTATTTTCCTACATACAGTCGCAAGGTTTTTTAAGATTGTTGAAACAATAAGAAAAACAAATTAAAATAAATCTTGCTAAATGCAGGAGGAAAGCTATCTCTGTTTCTTGGTAATACATCTGAAGGAGCGACGGTTGCTGAAATGACACATTTCCAGATATTTTGTTAAACTATTGCTATTTTAAGGCTGCATTAGTGCTTGTCACACAGCTTGCTCCCAATCTCTTGGCAGTTCTCCAACACATTCCAACTTCTGACGCCCAGCCTTGCTGGAATCACATCCCACTTATCGCTAAAGACACACTAAGTAAGATGTTGCCACATTACACAACCAACCTGCCACTTTTTCCCACCAGGTCACTTCGCACAATGCCTGGCTTTAAAAAAAAAAAAAATCAAACCAATATCTGTGTGGATACAGCTTAGTCCAAATGATCCACTGGTCCTCCAAACAAGGATCAGAATATTGCTCAAACTGGGAGAGAAACACTGCCTCACCCCCCAAAGAAAGGCTGAGTGCTCACCCACCAAGGAGGGACAACTGATATGGAGGGGAAAAGGCAAGATCAAATATTTTAAAAAAAGGGACAACTTGACTAAAGACCCAAGCCCTCATCATTCCCCCACTGCCTACACTTGTAAACAGATTATTAAGCAGGGCACATTGTAAAGGATAATCTTAGTATGTAATGAATCTCATTACCTCTGTGAAAAGAACAATTTAACATAGCAATACATCCTCCTCTAAGCCAATATTCTAATTGTTAATATTTGGCAAAAAAAAAAAATACCTCTTTAAAAACAAACTGGAATGGTTAACCACATGCTGCTACATTCCATTCTTGCTAAAAAAAAAAAATATTTAATTAGCACATTTGATCCTCACGCTCTGCACAGCTGCACAACATTCCAGCGAATTCCAGTGATAGGCGAGCTATCCATAGACTCTTTACATTAAATACCTACTTTAAAAGTTGAGGAGACGAAGAGCAGTTCTCAAGTATGACCCACTAAAGATATAGCTTAGTTCATGTGAATAAGCTTTCTGCAACACGGGTGTAGTCCAACGGAAATAAAATATTCAAGCCAATGCACACTAACAAAATAATTCTGCAGAGCTGGAAATGTATATGTAACACATTCAACTGACAGGCAAGAGTAGTCTTCCTGGGAACAGGACAATAAATTACCCTGCTCTCTAATTAAATTTTCACCCTTTATGAATCAAAGGAGTTTATTTAGAACGAAGATGAAAGCTGGTGTTAATGTTAGAGACACAAACTTCAAAAGCAAAATAAGCCATCCCAAGTGACAAATCATCCTTAGTATCAGGAAAAGTCAGAAATTCCTTTAGCAGTGAATGTTGATTTAAAAACAAGCAAACATAACAAAACAAAACAAAAAAACCACCTACCTTTAAAACAAAGAATAAAACACGAGGTGTGCACTGGTTTCTTTCCTGCTCAAATGGCACACAAAGCTCTGTGCTCCAGGACTGTGGTGCGCCCTCCACTCCGCCCCAGAAGATAAGGTGGGTGTTTAAGGACAAGCTGGCAGCACAGAGTTGTCAACCTCCCTGTGAGAAGGACCAGGCCTCTCTCAGAGAAGTCACCCGACAGATACCTCTGACCACTACTCAGCTCCTAAAATAGGGACAGGTGTGCTCATCCAGCCAGCGGTCCAGGGAAGGCCTCATTCCAGGCCCCTGCTCTCCCTTAACCTGAGGTACTGTCTCAGCTGGGTGCCTCCCCAAGGGCTGGCCCCAACCCTTGCAGCTGCCTGGAGGTCAAGTTAAGATCCTTACCCCAGGCTTCAGACAGCCCAGGCACACTAACCATCAAGAATTTCCCTTGAATACTTTAAACCAGCGGTTCTCAACCTGTGGGTCACGACCCCTTTGGTGGTCAAACGACCCTTTCACAGGGGTCGCCTAAGACCATCCTGCATATCAGATATTTACATTACGATTCATAACAGTAGCAACATTACAGTTATGAAGTAGCAACGAAAATAATTTTA
>NW_006383011.1:10390266-10393524 GCF_000327345.1 Myotis davidii
AAAAGAATTTCCCTTGATGTCCAACTGGTGGGGCTCAGTTGGTTGAGCATCGACCCATGAACCAGGAGGTCGAGGTTCAATCCCCCATCACGGCACATGCAAGAAGCAACCAACCAATGAATGCATAAATAAGTGGAGCAACTAATCAAAGCGTCTGTCTGTCTGTCTGTCTCTCTCTCTCTCCAAAAAAGAAAAAACATTTTTTTAAAGAACAGAATTCCCCTTGGTGGATCTGATTCCCACGGGCTGGGATTTCTGAAGAGCCCTTATTCGGAGAGAGGAAGTCTACTAATATAGCCGAGCCCTATCTCCCAACCTTGCTCCATCCATCACCCAGCACAGCTCAGCTCTCCCCTCTGAACTCTGAAAGGGCCTACCACTGGTCGTCAATATTTAAGCCTGGAAAGAACGTCA
The DNA here is from genome assembly GCF_000327345.1 of Myotis davidii. NCBI lineage: Eukaryota > Metazoa > Chordata > Mammalia > Chiroptera > Vespertilionidae > Myotis > Myotis davidii. Next base: position 10,390,681 of record NW_006383011.1, read on the forward strand.
TTTGCCACTTTTGTTCAGGGCTCACCACCCAAAGGAGACTTACAACAACTACAAGGTACCTCCTCATAAAAACTGCTGAAAGGTTTTCTCTCTCTTCCAGCAAAAGGGTATTTCTCCTCTCTTCCCATTCCCTCTTCCCCTCAGCACATGAAGACACCGCACCTTCCATAGGAAGAGACCAAATACTAGAAAATTAAGGCAACAAAGAAATGCCGGTGAATCACCTCCATCCATCTGATGTCCCAGGGCTTAAGGAATTGGCTTGCATAATCAAATATGCATATTGCTTTTTCTCCTTGGAACAGACCAAAGATAGAACTGTAAAGACTGTAGCTAACATAAAATTGAGCTCTGGTGTATGCTTTCAATAGTTTGAACCAAACCCGGCCCACTAAAATATATTACATTTAAAACCAAGATTATAATAACCACACCCATTCTATTTTTGACATGTGATGGGGTAGCTGTTTCAAAGACTCTAAAATCTGAAGACAAAAGTAAAATCAGATGCTGTCCGGAGCACACAGAGATGTCTCTCGGGAGAATTAAGGCATCTCTGATGGGAATTCATTTCAAAACAAAACAGAAAGCACACATCATCTAATGAGAACTTAATTTTGGTATTTTTCCACTGTAAAGGTTTTTGGTGTGTGTTTCCCCGCCCCCCCAAAGAAGAGAAGTATCTATAATAAGCAAATGTTGGATTCTTCACTATTTTTCTTTAATATTCCCACCACTAAAAACAGCTAGAGCAACAGACAGTATTTATTCCACAGCTTTAAATATGACCAGTAATGAGATTTTTATGACTTGCCATGCTACATGTATGAACGAGAAAAGTGATACACGTCAAGTGATTCTTCAGCTGCCAAAACTTCACATCTTAAGCTTAAGATTTGAAAACTGACTATTATCTGTGAGATGCAAATATGTGCCAAGGGAAACAATTCAAAGGATAAACACCAAAATGTTAACTGTAAGTTTATAGGGTCACTGAACTCACCTAGTGATTTTAACTTTCTTCTTTGTGTTCATTTTATTTTCCATATGGTCTATTATACACATTCATTATTTTGGTAATAAAAAAGAAAATATTGCCCGGCCAGCGTGGCACGGTGGTTGAGCGCTGACCAATGAATAGGTCATGGTTCCATTCCCGGTCAGGGCACATGCCCAGGTTGCAGACTCGATCCTCAGTAGGGACGGGCAGGAGGCAGCCAATCAATGATTCTCTCTCATCATTGATATTTCTATTTCTCTCTCGCTCTCCCTTCCTCTCTGAATTCAATAAAAATATTTTTTAAAGAAAATATTATTTTAAAAAATTTAAAGTTTCCTTATGACTTACGCTAATTTATACCTTTATGAAAGTATATATTCTTCAGAAACTTTTCAGAGTAAAACTATGCTCTGTATATATTAGCAGATTATTAAAAATTCAGGGACTCTAAAAGGGTAAAGAAGATATTTTAACTTTTAAGACTATTGTTCTCACTAAAAAAAGCACTCCTATGCTGCAAGTTAAAAAAACACAATGGAAAATAGTTAACCACAGGACAAAATACTAGTAAAAAAGCATTGTTTTAGGGAAGATTCTAGGTTTTCCCTCCCCCATAAATAAATAAAATAGAAGCCCCCTACCCCCAAGACCCTAAACCGTGATAAGAACATGAATTTTCCTACCCCAAAGACTCTGTACAGTTGGTAAAGTTAGGTTTGGCCTTGGGGCAAACACAGGACAAAAATTACCCCTGAAACAGCCACCCAAGAGGGTAGGAAACAACAAGAACTCCACCCAGGGCCAAGGGCAGGAGCCACAGGGCTGAGTTCAGGGAGGATGTTTTTGAGAGGCTCCCCTGGGGCCCAACCCCGACATCTTTTCCCACACTCCATGCAAGGACCACTGCAGGCAAGGCCCTAATGAAATGCACCCTGAAATGGCAACTGGAAAAATCTTCATAACATGTCAGGGTTCTTTACACCTTCCGTGTAAATACTACTTTTCAGAAAGTTATGGCAGAAAACAATTTGAACAGCAGAAGGTGTATGTAGCTGATTAACCATTTTACCGCATTTTCTCAGCCAGCTAAAAGAAGGTTACTGTTCAGCATTTCCAAAAGTTTGGAAAATATGGAGAGATTAAATTAGAACTTTTCCACAATCCCATCACCCAGCGATGACCTCTGTTAAGCTAGTGAACTTTCCAAGAATGGACATATTTAATTGCACAAATTAAACATTGAATATATATACTTTAAAAAGAATAATTTCAATTATATTTATATGTCATTCCAAACCACCCTGGTTCATCTGTTGAGTAAAAACCTGCAATTATGTTCTGATACAGATTTTACTGCCCACCCAATGGCTTCACGTTTGTTAAAGATCAGAATGAGCAGGGAACTCTAGATTCCAGAGCAGAGATGCCAGACGGTTCTGAGAATCATTCAGGTGTTTACTCTCACAGCTTAAGAGTTTACTAAGAATGGAATTATGACACCTATGAACAAGGGTCCATTTTAAAGCAATTTTAAAACTGTCACTTTCATATCTCAAAGCACACTTAATTCTGAAACCCTCGTCAATCCACCATGTAAAGCTCATGGCAGAAAACACACAACATTCATGGCAGTAAATTAGTTCATTTTTATAAGCCACATTTTATCAAGTGCCAATACCACTGGGGACTTGGACCATAAAAACATCTTCTCCCAAATATTTCCCCCACCAGCTAAGGACATGATTCATTCCTGGGATTCTCCTTTAAAATATTATTTCTATAATATTCTCACTTGAAGAGCCTTAAAATTGCCCTCCCTTTACACTGGAAATTAATCTCTTTCC
>NW_006383011.1:10393572-10401808 GCF_000327345.1 Myotis davidii
CACCTCTCTCCTATTTGATATAGATGAGATAGGATATGCATCATATGCTTACATAAATATATATAACATTACCTAAGAATTTTCTCTCACATAAAAAGGCAAGGATATCATTAAAATTCCTTCTCTCCGTTCTAAACCTATAATATTCCCAAATGCTGAAAAACCATTAACTGGAAGTAATCTAAATCTGGAGTCTTTTTTTTTTTTATTGCTTAAAGTATTACAAAGGGTATTACATATGTGTCCATTTTTTCCCTCCGCCTGGAGTCATTTTTATTTTAAAATTTTTCACTTGGAATGTTACCTACATTTCCAACCAATTCTTATGATGGTCTGTCTACATGGTTACAAATTAGCTGCAGCAGCAGTCTGGGCTCCCACAAGTGAGAGCAAGCATGTCACAGAATTCCGCTGCTCTCTCCACACAAGTGTGCGGTTTGGAAATATGTACTCAAGTCCTGGGCTTCCCCACTTTTTAAGCTGGCCCAAGGTGAGTGTAGAGGGTCAAGTTAGCATTCCATTACACCTGCAGGCTCTATTTCTCTCTCCGACCCACACCCTTAAGATGCTGACTTACTCACTTTCCCACTGCTTTTAGGTAAGTACAGAGGACAGGTATGACAATCCTTTGGAATTTTAAACTGTTCCTTAACAGTGATCTACAATTTGCCAGGCTTGCTTTTTTTTTTCTTTACTTATTTAAAAATTAAAGTATTGATTGCTTTTTTATTATAAAAGATAGTCCTCATGGAAGTCTAAGGTATTTACTATACTTTTCTCTATGTGTGAAATATTTCAAAACTTAAAATGAGAAACATTAAGTCATAGGAATTTCCTTTCACATAAGAGAGGAAATCACCCATCAACTCACCATCCAAAGCAAACCATTAACATTTTATAATGTATTTCTGTCCAGTCTTTTATAGAAAACAACAAAACTGGAGTTATACGGCATTATACAGCTTTGTATACAGATTATTTCCACCGATAGTATATTGTTAGTATTTTCCCATCTCAGTATTATTCTTCCAAACCATTCTTTTAAGCACTACATTGAATTCCATCCTGCACCTGTGTCATAATTTATTTGATTATGCCCCATTTGTTTTTCCACCAGTACAATTGCTAAGAAAATCCTTGTTTAAAATCCCCTGTCCTTGTTTTTAATTCTCCCTTTAGGTTATACAGCTACAAGTGAGATTTCAGTCTAAAAGGTATAAACATTTCAGGTTTCTGTTATATATATTCTGTTTTCAAACTGAGTTTGTATTAATTCAAATATTCTCCCAACAGATGCTACAGAGCTCCTATCTCATAGCATTCCAGAGAATATTATCTACCTACTAATTTAAGTGGAAAAAATAATCTAATTAATTTGTGTTTTACTGATGAATTGGAACAATGTAATATATTTACTAGTTTCCTTGATTTGTTCCTTTATAAACTACCTGCGATTTCTTCTCTCATAACCTATTTGTTCCTAGTCTTTCCCCACATACTAGGAATTTTTCTTGATTGTTAAAAATAAATATTATTCAGGTTTGTTTTTCATATTATTGTATTTTGACAAGATACACAGGAACAAGTTTAATACATAGCATTACTTACTTGATGGATGTGTATGTATTTACTTACTGGAATGTATCTTTTCTGCACAAACCAAATTGTTTATTTGAAAGAAAGCATAAAATTGAGACAAAGCAAAAATTCCTCATTGAATGGTAATTAAAATGTACTATGATTAGCGCTGGATGATCTCACTTAACGTTAATAAAATCCTTTCTGATAGGTACTGCCATTATCACCATTTTACAGATGAAGATACTGAGGCATGCAGAGAAGTCAAGGCAGTTTACCCAAGGTCCCTTAGCTAGTGCCTGGAGTGGCCAGGCTGTGCAGCTCCAGGGCCCACTTAGAGCCACTGGGTCCCATCCATTCACCCTACATAGAGTTGGCCCAGGGTTTGGGCTTTCACAACTCTTCTCCCATCTCTTTCCTCCTTTTCCTTCCCATGGCCACCACCATTACTTGCTCCCTTAACGTCTGGACTGCCCAACCACTTGTTTTCTGTCTCCTTGCTTCTGGTTTCTTCCTATCCCACTGCATTTATTTATTTATTTATTTAGAAAAGCAAGCAAGAATGTATTGACTGCAGCAAAAACACACTTAGGACAGTGAAACAAGAAAGGGCATAGAAGAAGCAATGGGAGAACCCAGGCTGGGCTGCTGTGGCTCACTGGGAAGTCAAAGAGAGCCTTGGAGTCTGGTTCAGGGGTTCAGTTAGCCCTGGATGAGCTGCCGCTGCCCATTGCTCCTCTGGTTGCAAGTCTCTTGGGGTCCCTTAGAGTTTAGGAGATGCATCCTGCGGGGGAAGGAGAGGGGGAAAGGGAATGGCATGGGCATGCTCCCTGGAGGCAGAGCGCCTGTTCCATCGTATCGTGAACATGGCTGAAGTGTTGTGTTACTGGAATATCTTATCATCACAACATTTTAGAAGTTACAGGATCTTAATGTCTAAGTGCCAAATCTGGTCAATTGGTAGGTACAGCCTACAACACTGTATTGGCATTGAGAATGTTACTGAGGCTCTAGCTCAGCTCTGCAGAAAGAGAATGCCATGATTATTTTCCACGTCTGACAGGAACAGAGGGAGTGGTGCCCTTCCGCCATGTTTTAAGCCCTACTCTAATTCCATCTAAGATTTTCATTTTATAAATTTAGATCTGAGACCAGGACAGTGAATGGCTTGCCAAAGTCACAATCTGGTCAGTAAAAGGTCTTTTATCGTCTGTGTACATATATGTAAAGTCCTTAGATTCAGGAACTAATTCTTATTCAACTTTAAGCCAGCCCATACCATCATCACCTTAACCCACTTCAAGTCCTAGCAAGAGAAGGTATCCAATAGATATTTACTGAAGTTTATTTATATATATATATATCAGAGTAGCAGCAAAGGGAAAACATTAGTATAAATACTTCTTGGTAAACAGAACTGTAATTGCACTACTTTCAAGAACAGGAACCTGAACTGGCAAAGGATTTTCAATAAGTGGATATATATATGTGTGTGTGTGTGTGTGTGTGTGTGTGTGTGTGTGTGTATTTCATTGGTAATACAGCCTTTTAAAAAACAAAAGAATGTGCTATTTAATAACTCTCTTTATATAAAACTGTTGATAGTTTTTGCAAAGCATATCAAAAGGAGTCAGTGGCTCACATAGCTTAGGCAATCTGAAGAGAAAGTAATGGAAAGGTTATCAGCTGAGCACTGACTATATGCCTACTGTACACTGCTGTCTCACAACTGCGTGAGTATTATTATTTCAATTGTACTGATGAGAAAATTATGGTTCTGAGTAGCGATGGTCATGTGACTAGTATACAATAGCATTAGGATTTGAGCCCAGATTTGTTCGACTCCAAAATTCAGGCTCTTTCCAAACTAAGGAAAATTTTTCTTGCACTATCAAAATCATCCTCACAAACCTTAAAGGATAAAAACTGAGTATGACTTACTGAAATTATGAATGTTCATTTAAAAAACATAGGGTTTCTTCAAAAGAAAATAAAAACACAAACTGGGAGGTAATTTTTGCAACACATATAATCCATAAAAGATTAGTAAGCAATCTACATAAAGAACTACAAATCAATAAGGAAAAAAATCTGAAAGACAGACAGGCAAAAAAAAAAAAAAGACTGAACAGGGACTTCACAAAAGAAGGAACCCAAATGGCCAATAATAAAAATAGGTACTTAACCTCAATAATCAGGGAAATTGCAAATAAAAAGCACAATGAGATAACTTCACAAATGGACATTTTCAAGTTTGGTAAACGATAGTCTGGGGAGGTTGTGGAGCAACAGTAACACTATACCCTGCTATTGGAATATAATTGGTATAATCACTTTGGAAACTTTGGCATTATCTAGTAAGGTTGATAATGCATATATGATCCAGCAAATTTCACTCCAGAGAGAGAGAATTTGTGTGTGTGTCTATCTCCACATAGGTACTAAGAGACAAACAGAAGAATCATTCATAGCAGCTCTTCTTATAAGAGCAAAATATTGGAATTAAGCCAAATGGCCATCTACAGAAGGAATAAACAAGTCATAGTGGAATACTGTACAGCAGTGAAAATGAATAAACTACTACAACAAAATGAATGAATATCAGGAATATAATATCATTATATGAATATAATAAACTACAACAAAATGAATGAATATCAGGAACATAAGATCATTAACCTAAAAATGTAGTCACAGAAAAATAAATAGAGCATAAGTTCATTTATATAAAGTTTTAAACTGAGCTGGTTTGGCTCAGTGGATAGAGCGTCAGCCTGCAAACTGAAGGGTTCCAGGTTCGATTCCAGTCAAGGGCACATGCCCAGGTTGTGGGCTTGATCCCCAGTAGGGGGAGTGCAGGAGGCAGCTGATCAATGATTTTCTCTCATCATTGATGTTTCTCTCTCTCCCCCCCCTCTCTCTTCCTCTCTGAAGTCAATAAAAAATAAAGTTCAAAACATACAAAATTAAGAATTTTAGAAAGGATAACTTATAAAAAAGAGTAAGTCAGCCTGCCCACAATTTTAGAAAGGATAACTTATAAAAAAGAGTAAGGAAATGAGAAGCACCAAATTCAGGACAGTGGTTGCTTCAGATGGGAAGACAGAAGAGTACTTAGGGGACTCTGACTATATGATAAGGTTCTTCTTCTGGAAGTGGGTAGTGGCTGCCTGAGTGTCCACTGGTTTGTGATTCTGCAATTTATCTTTTATGAGCATTATTTTGTATGTACTTTATAAGATTACTTAATAAAAAAACAACTTTAAGAAAAGAAGGAACCAGAAGGACAGGATACTGAATATACCAGGAGAAACAGCTGGTGAGAACAAGATGCCAGAGGGGAGCAGGAGGAGCAGAGGGGACCCTGGGCTTCCTGGACTATAGCTGATATCTCAAAACCAACGCCTTCTTAGGAGATGGGGGAATTGGTTGTTTATCAACTTTAGAAAGAAGCCCCTAAAACCGAGTAATCTATAAAACTATAATTAATAGGACTATGCCACCGAAATATTAAAGAACTTCATAATGTTTTCCTGTATTAAGTAATTTACAGTGAATGCATCACTTTCTTCAAAATCACTTAGTGACACAAAGGTGGAAAGGTGTTGATATCTGAGCAAAAGAAAAGACAAAAGTAAGATACAAGAAGGAACTTTTTGATATAGAAGTCCCTTAGATGAAGAAGTGCAGTAGTTTCACAATTTAAGGGGCATACAAATCGCTTAGGGGGTCTTGTTAAAATGCAAATTATAATTAGACAGGTCTGGGTTGGGGTCTGTAAGAATTTGATTTACAACTCCCAAGAGATCCTGATGTTTTCGCTCCACACACCTCATTATTATAGCAAGGGACATTAGGAAAATGCCTCATTGGGATAGTTTAATTTTACTCAACAAAATAAAGAGAATAATGATGTTATTCCTATGCCATATGAACTTGGATACAGACAATGTTATCAGAAGACTCAAGAGTACTAAACTAGGTGTTTTGTAAAGAAATTGTGCTTTGAGAAACAGCGAAGTCTGAAGATTTTTAAGACACATCGTGAGATGTTTTACTCACCTCCACAGACCTCCAGAAGTAACTCTCCCAGAGGAAGTACTGGCCTTTTCCTTATGAAGAATGGTTTACATTCCCAATAGTCTCGCAGGAAGAACCCAAGACTACTATAAGGAAATCCACAGAACATTAACTAAAGCCCAATTATAAGGCTGATGTCGGGCAGTGCCCAACATAATTAAAGGAACATCACATCACCGCATGTAAAAAAACAAAATATATGTTGGGCTTTAAAATTCTCTCTAAGAATATACTCTTTAAAATGAAAAGCTTATTTCAACAAAAACCACATCAAACAATTTCCACCCATCATGTCTATGTTTGTTTAGTAGTAGTAAAATCCTTCCATCTCAAAACAGTACTTCCACATGTAGAGTCATACTTTCATACAGCAAGACAAAATACCCACGCCAACAAACTCTCCCAAAGAAACCCTGTCACTGCCAAGTCCACTACGGATGTGTCACAGCAGAGAGGGAGGCTCCTACAACCTCTTAGACAGGTGTTAATACTCTCGCCCAAGAGAGCCTCTCACAGAAAGCCTGCACAACAGGAAGTGACCAAGTTTCTTCATCTCATTCTCTCAGATGAAGGTTTTGGTCGGTCCAGAAATGACAAAGTTACAAAGAGCTTAACCTAACCGGATTCTGCACCTGGTGTGTAAGTCAGAACAGCTAAACCTCCCGTGACATCAACACAACATAGTAAATCCAACATGTCTGGATAATCCATGGGAACGATACTCCCAAACATCTTTATACAACACTATTTTATACCATCAACAAAACATTAAAACCCAAATCCAAAAAGTGCTCTATTTTAATGGCTCTCTTAAGGGAAACTCGCAATAATGAACATAAACCACACAATCTGCATTCAGTTCTACTTTGTAGAGCTACCAAGAAGTCAAATGCCACTAACCTGGATTCAATAGAGATTTAAAAAAATAAAAGTAGACACGCCCTTGCTTTGAAACATTGACCTTCCCTTCCAGACAGCATACTGAAATTCCCTTTCTCACCTATATGGGTGACATTTGAAACGTATCCCATTTGCCATCTCACACTGAATAAATGAACTGGAGAAGTGGCATTTAGAAGGGACATTCCCTATGAACTGGCCCAGACTAAATAAGTGAGAACACTGGCAACCATCTCCTTCTGACCAGATACTGGCCTCAGAGGCCTTGGTGGTCTGCCCTTCTCAACCCCGTTCCCAGCCACATCTGCAAAAAAAAAAAAAAAAAATGTATACAAAAAATACATATACACAAACATAAATGACGCCATTTACCACCATAATCCCATTAATCATGACTAATCTAAATCTATAAAAGTCTGAATATCAATTCACCACCAACCATGGCACTCATTTACCTAATCATCCCTAATAAAACATCCAAATATGTACTTGATTTACAGAAAAAGCAAACGATGAAAGCAAAGCAAATACAGGTTAATCATTAACTACCCATCAAAAAAAATGTAAGTTCCTTTTAAATCAAGCCATTCAACTACTGGATATATTTAGACATGTCTCAGGGGCATAAAAACTAACAGATGCATCGTTTCATTTCAAAAATTGGTTTCCTGTAAGAAAAATTCATATTCTTCGTATTGACCAAAGACACAGAGGTACTGTAACGTCATCGCTATGGAGGCCCAATAAACACCAACTTTTTATATATTAAGAAATCGATGGATAGTTGGGTTGGCGATACACAGAGAGACGCTGCGACTCCCACCCAATACTGACTGCACCACTGCCTCCTAACACCACTGGTCCGCGGCCGCCCTCCAGCCCCTCCCTGCGGCTCAGGTCCTAAGGTTGGAGATCAGATTCCCGTCCGCAACTGCAGGCAGGCTCCCTCCGCCCGCATTAGCGCTGCAGGGCGCCCCTTCATCCAAGCACAGGCAGGGAGGGAGGGAGGAGGGCACCCCAAAGAAAAGAGGCTCCCCTCTAAGGTAGGTGACCTGGTCCTCCTGTCCCCACATACAGCTGAAGCAGCATCACGGGGTAGAAGCAGCTCTGAGCCTCGGCCAAAGGCAGCCCCGGACCTGGGTGGGGCCGGGCGGGGGCCGCAGGCGCCGAGTGGCCGTGCCAAGCCCCGCCAGTGAGAACCCCGAGAGGCTGCGATACTGCTGCATTGTGCTGCATCACGGTGAGGGCACCGGGAGCCATCCATCTTGCCAAAATCGCGTATCCCACTGAAATAAACCCACCGAATCCACCTTTCTCCTCGCCCAAGCACCCTCACACTCTCCCTCTCACTATTATCTGGCCTGGCTTTTGACTGGAAGAAGAATGGACACGGTCTGTGTATCGATCCCGACAACACTCCCCCTCTCCATCTGGAAGGCAGGCACTTGGCATCTTTCCTATCACAAAACAAAGGGAAGGCTCCCCCCAAAAAGACGATCGCGGGCGCGGAGGGGTGATGGCGAGAGGAGCTTCCAGCCCCCCACCCCAAAGGCAGGCCCGGAGGGTCCGCGCGCTGGTACAAACCTGTTGAAGACAGGGTGGCAGACGCTGAAGGGCGGGCGCAGCGGCGGCTCCGCGTCCGCAGGCGGCTCACGCCCAGAGCCTGGGAGAGTGGGGA
>NW_006383011.1:10403124-10428623 GCF_000327345.1 Myotis davidii
TGGGAGGCGAGGGGAGGAGGGTTATTCCCCGGAGAAGTCCAGATCTCCCTCTTTTGTGAGTGCTTTTTTCCACCATTTCCCTCGAGGTGCAGATCCTCCAAGAATGATTCCTCCAACTCCTGCCTCCAGCCCCAAACGCTCGCCTCCACCTGTAGCGGGTGTTCTTCCTAAGCCACTCGCTCCTGGGGAGGAGACGCCAGGCTGCAGCGGAGGTCCCTGCGGCTTGAGGGCTTGAGTTCTCCCCCTACCCACATACCAGGACATGACAGGACGTTTTCCTCAAGTGCCAGCGCCCCTTCCCAACCTCTGGCTCACCCCATCAATCCCCCAGGCTCTGTAGAAATTGTGCAACCACCCCTGCTGGGGAGAAAATATGGTGTCATCACCAAGACCACGACCAGAAATGCTCTTTAGAAAAGAGTCTGGAGAAACTGACTTTGTGCCTGCTGGGTAGGTGCCCAACGGTGGCATTGTAAGCTTCGGAGGGAAAAGGACCTTTGGTTGAAAAGACTCAAGGCTTTTCCCCTAAAGATCTGACCTTCAACCCCTGAATAAAAAAAAACAAAACAAACAAACAAATAAAACAGAAATAAAAGACAAATAGTTTGGATCATGCTCATACCTCAAATCATTGGAACAGAAGCCTGGTGGGTTTATATTTTTATATGTATTTTTAAATGAAATTTTTAACATAAAACATTAAATCGTCCCAGCAATTTAGGAAGATGATTCTTCCTTTTAGGCCTTCACCATCAGTTTGAATGTTTGTCCCAATGTTTACATTTGACATATATGAAAAAAATTGAGGAAGGCAAATAATTTAACATTTTTGCTCAGAAGGTTGATTAACACAGCCGAAAGGTGAACTCTCCAAGGGCAGGGTTCTTTGTTCACTGTACATAGCAGGCACTTAGGAGGTGCTCCACATTTTTTTGTTGAATTGAATTGAACAGAACAGAAGCAACATGTAAGTGACTGCCCTGATTAGGTAACACTGGAAATCCACTAATAACGAAACTTGTGTGTGTTTTTTTCACTTATTTTGGACCATGGGTCCCAGCACCTCCCCACTCAAAATGTTAATGAAATACCAAAGAAAACAATGGCAGTACTGGGAAATGCCTGTTTAAATTCTTCCAGTGCTATTCTGAAATGGTGACTCTTAACTGCTGCCTTTATCACAAATAATAGTACTTGAATAAATCTTCATTTGATGGATGAGTCACCTCCACTACCCCATTCCACTCTCACTTACTTTAAAAAATTTCCTTCAAAAAACAAGGCCGCACACACCCTTAGCAAGGTCCTTAAGTGGCAGTAAGCATTCCAAAAATGTGAAAGACAAGGATTCAGAGTTTCACTGTAAATACTTGTTCACAATTTCAAATTCTTACCTTTTGGTGGAAAAAAAATCATCACCCAGGAGAGCCCAGTTTACCACTGAGCAGAGAGGAAGTAACAGGTCAAAGAAAAGACAGGCTTGCCTGGCCAAGTGGCTCGGTTGGCTGGAGGGTGGTCCAGTGCATCAGAAGGTTTCAGGTTCGAGTCCCAATCAGGACACGTATCTAGGTTTCCGATTCGATCCCTGGTCTGGACACCTATGGGAGGCAACCAATTGATGTTTCTTTCTCTTTCTCTCTCCCCCTAAAAATCAATAACAAAAATATATCCTTGGGAGAGGATTTTTTTTAAAGAGTCTAAATCTGGAGATTATTGGAAAAGACATATATCTTTGTGGAAGGCAAGAATCTAGAAAAGATAAAAAGCCTTAGTAATGATGGTAACTCAAAAGGATTGTTCTCAAATATTTCAGGCCCAGCTTTGTTGAAGTTTATTATCCACACAATAGAATCAAGGTTGATTTAAAGGAAATTGAAACTCATCCATATTATGTCTGTTCTCTCTGTTTTTAAAAGCATGCTTCCCACAGAAATAGTACTTTATTACAAAATTTTTGCAGATATAAAGGGTCTTCAAATTTTCTGTTAATAATAATGATGACAAGTAGCAACTATAAAATGCTTTCCAGTTTTTAAAGTGTTGCCGAAGCCGGTTTGGCTCAGTGGATGGAGCGTCGGCCTGCGGACTGAAGGGTCCCGGGTTCGATTCTGATCAAGGGCATGTGCCTTGGTTGCGGGCATATCCCCACTGGGAGATGTGCAGGAGGCAGCTGATCGATGTTTCTCTCTCATCGATGTTTCTAACTCTCTACTCTCTCCCTCTCTGTGAAAAATCAATAAAATATTTTAAAAAAAAATAAAGTGCTTCAGCAAATATATGTTGTCCTTTTGTCAGTTCTGTGGAATACATATTAACCCCATTTTATAGATGACAAAACTGAGACACTGGTAAGTCAAGTGAGTTGTCCAAGTTTATTGACATATCTACACGGTGCCAGAGATTGCTTAGAAGCTAGCATATCAGAACTTTGTATCTGGGCATTGCATATGAATTATTAAAAAGTAATTCTGTTTGCATGATGAAAAAAGTTCTGGAGATGGATGGTGGTGTTGGTTGCACAACAATGTAAATATACTTAATGCAATTGAACTGTACACTTAGAATGGTTTTATGTTATGTTACCACAATTTTTAAAAAATTCTTAAAGTAATTTTGAGTTTAGACCTCTTGAATAGTAGATGCCCACTGGTTGGATTACACTTTCTGTATTGTAAGCATATTGTCCATGGCACACGGACACATCCCCCTAGTAGACTATATCCTCTGCTACACCTGTATATTTCAGCTCCCTCCAGTTGTGGTGTATATTTATGAAGCCAGTTGTATTTGTTCCCAAATTTATTTATCCCAGTTATACTTACTATACTTAATAAGTTCACTTATTATAATTAAGCATTACACAAACCAATGAAATGAATGTGAAAAGAGAGCTGTTTCAGTGAAAACATTTTTGAAATGTCTGACTAAAGGCTAAAAATACTGTCATAAAAATATATGCGGGCAAAATAACAGTAGAGAGGAATGGAAATTATAAAAACAGTGAAATATTTCAAGTCCAGGTTGCTATGCAAGTATCTCTAAGTTCTTAATGAACTAAAAATAAATCAAAAGTGGGTGTCAGATCGCTGTGGCTTACCCAAAAAAAAAGAGTGGTCTTTCACTTGGTAAATACGTTCAAATAAACACTTTGTTTATCAACTGATTAGCAAGTTAATGTAAATTTATAAGTTTTGAGTAAAATAAAACTTCAAACCATGTCTTTTTACAGTTATAAAGCTATCACTTTATTTTTCTTTTGAAATATGCTTCAAGGTATAGGCAATGAATTGTTAGATATGACGCCAATGCATGAGCAACAACACCAACAAAAAAGAGGCAAATGGATGCCATCAAAATTTAAAACTTTTGTGCATCAAAGGACAGTATCAAGGAAGTGAAAAGACAATCTACACAATAGGAGAAAATATTTGCAAGTCATACATCTGATAAGGCTCTAATATTCAGAATAAAGAACTCTTATACTCAACAACAAAAAAGACAACTTATTTCAAAAATGAGTAAGAGGCCCTAGCTGGTTTGGCTCAGTGGATAGAGCGTTGGCCTGCGGACTGAAGGGTCCCAAGTTAGATTCCAGCCAAGGGCACATGCCCGGGTTGGGGGCTTGATCCCCAGTAGGGGTCAGGGATATGCAGGAAGCAGCCAATCAACGATTCTCTCTTATCATTGATCTCCCTCTACCTTCCTCTCTCTCTAAAAAATCAATTTAAAAAAGCACATCAAACATCATGCTTAATGATGAATTGTTGAATGTTTCCAACTCTCTCTCCCTCTCCCTTCTTCTCTGAAATCAATAAAGAAATATATATTTTTTTAAAAAAAAGGGGTAAGAGGGTTTAATACAATTTTCTCCAAAGAAGATATACAAATGGCCAATAACCACAAAAAAATATGTTCAATAACATTAATTATTAGGAAAATGAAAATCAAAACCACTATAAGATACCAGTTTATACTTTCTAAGATAGATTTAATTTTTTTAAAAAAGGAAAGAGATTGGATTTGTGGTGGGGGAAAGGGGATTTGGATAAAGGTGGTCAAAAGGTACAAACTTCAGTTATAAGGTAAATAAGCAGTAGGTATGTAATGTACAAGATGATGACACTAGCACTGCTGTGGGCTCTAATGAAAGTTATTAAAAAAGTAAATCCTAAAAGTTCTCATCACAAGGAAAAACATTTTTTATTTTATTCCATATGAGATGATAGATATTAACTTATTGTATTAATGACTTTATTATATACGAAAGTCAAATAATTATGCTGTACACCTTAAACTGTATGTCAATTATATCTCAATAAACAGGGGATGGGGGGAGTGGAAAATAAGTATGGTGAGAATGTGGAGGAATTTGAAGCCTGGTACATTGCTGGTGGGCATGTGAAGGGGGGTAGCTGCTGTGGAAAATAGCTCGACAGTTCCTCAAAAAGCTAAATATAGAATTATGTGATCCAGCAATTCCACTCCTAGCTATACTAGTATGCCTAAAGGAATTGAAAACAGGTACACAAACACATGTTCACAGTAGCATTATTCACAGGAGCCAAAAGGTGGAAACAACTCAAATGTCCATCAATAGTTAATTGATAAACCAATGTGGTATATCCATACAATGCAATACTATCGATCCATAAAAGGAATCAAGCACTGATATGTGCAACTGTGTATTAGCACGTTGTACACTTAATGTAGTATACTTAGCACATTTACACTAGCATAATTAGAAAAAGCCAGACACTAAAGGTCACACATTATATGATTCTGTTTATAGGAAATATCCAGAATAGGTAAATCCGTAGAGATAGAAAATAGATGGGTGGTTGCCAGGGGCTGGAGGAAGGGGAAGGAAAGAGTATTGATTAAGTTTACTTAATTTAAATTTCAAATTTGATTATTGGTTCAGTTATTAGGAAACTTTTAAGTATGTTTAGAACAACTTGGGTATTCAAATCTACTTGTTTTAACTGAATTTTATAAAATCTACATACATATCAGACTCAAAGACAGTTTAAAAAAGGAATGTAAAACATCTCAATTTTTAAAATGTCACATGTTGCAATGATACTATCTTGGATACAATGGACTAAACAAAACTTATTTTTAAAATTAATTTCACCATTTATTTTTATTTTTTCAAATATTACTATTGCAAAATTTTTAAATACATATATAGCTTACATATTTTTTTGGACAACTCTGTCCCAGGCATTGTCACTGGAGCCCTGGTAATTGGCATCCTCACTCTTTAGGCTCGGGAAAACTGAAGACAAGCAACTGGAATCTGTAATAGGCCACAGAGCAAGAACTTCAGCGTGAGGTCGTTTCTGACACCAGGCCTCCTATAGTGCCTCCATCACAATGGCCTTGGGATCTGTGGTGGCAGGCCACGAGGCTTCTCTGTGAGCAGAAGGCAGGCAAGGCTAATATTTTCACGACTCGTGTCATTCTTCTGGAAGTCCAAAGATGGCCGTGGCAATGACCGGGTGCCATTGCCTGAAGATATACCACCTGCCACCCCAACCTCCCAGTTTGACATAGTTTGCCAGCCTATCTACTAGTCAAGGATTCCAGAAGTGGGCTAGATTCATGCTTAGAATTCATTCAAGAAATTGCAGAAATTCATAGGCTGATGGGTGAGGGACAAAGAGAAACAGAGAAAAATCATGTCCCCACAGAGAAAAGTTTAACATGTAGCTGCTTTGAGGAGAAAGTCTTTCGTCTAGATTAAAAGGTTAGATCTTGCCCCCTAGCCATACTTCCAAGGTTGGGATATCACTTCCCATTCTACGCCCTCAGATACTGCATGGGCGGGGATGCAGGGTCGCAGCATAAATGTTACATCTCATTCTCAGAGGACGACACAAAATACAAGGCTATCTGAACACTTGCCATGGAGGCAATGACATTCTTTTCTTGCTTGCTTCTTCTCATGGTTGCCAGTCTGGTTTCTTCTCTGGGGTTTGTTCTTTTACACGTGGGTTAGAGCAAGCAAGGTTTCAATTTTAATGATAATCCTTTAATTTAAGACTGAGATTGGAGTCCTTAAAAATCACAAAAAAATGAGGACATATTTGCTAAATTTCAGTTAATAAGCAATTTCCCCCAAATGAGATAGGAGGTGTAATATTGTAATTGTTTCAACATTATTATTATTAAAATATATTTCTAGGCACACTGCTAAGCACTTTACATGTCCAGCAGGTCCTTAAATAATGTTGCTTCATTCAATGTCTTTTTGTTATAATGTTGACAAATGTAACTACTGTTCATAGCAATTAGCCTATGGTAAAATTGGCTTCCTTTTATCTTTTTTTGCCACAGTTCCAAGAATGTCGTTAAGTGAGGACTTACTGTAATCATTTAATCCTCACAACGAATCTTTGTGGTGCTTACTCATATTATTCCCATTTTTCCAATGAGGAAACTGAGGCACAAAGAGGTTGGGTCAGTTGCCTAAGGTTGAACAGCTAATATGTGATGAAAACTGAATTCAAACCCAGGTCCATCTGTCACCAAACCTGTTTCCAAAAGTTTGAAAAGGGAAAGTAGGATCCCAGACATTTTATCACTAGTTTTGGAAGCAAACATAATGACTCAAGATATGTGGTCAAAGGCATACTTTTTAAAAAAAAAAATTGGCGTCGTTTTCATAAAACTTTAAAAATATGTTTTTTAGATGAAGGCTGAAAGGATGTATCTAAGTTTTAAAAAATTTTAAACACCTGGATTCCTATGTGCTTATGTTTCAAAGTTCACCCAACTTGAAAGTCATCCGCTCCTTAGTAAGCGCTGCCAATATGGAATAAGAAAAAAAGTACTTGAAACAGAAAGTCCCCCTGTGTTTGGTGAACAGAGCAGTATTGTTGTTTGTTTTTGAAGGGGACAGGAGATGGGGGTAGAGGTGGGATATTTGTTTTTATGAGATCCGATTTGAAAAGCCCTTCTGAGGCCTTCCCAGGAGCAGCCAAGTAGGCGTGCTGGGGTTTGAGGCAATACATGCTGGGTAAGAATGGGCCTGGCTCAGCTGCAAGTAATTTACACGCTCAGGACTCTCTCCAAAGAGGACCTTGGACCAAAGCAAGCTGAGAAAACCATGCACTGGAGCTCTAATTGCTATGGGACTCGGTGGCAGGAACAAAGCATATACGTAGATCTAAGTTTCTTGAGGTGGTGGGTTAACTGAATTTGAGAAGAACCTGGGGCTTCACGCATTTAGTGGGAATGGAGAATTTATGCTAGCCGAGGAGTAGATTCCATGGGAAGGTTAGGAAAGTTACCTGAAAGCTTTCTCTGAATTGTGTGTTAGGTGTTATCACATAGGCACTGCTCTCTTTCACCATCCATAAGATCAGAGCTTTCTCTGTCATTTCTCTATTAATTGGCCCTCCAAGAGGATACGAGGTTTCACTAGACTGATTGCCTCCTCTTTCGCAACCTAATTCTCCCCGATTCTCCAGAAAGAACAGGGGTGGTAATGCTGCGGCCCGTAGACTTCACATGATCACCAGCTGCATCCCAGATGGAGGCAGACCCCTAGTTTCTCAACGACCTGCATCAGGTGGCATGAACTGGAGAATCAGTGTGGCAGCCTCAGAAGAAAACTCCAGGAGTACCTCAGCTGCCTAGCTTCACCTTTCCAATGGCAGGTTTGCCACAGGGGTTCACACCCCAGTACGAAGCTGCAGCAGTAAAGTAGTAAATCATTCTTAGTTCTTCCCTTCTCCACTGAAAACTGAAAATAAACAAGATAAACATCTGTTTTTGGTAAAAATATCGTCACAATCAGAGGTTTCACTTTTAAATTTAGCTTTTTCTTTGAGAGTAGGCAATATATTCACATTAAATGCATTCACATATTGATTTAAAAAATCAAAGCAGTATTAAAAGATTTGCATTGAAATTCTCACTCTCACCCAGTGCCCATTCACCCCATACCTCACCCTAGTTCCCTATAGATAAACACTTAAAAATTTTTTTAATATATTCTTTCGGGGTACCTTCCCAATGTCTCCTTAGACATATACAAACAAAATCAAATATGTATTCTTATTACTTCTCTCCCTTTATTGTTATACAACAGGTAGCATACTACAAACAGTATGCTACCCCCCCACCCCTCAATAGATCCTAGAGATCTTTCCTTATTACTTCCTGAGGGCTGCACAGAAAAGAAGTTATCGAAAGTACTACATCTCAGAAAACTGGTGTGTTGTGTTCTCTTTTATTGTCTTTATTTGTTTCTTTTAGTGTCAAATAGAAAAGCCTGATTTTATTTCTGAAATAGAAATCTCCCAATTTCTATTCTAGTTCTTTCATACACCAACGTAAAGATGTTGGGAACAACAATATATATATGGCATGCTTGTCTAGGTTATGCCTTTGAACTTCATTGATAATTAACTGGTGGTTTAATACATAATACACTGTTGCTATCATAGCATATAAAAGAGAGTATGCCCCAAAATAATACCTCCCTCCAAAAATCCTCATGAAATGTAAAATTTACACACGTGGTGTGGCTGAACCAAGTAAAACTTTTGTTGTTAAGAAAGGATTTTGCACATCTTACACACTGTGTGACGATAAACCCCATTGACTGGCTACAAATTCTGCCTGTCCAAGGACATTTTTGTAGGCAGTTGTTATTACATTTGATAAGTTGGGTGGAGCTTTCTTTTCAATTCTAGGAGTATTTTAAGAATTTTTGAGAGGATTATTGGAATGGCTAGAAATGCTATTGATGATGGTTTTATTGCCCCATATGATAAACAAGTGTAGGAATGAAAGGGCTTCTTAATAATGTTCATTCTTGTCTGGAAGGCATGGCTCAGTGGTTGAGCATTAACCTATGAACCAGGAGGTCATGGTTTGATGCCCTGTCAGGGCACATGCCCGGGTTGTGGGCTCAGTCCCCAGTGTGGAGGAGGTAAACAATCAATGATTCTCATCATTGCTATTTCTATCTCTCTCTCCCCCTCGCTCTTCCTCTAAAATCAATTAAAAATAAAAATATTTAAAAAAATAATGCTCATTCTTATTTAGAGAGCTGGGGTAGATACAACTCCAAATTCTTGCAAAAACTTGAAGAATCGAAAGTAATAGAGTTATTTTATTGTTTTGGAGATGTTTGATAGTGATCTTTTCAGATATAAGATAGGATTGACTGTTGGATGTTTTTCCTAATAAATTTTTTGTAATGAAGTAATTTTCTGCTGTTGTTACTGTTATTAAAACTTGATTTTAATCACTCAAAGCTGTGCATGAAGTCCAGGGTCCTTCTTTTACCATTGCATTATGACTGGAAGGTACAATATTTAGGATAGTCATCCGGTTATTTTTGGCCCAACTCTATAGTAAGAGGAACCCAACGAAAAAAATTCAAATAAAAAAAGATGCATTCATTCAAATATTTCTTGGGCTCAAATAAACAACATATAATGATGCAAATGCTAGTGAAACAGATTGGAAAATAGAACTTTAGAGGAAAACCGAGGATGATGCTAATTGCAACCAAATACAGAGCTGTCTCTAACCAAATTAACTATTGGTATAGATATCTTCTTTCTTTTGGACACCATATAACATATACATATGCACTGGAATGTTTCTCAAGCATAGGCAATTGGGATCCCCAACCTATGAAACAGTGAAAAGTCTCTCATCTTAGGAACCAGGCCAACTGGAATTCTGTACCATTTTGGTGGCTTTTTGGTTACCGAGGTGGGTTAAAAAATCTGTATTCAAGACCTGGGGTGAAAGGGAACCTGAGATGAGTGTCCTGAATTGTAACTTTGGCACCACCCTCCCTGTGAGCTCAGACAAATGACTTCATCTCTTGTGTTGTTTTATCTCCCAATTTCTATTCTTGTTCTTTTATTTCCAGAGGTACATGTCATCTGAGGCCTTGGGCATTTTGCATAGTAAATCAGGAGCAAATCCAGGAGGGAGAACGACACAGAGAGACAAGTACCTGGAGAGGAACACTAAGTTTCTACATAGACTTTGTATTAGGTTTTATTACTGGTGTTTCAGCTGTTGGGCCATTTCTTACACATTTAGACATTTTCTCCCAGCCCTTGGAAAACTGAAGTCTCTATGAAACATTCCATGAATGACCATCAGTGTTACTAATAGGTTCTTCTAAAATAACTGGGACCTATTTATACACCACAGGCAATTGTTCTTGCCCAGGACACAGTCTGAATAAGTAATTTGAAGAATGGAAAACACTGTCAGTCACCCATGTGTTTTCTTTATTTACTATTTTCCAAACTGGCCTTGAGAGTTCCTGTCTCCAGATCTTTGTTCATGCTGTTATTCTCTCAGCTTGGAATAACCTCTCCTCTTCTTCAAATTCTCTCCTCCTTTAAGGTTCTGCTCAAAAACCACTTTTTTTTGGGGGGGGGGGGTTAGAAATGTCTTTACTTTTTACATTACCCCCCAAAATCCAGGAATCTCTTTATTTCCTGCAACTGTGAGTCACTTGTAGCCCCTAACACATCACTTAGCACTTAAATCCTACCCTATATTATTCTCTCCTTTTTGCCATTACATAAACCTGGATTTCCAGAGAGACTTCAAACTTCTACATGAATACTCAAGATAGCATCCAACACAGAGTTAAAAACATGGACAACACTTAGTGTTATTGATATAAGGTGGTGATTTTCAAATGACCTAAAGCCAAATGAAAGAAAATCATAGAAACCCAATGTTAAAATTAACAGAAGTTGACCTGCTGTGGCAGAAGTTGGGGTAAAGGTCTGTAAACTGACATCCTGCCAGCGGGACCCCACTCTCTACTCACCTCTCTGAGCAGGCTCTGGAGCACCCCTAGGGCTCCTTCTCCCCCTGCCCTGTTGGTGCCAGTGTTCTCAAGCTTTCTTGCTAGGAACCTAGCCATCCCCGGTACCAGAGCTGCCTCATCCCATTTCCTCAGGGCATACGCATACCTGTATCTCAGCTGAGCTGTTGTGTCTCTCCAGTGTAAATGTTACCTACCTTCCTCCCAATGTGTGCATCCCCACAGAGTTTTTCTAAGAGCTCACGTTGACCTGACTGACCCATGGATTTCCACCTCATCTGTTGGAGAACTCAGTGTGGCTGATGGTGAAGCAGTCCTTTTGGCCATATTCCCCCATTCCTACTGAGCTAGCATATTTCAGTAGGAATGGCTGCATGTTTGAAATTCTCGTGTTTCTATCAACTCAAACAAACATATTCTCCCCATAAACAAATTCTATTCACCTTCATACTCTCAGTTAATTGCAAGGAAACAAAAAGTTTTTGGAGGTACTTCATGGCATCGGACCTCCCATTTCAGAGCAGCAGAAATAGAGTAAGAGAGGCTATATCATCCACTTTTTAGCCCTGGCATCACTCCAACCTCCAGCACTGTATTTCACTCCAACATTAACCACCTTGGCTGCCTGTTCTTCCTGGTTTCATGCTTGCATTAAATATATATATTATATGTTTTTAACCATTTATTGAGTGCTTACTATAAGCTAGGCTTTATGCTAAGAACTTGTACATCCATTATGTTATTTAATCTGCTCTGTGTTTCCATGAAGATGGTATTATTATCCCTTTTTGATAAGTATATATATATACATACTAGTACATACGTGTGTGTGTGTGTGTGTGTGTGGTTTTCTTTTGATTTTATTGTTTTCAGAGAGTAAGGGGGAGGGAAAGAAAGATAGAAACATCAATGATGAGAGAGAATTATTGATCAGCTGCCTCCTGCACATCCCCATACTGGGGATTGAGCCTGAAACCTGGGAATCGAACTGTGACCTCCTGGTTCATAGGTCAGTGCTCAACCACTGAGCCATGCCGGCCAGGCCATACTTGCATTCTTGTTTTTCCCTTATCAAACTTGATTATTAGACAAGAAATGGGTTTGTCCTTGACTTCACACCCTGCTGACCTCCTTAGATGTGGTGATCCAGTTTTCGCTCCAGACCTGAATTCTTCTTAGCTGCTGTTCGCTCACCAGTAGTCCTTCCAGATCCACTGATCTTGGTCATGTCAGCCAATTCAAGACACCAGGCCCTGCCAACCACAGATGATGAGCTATGCTTGCAAGCTAGAATCTGGGTTTGTTTTCCAAGGGACTCTCTTGCCTGTCCCTGACCCCTCTGTGCTATAAGCCCATTTCCATTCAGGCACAAACTCTTGACTTAGCAACCCCAACCTCAGTAGCCTCCCCACTTGGCAATGTATGTGTTCTACCTATGTAGACTTGGGCTTATCTCTAAAACACCCTTGTGGCTCCCTGTGCCCCTAGAGTCCTTCGCCTGCACTATCCCCAGTACCTGCCCCACCACGAGGAGCAGTCACCATTGGCCATTCCACTGGCCCCTGGGGAGTGGGCATGAGCCAGTCAGGGAAACTGTTTTAGAGGGATGGGCTTTTGGATTTCCTTAAATGCATGGTGTGGTTGAGGAGATCATTCTCAGAGGGAGATATGAAATAGGGATGTAAGGCTGGAGTCTCGGTCTAGTCAAGAAGGAGGTACACACAGTTTATAAAGAAAAAATGATTTAATCTCCTTTCCATCATTCTATCAGATGAGATGAGGCCTTCTGGGAACTTTTTACGAGGAAAATGATTATCAGGAGGATAAGTAAAGGACTTAGGACTTTTGTCATCCATCTTCTTCCATAATCACTCAGTTCTTTTCGCTTTTGTATTTATTTATTTTTTTTAGGTAGAAAAATGTGTTGGCTCGAACTCCTAGTGCTATCTTATGTAATAAAAAAGTCAAGCAGAGGGCAGGTCTTGGTTCACCTTGGACTCAGCCAACTGCCTGTATTCTTACAAGTGCTAGGAGCTGGAGGCTCTTTGCATCTTGAGGATTATCGTGAAATTCCTCCTCAAGTTTTAAGTCTCCTTCCATGCAGGCTCTTTCCATGCAAGAGGAACATCTCAAGGTAGGCCGTTATGACATCTCATCCATTGTTGGCTTTCAGGAAGCGTTAAATAAATCTTTATGCTTTTATTGTAAGAGCACTACATTTAATGGCAAGATTTCCAAAACCAGTTTTCCTTCTAACTGACCATGGGTGCATAACCTGTCCCATCTGGGTCCCTTCTGCTCACCTGAAAAACAATGAAGATTGATCCCAATCCTCCAGTTTTGAAATTTCCCAGCTTAATGACAAATGCTAGTTGGCATCTAGGCATTAATTGAAAATCTATCAACCAGATAAGATAGTCTAAAATTGAATATATTGGTATCCCTCAGCAATCATAGCATTAGAGTTTTAGCTTCAATAGGAAATCACCTTCCTCTTTGATAACTAACCAAGGTTAAATGAGATAATATATCCAGGGGAACATCTAGCATGCAGAGGCACAGTATATTTCAGTTGAAAGGGTGTTTCCTATACTTGTGTTTCCCCAAATAGAATTCTAGAAATCCTATTCTTTCATCTAGATTTGCCAAGGCGATTGTGTCCTAAAAAGTCCTTTATAATGATGTTTTTATTCATTCAGGCTCCAGCTAAGGACTACACATTGCATTTAGTTATTGATTCTCTTTAGTTATTATTTATCTTATTTTTGTCATCTGGCAAAAGCTTTATTTAATGTAGCATAGAAAGATGGAATGTCACTTATCAGCTTTGGCAACACTCAGATAAGACAGCCTTCAAGCTAGTGACCTGGTCACAGGGCTTGAAGAATTACAGAAACATTTTGCTGCACAGTGTAGTGGCTTCTCCCTTCCTGGAGCAGCGTGCATAATTTTGCCCGGGATAAGTGCTGGGGTGCCAACTCTTTTGTAATGCACCGGGAGACTGTGGCCCTGACCAGCTGGGGACCATGGCAGTCCCTTCCCTGATTCCTGGAAAAACAATCATCTCTCCCTTAGAGGGCAGCTGTGTAGCTTAGCTGAGATGGTGTAGGGACCTGACTGGCCCACAGTGGGAGCTCAGAACATGCCACAGCCCCCCTCCCCAGGACCCCTAAAGACCGTCTGGGAAAACTCCCTAAAATGTAAATTTCAGTAAGCGACTCTTTTGGTCAAAATCTTGTGACTTTAAGGGTAAAGTCAACATTCTTCTGCTTGGTATTCAAGCCCCTCCAGAATCTGACCCCTGCTGTGTCCTCGCACTGTGACCTTGGGTGTGCCCACCCACGAGGGAGCGGGTATCTCTTGGAGCTCCAGCCTCTGCTCTCCCTTCTCTCCGCGTCCATCCTTAAACACACTCCCTTGTTCCTGTCTCGGCACCTTTGCTCGCTGGCTGGCAGGCCTGAGTGAAGACGCTCCTCTGTATCATCAGGGTTGTAAGCTGCAAGCAACCGAAATCAGTTCTGGCTGATTTCAGCAGAAGGATTTGCTGAAAAGGAGGGTCAATCACCATGGAAATGCTGGAGAACTAGGCTGGGAGGCACCTGAAAGTAACAACGGAAAGGAACAGCAAACATGCAAGTAACAGCGAACCCAACTCAGAAAGAGTAAAACAAGGAAATTCACCGCTCCTTGTAACAAGCTCAGTCCAACGGCAAGGCAGCCCCCGGGGTGGCTGACTCAGGGGCTCTGTGTGTGGTCACAAGGCGGCTGGAACACCACGTCCCGACACAGGGGCGAGCTAGTCTCTAGTTAGGGTGAGTCATTTCTGGGATGAAGCGAATTTTCCAGCATTCCTCATTGGCCAGGTGGGCATCACATGCCTAGATACCGACCAACCATTGACAGGGATGTGGACCAATCAGATAGCTTGTCTATAGCAGGTGGGAGAGCAGCCTGGTGCCACCTCATTGGAAACAGGCTTGGCGTGGCCTCCTGAAGGGGGGCACTTGCAGACCAGCAGCCCCAGGCGCAGCAGGAACACCTGGCAGGAGAGGGAGCCGCCAGAGTTTCGCTCGCAGAGCCGGGCATCCAGCGACCGGAGAGGGGAGAGTCAGCTACGGAACTCCACCCCCTGGAGCGCTATGCAGCAAGCAAAAGGAGCAACTGCAACCTGGGCAGCAAAATGGACGGCTTACAGCATGATATCAGGAGAGAAGGTATGTTTAAAAGATTATAAAACGTATAAGCGTTTTACTTCCTACAAATCTAAAAAAAAAAGCTTTTTTTTTTTTTTTTTTTTTTGGCAATCATGCTGATGCCATAAATCTACCTATGGAGGGAAGCAGGGGAGTGATGCAGCCCGATCCAGACAGGCAAGCTGTCCCCCTCCCCCACCCGCATTCCCACGGGCATCCACTTCCATGTCTGTAAATTGGACCCATGTCTGGGGCATTGTGAGGATGCGGTAAGGCAAGGAGGGTGAGTGCCCTCATTAGTGGTTTGTAATCTCGAACAGTCTCTTCTCCTCTTTTATAATATCGGTAAATTTAAGGTGTCCGGGCGGTTTATCCTATAGAATATCACACAATCTGGTTTTATGTGATTGTTTCCTCATGATGAGATTCAGGTTTAACACACTTGGCAAGAAAACTGCTTAAGTGATGTTCCTACTGTTATTTTATTTTATCTTTAATGTCTAATCAAATAGTACAGAAATACATAAGGCAGACATGGAAAGTGTTCCAAAATGCCATTCCCAGAAATAAGCAGCATTTACAGTTTAGTATATAGACCATTAGTTTATTTTCCTTCGCCTATAACAAATTGAAACCATAGCATTTTTGAAACTTGCTCTCTTTACCTGCTGCCATATCTTGGAATACTTTCTGTGTGAGTATATATACATCTACTTATTCTTTTCAGTGGTTTGTTCCCAGTTGTCAGCTATTGGGAACAGTGCTGCAGCCATCATCCATGCACACTCGTCTTTGTGTTCTTAGGTGAATGCTTCTATGGGTTACATTCCTAGAAGTAAAATTTCTGGGCCAAGTTTAATATTGTAAAATTGCCGCCACAAAACACTATTATCAATTAAGATGCTCACCAACAGTGTATGAGAGTGACTGTTTCCTCATATCTTATGCTAGTATTACCACTCCTTTTAATCTTTGAAATTGGAAATGAAAATTGGTGCCGCATCATCATTTGAATTTTTAAACTATGAGCGAAGTTTAGTATATTTTTACGTGTCTGTTTCCTGTTTTTGTTCCTTTTTGTGAGCTATCTGCATATGTCTTATGGCTATTTTCCTGTCGGATTATTTATCTTTTTTTTTATTGATTTGTAAGACTCAGTTGTATAGTAAAGAAACTGGCCATTTATTTTCTGTATGTGTAATTTTTTTGTCCAGTGGAAGCACCTAAATAACATCCTATAAAACATGTTCCAAAGAATTACCTAACTTATAAAAAAGCTATGTTTAGACCCTTCTCTTTGAACTTCCCATATAGGGAATAGAACCAGGGTATCTACTTGATTTAAATCTGTATGTGTGAATAAAATATATGTTATGTATTCATATGCATACATGTGTACACTGTATGTATAACTGGAAAGTGGTTTTTAAAAAGTTTTCTCTGTGGTAATTTTCTTTCAAAAAATACTTTAATGAAATTCTTAAACTTCTGGGCAATTATTTTGAACTTGCAAATAGGCTGTAGATAATTAAATTCCATGTCCACAGCTGGCCAAATCTTTTTTCCACCCCCCTCCGTATAACTGTCCATAGTTTGGAATGCATCACTCTGGAAGGTCTCAGGAATCTCTGATAAGAGCATCTTCAGAAGGTAGACTCCATCCACTTAATGTTCTTTCACCTTGAAAGACTCGGTTCAGGTCCATGGCTGCTCATTGGCAGCCTGCAGATTGCATTCTGAAGTGCACAATGGACCTAAATTCAATATTTGGAAAACTTTCCAAACAAAAATGACTCGTGGGCCAAAGTTTCTTTGTTTTTTTGTTTTGTCTTTCCCATCCCAACCAAGTTGGATTCATTTCCTCACAATTTGAATCATGTCATTGCATTTCATACAAGCAAAATTGTCCTTTTCTGAGATGCCTATTTTGATGATAGTGAAAAAGGTTCAGCATTTTTACAGCATTCTCCTTAATCATCTCTCCCAGTTAACTGGATGTGCTAGCTCTGCCTGGCACAAAAATGAAAGATTAGTTAACTGATGCACTAGGTACATTGCCACAGCTCTGTTTAGGACACATGATTAACTCTCTTCCCTCCCTAAGTGCTGCCTTCACTCCTCTGGCCTGAAAGTAACATAATCCTTACTTGTTCAATACTGTTGACTCCCCTATAGAAAGAAACAGGGAGGGAAAGTCCCAACTTTTGATACCCCAGAACTGGATTTGTCAGCAAACTGGAACACATCTGGCCTCAAGTAACAAAACATTTTCATATGTTGCTAGAAGGAATTAGATACATTTCCTTGGAATTTAATTTCACACGTGTAGGCGGTCCAAAAGTAAGATATCCACCCTCAGCCCCCAACACAGCCAGGAAATAGGAAATAGGAAACAAACACATTTTCTTAGTGTTAAACTATGAAATCAACACATAATGGCACTGGGCAGAGATATGTAGTCTCCTTAAAGGGGCAGAAATCAATTATTTATCCTGTCTTTAAGGCTGCCAACTCAAGCATAAACAAATATTTAAACAGGAAAAAAAATAACATGCACATTATTTGAAAGGAAACATATAAATGTGACATGGCACCGTTTTTGGTTGTTATGTGATATAGATATATTAATTTTGTTTCATCATTGCTATTCTTTCCATCTGTCTTTTTCCCATAGGCGATACTTCCTGGAATAAAATTACTTTTCCGTTTATTTTTTTAAGTGCCTCAATGGCCGACATTGTGGATCTGCTTCAGAACTGTCATTAAATATACTCATCTGATTTGGTTGGGACAGAAGCGCTTATACCTACTTAATATGTTAAGCGACAGCTGAAACATTTTGATAAGAGAAAACAGGAAACAGCTCTATAAAGTAACAAAGGTACATTCAGGGTAAACCAAAACTTTTTCTTCATGGGAAATAAACAGAGACATCTCTGTTTTCCTTTGAGCAGGGAGGAGCTGGCATAGAATATGGCTTATTGCACCACTGATGAATGCATTTCAATGGGGTCTTATCAATGAAAATAGGGGCTATCCTAGCCCTTGACTTGACTTCTCAGCAGCTGCCCAACAAACTAGGCCTCATAAACAAAACAATGAGAAAAATATGTCTGTGGCTTCATGGACACACCCATAACACACAATGGTCTCCCCACACCCTGGACTTGGACACTCATTCTGTAGTACACAGTAAGCAGTCAGTAATCAACTACGTGTTGATTGGATTGTACCACAAGAATATTCATCCTACGAGTCATCTATAAGGCATATCATGTTTCTCCTAAAAACTTTTAAAATATGTATTTTTATTGATTTTAGAGAGAAGGGAGAGGGAGAAATAGAAACATCAATGATGAGAGAGAATCATTGACCAGGTACCTCCTACACACATACCCCCTTCCCCACCCCCCCACAACCGGGGCATGTACCCTGACTGGGAATCAAACTGTGGCTTCCCGGTTCAAGGTCAATGCTCAACCACTGAGCCACACCAGCCAGCCTCTCCTAAAAACTTTCAATGGCTAGAGATTTTGACTGAATTTTTGATAATCAGATTAGATGTTTCCCTATCACCTACCAGTTAAAAGAGGCAAAAAAAAAAAAAAAGACTGCACTCCTCATCCTTCTGCTTTGAGTGATTGTGGCATGATTACTTCATTTGCTTTTCCTACTTTGCAGAGGAATTTAAATAGCTCAGATGTTTCAGTCTTGAAAAAGTGGTTACTAGTCACACATAGGAACTCTTTCCTTTAGGAAATATCACAAGGATGTTTATAATTTATTGCTGGGCTTGTTCAGCATAGCATGCAAATCAGCTTACATATTTTCACGCTGCCTCAAATGCGATCTTAAAAACAAAGGTACCACCCATGCCACTCAAAGCAGGTACCTGATTGGCAACACCATGGCGCTGCTTTTCCTCACTCTAGCAGTCTTCTAGATATTAAAATGGTCCATGGCTATGATGTCGGAGTGCGTGTATGTGGTCAGAACCACCAACACAAGGAACAGATGGCCAGGGCACCACTCCCTGACTGTCTGGAGAACTCGAAGCTGTTGACCCGAAGGAGAAGGGGACTCCAAAGCAAAGACCTTGATGGCGACCATGGCCACAGGGCTTTAGTGGTCACTACTCATAGCCCTGGGGAACAGCTGTGTGCCCGGCCCCAAACCACAAAGATGCCAGTGAACTTGTGGAGCCAGTTCCTAATATCAGACCTGAAAGCACAAGCGGAAAAACAAGTAGGTTGGATACATGGATTCCGAGGGGAAACGGACTTTGGAATAGGCCCGCCATTCCCCAGGGTCTCCACCCTGACAAAACCCTCTCCAACCTCTGTCTGCTGTCTTTGTCTTAGGGCTTCCTTAGGCCTCTGTAAAATGAAAATATTTGAGAGGAGTATAACTCTCTATGCGGTTCTTACTCATACCTTAATGTGATAAGGAATAACGTTCCTAAGATGGAATGTGTCTGAATGTGTCTGTAGCGCACAGGGACGTAACAAGAACCTGCCTGCAGGGTCCTAGGGAGAGGATGCCCCTGAAGGGAAGAGCTGAGGGCTTAATGCTTTGTGAATGGCCTCCCTGTAGCCTTCAGTTTCACTTCCAAGGAGGGCTCTGGTGTCTAAGTTGCTGAAGCAAACGGTGAATGAGCTGCCGGGGTGCTGAGCAGACGGAGCTGCCAATCGGCAGAGGCCGTGATGCGTAGCAGAAAGCCTAGGGCTTGTTGTTGGGAAATCCTTTTATAGCTCTCTGTGGCTTATAGGTTCCCTTGCGATCCTGTCTCCTCTTAGGATCAGCCCTCTCTCGATTGTTACAAAATTAACATTTCAAGTTAATTCCCAAAGCCAGCCCAGCCCGGAGGGTGTGCCAGTGCGCAGGGCTGCAGAAACTCTTCCATTAGCAAGGAATGGCAATCGGTGACTCTCAGGGGAGGGGCCAACATCCCTCCCCTGTTCCTCACTTGCTGCCACCACCGTGTCTCTGCCCAGAGATTTAAGATTCATTTTGCACCTTTCTGAGCGGACCTCAAAGCCCTTTACAGACAAGAATGAGGGTTATCCCAGGACAGGACTCTTAGTTTGTATTCATCAGATTACACTTGGCCAAAGCAACAGTCGCAGTTGGAAGCAGGAACAGGCTTCATACTTCCTAAGAAGTCTTGGGATTTGGAAATCACAGGATGAATCTGGAGTATGAGGCAAGTCTCAAAGTAACTCAGAAACGTGGCAGAGGTGTGTCTCACTGTGACTTACACACCGCGGATGCTGTTTTCTTTAATCCGATCGGCCAGGGGGTAGTAGTGGAACAGTGGATAATAATAACAGTAACAACAACAACTATTAACATTTGCATATTGTTTGCTCCGCTCTTGACACTGTTCTAAGACCCTTACAACAATTGATAACATCCCATAAAACAGGTACTATTAGTATCCTCCCATTTGACAGATGAGAAAATTGAGGCACAGAGATTGAGTAACTTGCCAAAAGGCACATAATAATAATAGAACTAATTATATTTAAGACTTTCATAATAACTGCTAACATTATTGCCTCCATTTTGCAAATAAGGAAACTGGGCTTCAGAGACCTAAAGTAACTTTTCTAAGGTCACACAGTGCTGAAACGGTGGCATGGCTCACCCCTAACATTTAGGGGACCTACAGCAAGAGTACAAACATAGACCCCTATTCCACGGCAAAAGTTATACATCAAGCTAACAGGTAAATAAAGTATGTCCTGTTCTCCTCCTTTGAAACAGAAACCTTCATGACATCCTGGAAGGCCAGACTCAAATTGAGAATCTTCAGACTTCTTGGTCTGAGCCAGGAAGACGTGCAGAGAGAGTCATGGCCCAGTCCCTGGCCCTGCACCCTTTCTTCCCACCCCTGAAGCTCAGATACTATCCTCCCGTAGGCACCATCCAGCGCTGTCCATGCCGTCTACAAACCACCGCCTCAGAGCCACCCTGAAATCTAGGGAATATACACACCCTTGTGGGGACCCACCCATGAAGAGGCCTGCACAGGCCCTGGGAAGCAGGGAATTCTGTTGTCTCAGACCTGGAGCGTGGGCTGGAGGGGAGAGATGGGCTGGGTGGGCATGTTCCTTTGATCTGGTGGATTCTTCACTCCATGGGGAGCACGCCCTCGAAGGACCATGGTGCGGCCCTCTGGAGCTCATGGCCCAGGGCAGAGGTCCTCTTGCCTGGGTCTGAGAGCAGCCCTGGTAGCACCAGGGCTTTGACCAGATCTCCCCCCTCCCAATGTCCTTTCCTACTCAGTCACCATGCATGTCATCCCTCGGCCTCTGACGCCCATTTTCATGTCACTGGGACTGCAGATGGTACAGGAACACCCGGGAAGGAGGCTACTAAGAGGGGGGTGCAGTGGGTGAGGGGAAGGAGCCCAAGAGATTTCCCCTCACCCACTCCCATTTCCCCTTTTCCACTGGGTCCTGCCCCCGGCAGCCGGCCAGGGAAACAAACACTGCCCAAGCAAATCCAAGTCATGGCCACACCCTTTCCTTGTTTATGGACACAAAGCAGAGAGAGACTAGGAACCGCCTTGAAAATAATTAGTGCAGGAACTGTTCATTCTCCCTTAAGCTGGAAGATAAGACTTCTGCAAAATCACTTGCCTGGACCAAAGGCCCTTTTCTTCCCTCAGACTTTAGGACAGCCAGGGGGCCTGCCCACCAAGCCTGTCCCTGCTGCTGCAGCTACTTCCTGGCACCTGGCATGGGCTGTTTACATGGACTTAGGAGGGATCCTGTCAATCCATCCAGGCTTCTAAATTTAGTTTCCATACATCAATGCAATTTCCTGTGCTAGCTATCAAAATTAAAATTTTCCACAGGCTTCATTTTGGACTGTCATCACACCCGGTGTCATGCTTCTTTTTTTAAAGATCCACGTAACACCCCCACTAACCAACAGCTCGCAAGCACCTGGCATCAGAGCTAGAACCCAGCAGTCAGTGGCTGTCAGGGCTGGGCTCCGTCCTTTTCCAAGGCCCTGGGGGAGTAAAGACAGGCCTCCTGTGCCAGTACCAGAACATTCGTGTCCGAGTCCTGGGACTTCAGAAACCCACCCAAACCAGGATGATCTAAACGTGGTGTGTGTGTGTGTGTGTGTGGTGTGTGGGGTGTGTGTGTGTGTGTGTGTGTGTGAATTCTCACCTGAGGATATGTTTTTATTGATTTGTAGAGAGAGAGGAAGGGAGAGGGAGAGAGAATGAGAGGAACGTTGATCTGTTGCCTCCCTTATGCACCCCGACTGGGGGGGGGGGTCAAACCCGCAACCTGGGTATGTGCCCCGACCAGAAATTGAACTCTCCATCTTTCAGTGTACGGGATGGCACTCCAACCGACTGAGCCACACTGGCCAGGGAAAACTAAATGTGGTGTTTTGTCATAAAGAGCAGCCCAGACTTGGGCAAAGAATATATCAGATCTCTCTATAGAGGACTGGAAGTAGACATATCAACCCCCTTTTTAGCCATGATGGTTTATTGTATCTCTTTATCCCTGCATCCCCAATCCCTTCCACTCGATGCGGCTGGGCAGGCAGCCCTGCAGTTCTTCTCATTTAGAGCACTAGCTTCACTGCAGCTGAGTTCCAAACTGAGAGCATCTGATTGGTCCAGCTTGAGTCAGGTGTCTATGTCCAGTCCAATCAGCTGTGGCTCAAGAGAATGGGTAGAGTCAGCGACAGTACAAACAAGCCTGCCAGTTGGGTCCCTGGGGTTGAGTGGTAAGAAGTTCTAATCCAACAGGGAGTGGGCAGGTGCCCTAAAGGCAGGCCTAGGTTTACTACCCGGGTTGTACACATATTTAAAATAGACGACTACCTCTTTTCCTTTGCCTTAGCTTTTTTGGATGATGAGCAGTTTGATGTCAGGTTTCACATCTGTGCTTGTTCTGTTGCAAATTGTTCATCCTTATTTACCAAGAATCACCATGGCAATATCCTTATCCTACCTCTCCTCGTTAATACCTCTTCTGGCTTTCTGTTTTGGAGCCATACTTCCAGCCCAAACTCAGAAATAGATAGAAAAATTGTTGAGAAACCAATATGATCACCAACTACTTAGCTTTTTGCCTGGTTTAAGCCTACTTGGAACTCGCATAGAGAACGACTCTTGTCAGCTTGGTTCCCTTTTGGGCCCTGAGCCCAATCGCAGCTCTCACTGCATTTACTGGACTTGTCTAATATGTAAAACAATAGCCTGTTCTACACTCTGAAATATCATAAACCTCTCAGTTCATAAATCCCAGACTGGGATATCTGAGGAATTTTTGGCAGATCCACCAAGAAACATGGCCAATCTAGATGTTAGAGGAATTTCTTGAGTTTCAAGCCAACCAAGGACATTAACACTTCACCCATATTCCTGAGGAATGTGATCATTTTGTACAGTTGGACAGTCTTTAGGGAATGGGCAGCATTACTATTATGTATTTTAAGAAATGTGTATTTTGTTTCCCTGACATTTATGTTCACGGGGAACAAAGCACTCATTGCAAACTAAATGTGGGGCATGGTATAATCTGTGCTGCCACATTAAAAAAAATGTAAAAATTTTTCTTTTAAATTTTTCTCGATAGAATGACTAAAGGAAAATTCTGTACCAAAATCAAGATGTAAGCTAAATTTCATTAATGCCTTAATTCGATCATTTTCTGTTAGTTGCATATTGGCTATGTGAAGGGCATGGCACTAGGTGTGTGTATGCTGGATAAAGGGCACAATCTTTGCCCTCATCACATCACAGTCCAGTGCTGATGACAGATTTATAAACTAAATATGACAGTGCAATGTACCAAGGATGATAAGGACATAGACTGTTAAGAGATGAAAAAGTAGGGACTGCTAACTCAGCCAGGGTTGGGTGGGGAGAGGGAAAACTTCCTGGTGGAGAATAAAGCCTGAGCTGATTTTTAAAGTTTAAAAAGGAGTCAACCAGGTGGATGAAATGGATGAGATGGGGAGGGTATTCAGGCAGGGGAGAGCATGAGAGAGCATGATGCATTGTGGGTGTTGGTTATGGCTTGTTTTGGTTGGAATTTAGGCTAGCAGTGGGATGGAGAGGGCTGGAAAGGTTGGCCTGGGACCACTAGGTCACAAAGGACTCTAGGCCAGGCTGAAGAATTGGGACTTTATTCTGGGGTGTGATATGGAATCTTTAGAATATTTCATTTTTAAGAAAAACTTTTATTGAAGTGTAAAATAGGTGCAGAAATGTGCATATATGATAAATATTCTGCTTAATGAATTTTCATGGACTGAACACAGCTGCGTAGCCTGAGTCTAGGTCATAATGTAACCAGAACCCCTGAAGCCCAGCCTGGCTCCTTTATAGTCACTACTCCCCTCTCCAAGGGAGCCCACCAACCTGGCTTCTAACACCATCGATTTGTGTAGCCTGTTTTTTTTTTTTTTAACATTATTTAAGGAGATTGTTAAAGTATGTACCC
Source organism: Myotis davidii (assembly GCF_000327345.1). NCBI lineage: Eukaryota > Metazoa > Chordata > Mammalia > Chiroptera > Vespertilionidae > Myotis > Myotis davidii. The sequence continues at coordinate 10,427,622 of NW_006383011.1, forward strand.
CTTTGTGTCTGGCTTCTATCAACCAGCATTATGTTTCTGATCCATTCCATTGTGTGAAGATGTGGTTCATGCAATCTCGTGGTTGTATAATATCCTATGCATGAATTTGCCATAATTTATTTATTCTTCCTATCAACATTTGAGCTCTTTCCAGTTTGAGGCTATTAGGAATAGTGCTGCTGTACCTGTGCTTGTACATGTCTCTTGGTGAATATATGTATGCATTTCCACTGGATAAAATACTTAGGATTGGAATCTCTGGGGCATAAGCTAAGTGTATGTTCAGCGTTATCAGATTCTGCCAGTTTTACAAAGTTATCTGACTGATTTAGAGTCTCAACAGCAGTGTATGAGCGTTCCAGTGGTTTCTGTTTCCAACAATTGACATTGTCTTTTTCATTTTAGCCTTTCTGGTGTGTGTTGTGTGTAGTTGTTATGGACTGAATTGTGCCCCACCCTAACCCCAACTGTGACTATATTTGGAGCTAGAACCTTTATGGAAGTTATTAAGATGAAATGAGGTCATAAGAATCGGGCCCTGCCCTGGCTGGTTTGGCTCAGTGGATAGAGCGTTGGTTTTCAGACTAAAGGGTCCCAGGTTCAATTGCAGCCAAAAGCACATGCTGGGGTTGCGGGATCGATCCCCCCAGTAAGGGGCATGCAGGAGGCAGCCAGTCAATGATTCTCTCTCTCTCATCACTGATGTTACTATCTCTCTATCCCTCTCCCTTCCTCTCTGAAATCAATAAAAACATATTACAAAAAGAAAAGAATGGGGCCCTAATTTGATAAAACTAGCATCCGTACAGGGTGGGGCAAAAAAAAAGGTTTACAGTTGTGAGTACACAAAATCTAGAGTTTATTCTTGTATTATTATTTTTAATTATTTTATTATTTTCCATATGAACAAATGTAAACCTTCTTTTGCCTCATCCTGTGTAGGAGGAAGAGATGTCTCTCTGTCCCTACCTCTCCTCCCCCTACTCTACCCCCCAACCCTCC
>NW_006383011.1:10428770-10455526 GCF_000327345.1 Myotis davidii
AGTGGGAAGGCAGCCACTTGCAGGTCAGAAAGAGGTTCCTCACCAGAGGCCAACCCTGCTGGCACCTTGATTGTGAGCTTGCAGCCTCCAGAATGGTGAGAAAAATGACTGATCTTTAGCCACCAAGTCTGTGGGATCTTGTCATGGCTGCCCAAACAGACTAATAGAGTAGTGGAATCACATTGCAGTTTTAATCTGTATGTTACTCCTCAAAGTGTTTTAAATAAGAGAAGAAAGGTATCAGGTTTGTACTTCAGCTGCAGGACTAGCATCAAGGAGACTAATGGGAAAGCTAAAGGAATAATCTAGGCAAGCATTTATGAGAGCCTGAACAACTCAGGCTGGTTGGGTTGGATAGAAGGGGTTAGGTTAATAAATAGGAAAGAGGTAGAGTTGGCAGACTAATTAAATATGGGGTTGGAAGCGTGGCCCTTGAGTCAGACTACATAAATTCAAACCCTGGCTCCATCATTTATTAGTTGTGTGACCTTGAGCTACATATTTTACCATACTAAACTTGCATTACCTCAACTATACATGAATTAATAAAAATAGTGACTTCTTTAGACTCTAGAGTCACTAAATGAGATAATGTAAGGTGCCTATTTGTAAGACATTAATATGAACCCAAATATATTTAGTGATTCAGCCTTGATTAAAATTAAAGTGAAAACCAGAGGCATTTATTTATTTATTTAAATGTTTTGTTTATTATTATTAAACTTGTATGAATGATAAAATTTAAGTCTGATGAGCAGCTGTTTTCTATTATTTTCTTTGTGAATACATATAATTGTGGAATACATATAAATGTTGTAACCTATTCCAAAGGCAATATCTTAGTAAATGTGAAGATGTACTTTATTGAGGCTGACGACAAGATTACATCTTTCAGTTTTCTTCACGCATATTTAGCTGATGAAAAGTATAGGAGAAAATATCCAGAAAGTCCTTAAAGCCATTGTTAGCCCAGTCCAGGGCAAGAGCTTAGTAAATCAGCCCTAGCCGGTTTGGCTCAGTGGATCGAGCCCACAGACTGAAGGATCCCAGGTTCAAATCTGGTGAAGGGCATCTACCTCGGTTGCAGGTTCAATCCCCAGCCCTGGTCAGGCACATGCGGGAGGCAACCAGTCAACGTGTCTCTCTCACATCGATGTTTCTCTCTATCTGTCTCTTTCTCTCACTTCCATTCCTCTCTAAAAATCAGTGGAAAAATATCCTTGGGTAAGGTTTAACAACAACAACGACAAAAAGGTTTAGTAAATCAAAGGTACCATTAAGTGACTTTGTGACCAACCACATGCGGTAGGTCAGAGAATACAGAATGACTCCCAGTTTTCAGGCTTAGGTGTTAGGGTGGAAGGTTTGATATACATGGCAATAGATGTAATCTAAGGGGATACCCTGGCCCCAGTGGCTGTGACTGCAACATAGTAATTCTCCCTAGGTAGACGTAAATTCTGATCGCTTGTAGGGGTGGGCAAACTTTTTGACTTGAGGGCCACAATGGGTTCTTAAACTGGCCCAGAGGGCCGGAACAAAAGCATGGATGGAGTGTTTGTGTGAACTAATATAAATTCAAAGCAAACATCATTACATAAAAGGGTACGGTCTTTTTTTTTTTTTTTTAATTTTATTCATTTCAAACCGGCCAGATCCGGCCCGCGGGCCGTAGTTTGCCCACGGCTGGCTTAGAGCCTGCATGGAACTACTTGCTGGAACAGTTCCTGTCAGTTATTTCTGAGAACGCCTGGGTACGCCTCTCAGTGGAGCTACAGAAAAGTCCCTTGGTTCTTCCCCTCTAACCTAATGTTGTTGCTTGGCTGCTGCTGCTGCTACTACTGTGAATGCCCTTCTGAGATTCCCCACTCTGTTCAGCTGACTTATGAGTGACCACTGCCCCGCCTTGGAAATGGGATGTCCACGCTGGAGGCTAGTCAGGCCCACAGCTGCTGCCTCAGTCTGGCATCTCGAGAAATTGCCTTTCCACCTTCATTTTGCTGCTCAGTCAGAAACGTGGTGTTACCATTCACTACCTCCACGTGGTACCGGCAGGTCCTCTGCTGGTAGAACAACTCCAGGCTTCTCCACATCTCAGGTTGGGACTTAGTTGGTCTTAGGCCCTAGATCTTTCTCTCCTCCAGTTCAAAGCATTCCCCACCTCCCATTTCTTGTCCTAAGATAAACTACTTCATAGGAAACCGAGCAGAAATGTCCATTCTCTGCCTGGAAATACTCCATCCCACACACCAGCATGTGGTCTTACTTCATTGCTCAAAAGATGCATTCACACAATAGTTCAAATTTAGCATATGTCTCATAGGCTGGGCCATCACTCTTACCCATGATTATATTGATGGGCTGGGAATACAGGCATATATTTATAGGAATATTGAGTATCCATTTTGCCCTTGATGATGTTGAGAAGGTGTGACATTCAAGTGGATTTGCGTCTGGAAGGAATGAGAGAGATTGATTCTGCATGTAGCTGGTGTGAGGAGGGAAGGGTGTTGTGGTGTGCTGGAGCTGGCTATGACCGTTAGGAAGGCCTGATTTTGTGCATCATATCCCAACTCCACAATGATTGGTAGCTTGAGTGGTCAGAGTATTTACATCATGAAAATCAGCAAACACTACAAATCTGGGCTTTTAAAAACCGCCATTTGTTAACATTTACCACACATTATTGTGGGATGAGGGTGAAATCATCCAAAGACAGCAAATTCAGTGAGAGAAGACAAGGCTGGGGAAGGAGTGCTGAGGAAGTAACAGGGAGCGAGTGAGAGTTACAAAATAACCCTGTGGATGTGTTTCTCAAGCTATCCATAAATAAGTCAGATTTTGTGATGGAGACCAATTAATTAAAGATGGTTATTCTTATTTTATTTTTTAAACTATTTTAACTGTTTTGAAAAGTTGTTTTAAGCAGTAAAAAAGACTGCTTCATGGTCAAGTCAGTAAGTGGCTAAGGTTGCTGAAACCACCAGCCAAGGGTGTTTAAATCTAGTTATCAGGAGCATTTCAACAACTGAGTGGTATAGCCAGTGTATTCTTGGGCAACAGAACCATTTAAACTGTCTGCCCATCCCTAGCCGGTTTGGTTCAGTGGATAGAGCATTGGGTTTGATTCTGGTCAAGGACATGTACTTCGGTTGCAGGCTCGATCCCTAACCCTGGTTAGGGCATGTGCATGAGGCAACCAACTGATGTGTCTCTCTCACAGCAATGTTTCTCTCTCTGTCTTTTCCCCTCCTTTCCATTCTTTTCTCTCTCTCTCTCTCTCTCTCTCTCTCTCTCTCTCTCTCTCTCTTCTCTCTCAAAAATCCATGGGAAAATATCCTCAGGTAAGGATTAACAACAACATCAAAAAAAACTATCTGGCCTATCACACAGTCATAAACATCAAGTCATATTATTTCAGAACTAGAAAAGACATTAAAGATGATTAATACTCAGCTTATCCAGCCAAGGAAATTAAAGTTAAGCGAGGGTAAGTGAAATGGCATGACCACAATCAACATACAGTGGAGTAAAGCCAGTCTCCCAACCCCTCTCTCCTGCTCTCCCTACCTCTTTTTTTTTTTAAAATATATTTTATTGATTTTTTACAGAGAGGAAGGGAGAGGGATAGTGAGTTAGAAACATCGATGATAGAGAAGCATCGATCAGCTGCCTCCTGCACACCTCCTACTGGGGATGTGCCCGAAACCAAGGTACATGCCCTTGACCAGAATCGAACCTGGGACCCTTCGGTCTCCAGGCCGATGCTCTATCCACTGAGCCAAACCAGCTAGGGCATCTCCCTACCTCTTAACAGAGACTCGCTCTATAAGTGAAAGACTAGCATGTATTCAGCTGAGATGACTCTTGTAGCAAAAATTTTGAGATTATTAGCAATCTTTTTGCTAATAATTAAAATTTAAATAACTCAGCATCACTGGGTTTTTTTCTTCTGCTTGGGCGTGTAGCACCAGTAGAACATAGGATTTAAGCCAACAGGCTCTGGCTGCCGTAACCAAGGGAAATGGGAGGGCCTGGGAGTCATTTTGTTTTCAAGCTGTTTCTAGGAGGAGCGTGTTGGGCTGACGTTCTCTGGCCCAGGAAGCTTGGTACCAACTCCCTTTGCTTGTCCCGAGTACCAGAGAAAGCTTGACTGCTTGTTGCATCAAAGATAAGATTTTGCCACACTTCCTGGTCAGTGTGGTTTAGTTGGTTGGAGCGTCCTCCTGTACACCAAAAGGTCTCGGGTTCTATTCCAAGTCAAGGCACATGCCTGGGTTGTGGGTTTGGTCTTGGTCAGGGCACGTGCGGGAGGCAACCAGTTGATATATCTCTTTCACACAGCAGTTTCTATCTGTTATCTATCATCTATCTATCTATCTATCTATCTATCTATCTATCTATCTATCATCGATCTACCTTCCTTTCTCTAAAACCAATGGACATATCTTCAGATGAGGATTAAAAAAGATAAGATTTTGAATCTGATTCTAAGTCACAAATATATTTAAAATATGACAATTTCTTCCCTCTTTTTTTTGTTTGTTTTGTTTCGTTAATCCTCACCCAAGGATATTTTTCCATTGATTTTTAGGGAGAGTGGAAGAGAGAGGGAAAGACAGAGAGAAACGTCGATGTGAGAGAAACACATCAATTGGTTGCCTCCTGTACCAGCCCTAACCAGGGCTGGGACTGGGGAGGAGGCTGCAACCAAGGTATGTGCCCTTGACCGGAATCAAACCCAGGACCCTTTGGTCCGCAGGCCGACGCTCTATCCACTGACCAAACTGGCTATGGCTAAAATAGGACAATTTCTACTAGAACTAAGTAGGAAGAATAACTGCTTTTATTGGGAATTCAAATCTAGCCACTAGTATTATTTCCCACTTAAGCTCTGCCAGGGACCCGTATCAGCTTACTGAACAGCCTCATTTCCTGACTGCTATTCAGAAGCTCAAGAGATACTCCCCTCAAGTTTAACTCAACAAATTGTGAAAAGAGCATGCTTAGGGAGTGTGTGGGTGAAAATTCTACCCCTTTCCTTCATTAGAGGGATGAGCGCTGGGAAGTGTGGGGGGAGGACAGCTGCTAATTGACTTCTCTTCTTCATTGACTTGAGTGGATTATGTGGCTGCACCCTGCAGAGCTAGAGTTCCAAATGGGAACCATAATGACTCCTCTTATTATTGTTGTTTATATAGTCAGCCAGACACTGACTATAGTCCCTGTTCACTGTCCTCCAAGAACCTGTAGGTCAGTGAAGTGGCAGAACACTTCGTCCTTATTGTTACTCGCTTGTACGTATGACTACAGTCACCTACCTAGTGCTCTCCCTGGGCCCTAAATTAATAATTTCTTAAAATGGCATCTCATGGGCTATGACACATGCATGTCCCAGCCCTCCATCCCTCCCCCTCTTCTTTCAGATACTGGCTGACTAATGCCTCCTGGGTCCAGTCTACTTCTCTCCTTCTCCCTTTACTACTTGGTTTCTAATCGCTGTCCTTTGCATCCTGCCCATTCTCTGTAAGCAGACTTTCCTCTTCGTATGAAGTAAGTCATCTAAGAAAATTATTCACATTTCCATTTTCAAAATATGTTCTCCTTCCCATGTGGGTCTTATTCCCGAATAAATTGGTTCAGCCGTAAACGTGAATAATGCTTGATATCATCTGCCTCTCTTGGTTTTTTGTTTCTTAGTTTCTCCAGTAGACTGAACACTTTTTTTCAATTGTCTCTGTTATTTGTGCCTTTTATCTTACTCTTTAAAAATTTATTTTTGCCCTGGCCAGTGTGGCTCAGTTGGTTGAGCATTGTCCTATGTATCAAGAAGCCGCAGGTTTGATCCCTGGTCAGGGCACATACCCGGGTTGTGGGCTCAGTCCCCAGTAGGGAGTGTGCAGGAGGGAGCTAGTCAATGTTTCTCTCCCACATTGATGTTTCTCTCTCTCTCACTCTCACTCCCTCTCCCTTCCTCTCTCTCTTTAAAATCAATAAAAACTGAATTTACAAAAATATTTATTTAAAAAATAATTTACAGTAAAATACAAGGAAACTCTACTTGGTATTCTATGTAACATAATCATGATACAAGATGTTTTAGTCATTAGTATGTACCAGTTTACATATTAAAATTCTTTTGATCCTCCAGTTTCTTCCTTAGTGCATTATACACACATACCCATACACACAAACACATATTTATTTATTTGTTTCAGATACCTTACCCCTTTTTATATGCCTAGTCTTATAATTAGTGTATGGGAAAAATCTTAAGTAACCTTTTAATGCCAGGTTTCTGAAGTCACCTACTCCCTACACATTACAATACCCTACGACGGGATGTTTATTGGAGAGCTTTACTTGGTCATAGACATGTAGAGAAATGCAGACTCGGGAAACTTGCCAGTGATTGTGCATTGACCTTGAACTAGTCACTAAGTCAAGGGTTCCCCACCCTGTCAGTGTTGCCATTTCCAAAGGACCATGATGCGATAGGAGAAATAAAGTCAATATAAGAAGTTTTCATAAAACCAAGTTTATTCAGTTTTTAAAAACATAAAATTAACATCTTTTCTACTTTTTGGAAACGAAATGTCCTTTATTTTAGGATATGATGGGGACAGTTTTGATAACTTTTCCCCCTAATAGGTTTACTTGACAAAAATAAAATGGTTATATCTTTCGCTCAAAAATTTTCTGGATGCTTAGGGATCATTGGAATCTCAAAGTCTGGAAAGTGGGTAATTTACTTCCTTGTGTTCTTCTATTTGCTCACTCTCCCTCCAACACCCACACGCACGCGCACACACGTACACACATCCTCTGCTCTCCTCACCATGGCATTTACTAGCCCCAAGTCAATTTTGAAATTCAAGGTCATGCCCGCACTGGTATCCCCATGCAGAGCATGACCGCAAGTTCAGCCGCTGACACAGCATTCCTTCGTAATCACCCTTCTCGTCCTGAAGGCTTACTCTCCTCTCGGGTGGGGAAAAGAGAAAAACATTTTTCAGAGATTCTGGGTCTGCTCAAATTCCAAGATAGATTCAACCCAGTCTCCCTCTACCTAATCAACATAGATGAGATGAAATGATTTCCCATTAACTAGGTCAGTGAACTGTGAAACATCCCACCCATCCCTGTTGTAGACCATTGTTGTCTCTAGAGAGTGTCCGTTTTTTTTCTCCATGGGTTTGAAAACCATTTCGAGAAGGAAAACGTTGAAAAAAACAGCTTCATGTGGGGTTTCTCACATCCCTCTTCGATTGAGCGGTGGCTGTGAAGGGGAGCCTGGAGACTGCTGAAGCCTGCAGGAAGAGTAGGGAGCTGTGTTCTTCTTTATTATAGCCATTGTTCTTATTCTACTTTTATATATCACTTGAGCAAAGGCATAAGACAGAACAGAAATATTGGATCGGAATTTGGGAAAACCGAATTCTGTTCCAAACCCTGGGCGGATCAAAATCTCTTTCATTGTCAAAGTCCCTTCAGTAAATGGGGCAGGCCTACCTGTATTCTAATATGTTAAAGTATAATTTTTAAGAGGGTAACCATCATATCTCCAGGGAAAATATAAAATGAATACATGTCAAAGATTTTTTAAAATATATTTTATTGATTTTTTACAGAGAGGAAGGGAGAGAGATAGTTAGAAAGCTCGATGAGAGAGAAACATCAATCAGCTACCTCCTGCACACCTCCCACTGGGGATGTGCCCTCAACCAACGTACATGCCCTTGACCGGAATCGAACCTGGGACCTTTCAGTCCGCAGGCCGATGCTCTATCCACTGAGCCAAACCGGTTAGGGCCATGTCAAAGATTTTATTTATCGAGGGGAACATTAGGATGTTAAAACTGGTCCAAAAAGCATTAGAGATTGTGCATGTGTGTCTGAGTGTGTTTGTGTGTGTACTATCTAATTTTAAAAAAATTATGATTGCCAAGTTAGATACAAAACTGGTTAATGTTCAACAGGACGATAAGACTGTAATCTTTGTACTTATCTGCTCTATTGGACAGAAATTATTTGCTTCTTCTCCACACAGAAACTCTCCATACCCACAGAGTTGTAAAGTCAATAGAAAATCAAGGCCAGTACTGCACTGAAAGAAGGTCCAGTAATCTTTTCTGCCTATTTTCAAATGTCAGGTCATATTTCCAACAAATATATAGAGAAATAATATTGGCTAATATTTCTTGAGCACTTACTATGTGCTGGGTAACACTTGGCATGTGTTTTCTCTTCGGATGAGCTAGGCATTTTTTTTTAATCCCCATGTTAGAGGACAGAAGATTGAAGCTCAGGATGTTTAATTATCCCGCCTAAGGTCACACAGCTCATAAGTGACATGTGGCAATCAAACTGAGGTCTTACTCCCAATCTTAGCCTGAACTCCTGCCTATGATTATTGTTGTTATTAAAGGTCAAAAGGAAGAATGAAATGCTATGAAGAAATGAAAATGCTATAAAGATTGCGAATGTGCTATAAAATAAAAAGCATAATTGTTAAGTCTCGATCTCTACTAAAGAATAAGCCAATCACGGTTTTGGCCAGCCCCGTGCAGAGGGAGACACGTTAATTATGGAAAAGGCAAGCTGCACCTAGAAAGCCTCTGAGATTTTATCTTAACTCTGTTCTTGCATTGAATAGAGTTTACTTAACTCAGCCTCCTTTTTCCTTCCTTCCTCCTTTCTTTATGTTTTATTTTTGACGGTGGATTTCATTCAGAGGGTTTCTCAGCCATTTCTTATTACATGTGTGGAGAGACATCCCTTTCCTCATTTCGCCCTGTGTTTTCTTTCTCGGCCCAGTGGAGTGGAAAGAACACAGGTCTCGGAGCTGGATAGACCTGACTGAATCTCAGCGCCGTGATGAACTCAGTGAAACGTAGAGTCAGTCATGGAGCCCAGCTTGTCTCAGAGCCTGTCCAGCTGCCTCGCAATCCCTTGGGGGCAGAGGGGTATGGCTTACGCCACAGGCAGGACAGGGTCCTGAAGGCTCTGACCCTGCAGGTGCTCCTGGTGAAGGAGCAATATTGGTCTCTACCTCGAAGTTGGTTTTGAGCATTGACATCTAGGAGGGCGTCGGAAATGTCCCCTTCTTCCCCTCTTCTCAAGCATTTGCCATTCTCCTCTCCTCCTGCCCCCTTTCTGTTTCTGTTTTTTCCCCTCCATTCCTCTTCTCTCCCTTCCTGCCCATCCATCCCCTGCTCACCAGTCCCCTTCCCTTTCCTTTCTCCTCTCCTCCCTGGCTGCTCCCTTTCCTCCCTCCACCTGTTCCCACCTCTCCCCTCCTGTGCCTTCCCTCCCCTCTCTTCCCCTTCGCTCCCACAAGGACCCTGAGGCCAGACATCTCCTGTCCAGTGAGCCCTGGTCCTCACCTCACTAATTTAGAGAAACTAGGGACTTTCAGTCTCGCAGGAACTGCTGGGGCCGCTTTCTATTCCAGCTCTCACTTTATTAATGAAAGAACTGAGAACAGAGAGGTTACCCCCAGAGCCACATATCCTGACTCCTGGTGGGTGCTCCTCCGCACACGCCCCCTGCGGCCCCTGGGTCTGTGCTTTCAACACCCTGTCTTCCCTGCCTTCACTCCACAGCCTGTCAGGAGGCCAGGAGACGCAGGGCGATGACTCAGGGCGCAGAGTAAGTTCTAACCACAGAGACCGCCAAAGAGAACTTGCCCTGGTGACAGAAAGGTCAAACTTCACCAGCCAAAGTGAGCCGCCCTCCTTTGCCCGTCAGGAAACCACAGTCCACACAAATGGCAAGGAAACCCGTGTGCGCTCATGTCCAGAGAGAACGGCAGCTTTGACACCCCGTGTCCCTGGGAAAGGAACCGAGCGGCGTCCTGCGGGAGATAAGGCTGCAGAGGAAGAGAGATAATGAACTTGGGGAAGGCGGCCAGAGACCAAGCCCCACACTAGCCGTGCCTCCGGCGGGGGCCTGCCGGACAGGGAAATGGAAACGCACCCCCAGGTTTCCTTTGCGTGCGCTGGCCCGGGGAGTGTGCTTCCCGCCCCGCCCCAGGCTCTCCCCGCTGGTTTCCACGGTCCCTCTGTCTTGGCTCCAGATAGCAAGGCGGGGAGCCGGGAGCTTAGATGGCGGCTTAACTCAGCCTACTCAGGGAGGGGCGTCAAGTTAGGATGGTGGTGACCTTGAGAGCCTCCCAGAGCAAGCTACCCGTGCTCAGAGCAGATATTTCAGTTCCCGTGTGATGTCTGAGCCTTTAGCCGAGGGGTGTTGGCTGGTGGTCAGATACGTGCGCTCTGGGGAGGGCCGGTGTCCGCACTGGAGCCAGAGCACCGATAGGTGTTGCCCCTACAGACCCGGGCCTGGGATTCGGGAGGCTTCTCCAAGGGCGAGGGGAGGACAGGCAAGACGCACAGACACGGGAGGTGGAGGAATGGTTGCCAAAGGCTGGGAGCAGTGGGGCAGGACTGCCCGTGGGTTTCTTTTTCAGGTGATCAAATGTTGTGGAATTATATAGTGGTGGTTATTGCATACGTTTGTGAATATATGAAAGGCACTGACTTGTCTGCTTTAAATAGGAGGCTTTTGTTGCGTGTGAATTATATTTTAATAAAAAGAGGTTGAGGAAGAGAAGCAGCAAAGGTGAATTCTGGAGCAGTGCATAGGGCTGTCAAGGCCAGATGCTGTCCAGCCTGCATGTCGTAAATGTTTTAACGTCTCTTATATACTTTTCATCCCTTTCATTCGTATGCTGGGGGAAAGGCCCACTGTGTGTCATAATTCATAAAGAGATCTTTGCAATGGTGGTGATTTAAGAATGTTCCATTTTATTTTATTTCTTTTAGTTTTTGCTATTAGAGATGTCAACCCAGGGCAATAAAGCTCCCTTTCCACTCTGCCACCAATCTTCATTATCCACGAACTTCCTCCTGGAGTCTCTGTTCCCACAGTGCTGGGCTGCCCACTGTCCCCATTGTAACTCTCTGCCTGTTCTCCCAGAGGTTCACCTTGTCCCCTTAATACGCCTTCTCTCAACCCTGACTGCTCCCTGCTCACCCCCATCATCAAAACCTGGCTCATCTGACTTCGTCTCTGTTTGTATGGCTGAACTTATTGCCCTATTTTGTAATGTATTTATTTACCTACGTGACGCCTCTGCCAGACTGGGAACCCTCTGAGGTTGGATACAGTGTCTTTTCGATTTCTGATTCCCTGTTGCCCCTGTTTGGCAGGTGGAAGGTGTAAAAGATCTGTTAAATTGAATTTAATTGCCAAGACGCTGAAGAACAGTGCTCTGAGTGTGTCCTGTTGCTTCTGTTGAATTATTTTCCTTAGCGCTAATTGCAAAAACTGGAATTACTGGGCCAAAAGGCAGAGGTGTGTTTCCATGCTTGCCATAATGCTTTCTCAAAGGTAGTACTAATTTGTAGCGCCACCTGAAATGAATGAGTGTGCCAACATCGCTGTCACCTTGCCAGCCATCATTTTTAAAAATGCTAATTTAGTAGGTGTCAAATGACATTTCCAGGTTGCTTTAATTTGCATTTCTTTCATCACTACCAGGGCCGAACATTTTCCTAGGTTTTTATTTACTGTTTCTATTTCTCCTTGGGGAATAATTTGTTCGTATTCTTTGCCTATTTATCTATGAAAGTAAAGAAATATAGCTAATAAATTTGAATAAGATCCTTTTATATTTTATTGATGACCCTATAGTCTGTCATATTTGACATATTTTTTTAATATTCTAGCTTTTGTTTTCTTATGTCTTACTGTTTTTCAGTGTTCAGAAGTTTAAAATTTATGTGTGCTTTTACCTATCTCTTTATGATTCCTTATAAAGTTTCAAGGAAAAAAAAGTTCTTCCTTGCAGATCTGCTAAATCTTTTATTCAGTATTCTGTACTGTACTTTTCTCATAATAAAAAAATTAACTCATTAATCTATTTGGAATATATTGAGTACGTAGCTATGTTTAAAATTGATACCGCTTATCAAGTATTCCTGTATCAGTTATGAGTATGATTGCAAGTAACATAAATCCAAACAACAGTGGCTTAAAAAATTAGGGGCTTATTCTTTTCACTTTACAAGAAGTCCAGAGCTGCCCTAACCGGTTTGGCTCAGTGGATAGAGCGTCGGCCTGCAGACTCAGGGGTCCCAGGTTCAATTCCGGTCAAGGGCATGTACCTTGGTTGCAGGCACATCCCCAGTAGGGAGTGTGCAGGAGGCAGCTGATCGATGTTTCTCTCTCATCGATGTTTCTAACTCTCTATCCCTCTCCCTTCCTCTCTGTAAAAAATCAATAAAATATATTAAAAAAAACAAACAAACAAAAGAAGTCCAGAGCTTAGTAGTTGTCCTGAAATGTAACTGTGGGACTTTAATTTATAGAGTGACGTGATGTCATGGAGAGATCAAAGCCGCTGGAAGAAGAATTTAGTGCTTACATTTCCTGAGTGAGGAGGGCGCGCCATGCCATGCAGGACCACGGGAGGCGCATCTGGCTTTGATCAGAAGCCGGAGTCAGGGGAAGCCGAGGACAGTGTCTTCATTGGGTTTTCACGGGAAAGGCAAAGGCAGGGCAGAGTAGACAGTGTAGGATTGGCTAGTTGGAATAATCCTGGTGGGCTTTGGGCTGCAAGACCTGGGATTTGCCTGCCCCTTTCTCTGCCTGCGCGCTTGTCTACTTGTTGATCAGATCTCACCTCCTGTATCAGTTAGGTTGAGTTTGGTTGTAAGTAACCGAAAACTGAAGCCAAACTGCCTTTGACAAGAGAAGCTCACATCACTGGGGCTGTATTTTGGTATCTCTACCAATTAAGGGAGGGCTGAATTTCTTTTTAACCTTTCAGTCTGCCGGGCACCATAGGCTTCCTGCGGGTTGTGTCCAGGTGGCCAACAGGAGCAAGTAAGCCTATGTGTTTCCTTATTCCTGTTCATTCAAGCAAAGCTAGTGTTTCTTTTCCAGCCCCCGCCCCCCCCGCCTCTCTCTTTTCCACATTTTTTTCACCCCTGAACCAATATTGCTCACCTCTGAACCAACAACTGTGTCTGGGGGATGAAATTATGCTATGTAGCTTAGACTTGTGTTGGGGGTGGGGAGGGGGTTGTAGAATTATTTCCCCAAAAAACATGTGGGCTTCATGTAGAAGGTATGAGTATCCCCCAGCCTCCAACCTCCACCAGCAAATTAGGGTAATTATCAAGAACTGAATCCTGGACATCAAGGAGGCAACCATATAGTCCACCCTAGTTCAGATGTCACTTTTTCCAGGACACTTACCCCGCTGCCTAAGTCCAGGTTCCAAGTTCCCTTTGTGTAGGCTTCTAACCTAGGGAATCATACCCAGTAGATCTGCCTGGTTAACTGTAGGACCAGAAGAAAAAAGTAATGTATTTGTACTCCCCTGGCCATCTTCCAGGAAGGGGATATAATGGGAGGACCTGTGACATCTGAGATGTCAGATTTAAGTGGTCTAATAAGGAAGGGCCATAAAGTGTTTGCAGGGCAGGCCCTGGGAGACTGGGGGTACAGTGGGGGGAGAAAATTAAGGATTGCTGTAAGGAGGACAAAGATGTTTATGGGGAATTTTGGAGAGAAATTTTGTGAGTTGTAAAGTATAAACCCCTCCCCCTATGCATTCTTCAGTAAAATATCCTTTTCTTCCTGGCCTAATGGAGTGAATTTATTTTAGGAGGATGAAGAGAAGGGTAGAGGTTAGCATTCGTGGTGGCAGGACAAGAATGAGGGTGAGCGTGACATTTGAATTCTACTGGTATGTATTCCTCCCTAGACTCCAAGTCCTGTGAGGGCAGGGACCATTCTTTCTTGTTTACCTCTTTGCCTAGCTCAGTGCCTAGTACACAGTAAATTTTGTGAGTGAGTAAATGAATGAATGGATGAATGAATGAATGAGCTTGCTATAGTTGGAGAAATTTTTGTCAAATCCTAAGTCTGTCATTTTTTCACCAGTGGAATGGGAGGAAATGACAATGACCTTGTAACCTTATTGTGAGATTTAAGTCTAATTTAATAATTGGTAACCACGATTACCATTATTAACTCTTTCCAAACTCTACCAGCTAACCTACAAACACTAATAATAACAACCACACTCTTATTTATTGAGCAAGTTCTTTGAGCAAGACCGTTTGGTAAGCACTTTACATATGTTCCTTCCTTTCTTGTTAATCCTCGCAACCACCCTGTAGTTATCCGGATGTCAGCTATTCCTCCAGAACATCCCATATGACCAACATCCAACAATATCTCTCATCACTCACAGGCCCCCAAACCTGGATAGAACAAGAAGGATTCCCTGGCTGCTCTGTTATTGGCTACCCCCTGCCCTAGAAATGCACAGCTCAGTTGCTCTAACAAGACTGGATAAAATGTGAGTGTAATTTGCATTTAACAGTGAGATGTGATAGATGCACGGTTGTTGTAGCAATGTAGACCACATGACCTCGGAGGCAGGCAGAGGCTAAACCTGTGGTCACGAGTGATGGGAAAAGCCGAGGATGGATTTGGGAACATCAGGAATCAGACTTTACTCTCTGGTAGGCTGTATTCCTGGAACAGCCAAAAATACTGAGGGCTAAATTCAGACTCCTGGGTGAGTCTAAAAGATTGCCTGGTGAGAAGGAGAAGAGAAAAGGGGACCTTGTTCCTGTTCACATAGGTCCACCAGGTATATTAACACATTGGGATGTTAATTTTCTCCTTTATAGACTAGGAGTAATACTACCTGACTTCTCATCTCTCACAGGAATAGGTGGGTGCTTCGTGAAGTGATGTTCAGAATTTTTTAGAAAAGTGCTGCAGAAATACAAATAGTTTTAGTGACTAAATATGTACATGAGCTCCATGTGTCTCTGAACTGCTGAAGGAAAGATAACACCCATTGAAGATTACTTTCTCCACGAGTTTCAGATTTGTGTTGTGCACTGACATCTCCACGGCAATACATTTACAATTCCACATGTATATCTAATATATAAAAGATGTGCTCTTGTAATCCTGGGTGCTCTTAGATGTAGAATTGTGTGCGCGTTGCTGTTCTTACCTCCTTAGATGTCTGACTTTTCAGAAATAACAAGTGATCAATTTGCCAATACTGTCACTTGCTTTATAAGTCAAAGGGACTGCTGAACGCTAAAAGCAGCTGGTAAAGAAAAGGTATGGATAAAACCTGACTTTAAGGATTTCAACTCTTCCAGACTAAAAGGACTCCATTGTGCAGGAGAAGCGTTTTAATCAAAAGCAGTAGAAGATTTTAATCAAGAGTGATAATGATGATCATAATGGTTGTCATTAAGTTTTAGTGGTTAGAAGAAACAAGCTTCAGTTATCTCAAACAGGTCCCCTGGCATGGAAGACTCTATTTTTTAACCATGAACTTTGTTGTAATTAATTCTAGAGGATTCAATGCTGGGAGACCTGTGTTCTGGGAAACCTGTGTTCTCGTCTAGTGGGGACCTTGAGAAAGTCATCTCATCTTGAAAGGTCTCTGTGTTCTTATTTGTCAAGCAAAGAGGAGGGAATAATTCATCTCTATAGCCCTTTCAGCTCTGAGGTATTGAGATTACTCTCAATCACATCCAGAAAACTTGTGCTAATCTTCGGAACGCTGCTAAGCAACAGCCCGAAATGAGAGCTAAAAATTAAATGAGACTCACAGGGGTTACAATAATCACTTCGCTGATGTTCTGGAGCGATGACATGCCTCAGACCCTGTGCCTCATACTGTGCATTTATTATCCATTTAACCCTCAGACCAACCACAGGAAGACCCGAGCCTACATCTCAGACAAGGAATTACAACAACCTATGGGACATCCTCCTACCGGCCAACTAGTCCTTACTTACAGAAAGACAGATCTAAATCTTGTCAATGTCACACTTTGAAATAGTCCAGGGAGAGAGAGATGGTTGCTGGGATTTCCTTATTTTTTAAAAATGTATTTTTATTGATTTCAGAGAGGAAGGGAGAGGGAGAGAGAGAGAGAGAAACATCAATGATGAGAGAGAATCTTTGATTGGCTGCCTCCTGCACACCCCCTACTGGGGAGGGAGCCCACAACCCAAGCATGTGCCCTGGTACATAGCTCAACCACTGAGCCACACCAGCTGGGCTGGGCTTGTTTTCAATGGCTCTTTATGGACCTTAGGCACTTGGGAGTTTACCAAGCATCAGAGCATACTTGCAGATTAATTCTTAGTCTTCATCTTACTAGACTTTTTGGTAGCATTTGACGTGGTTAATTGAAATAGCTCTCGAAACAAGTTCCTCAGCTGGCTTCCAGGACCCTGAACTCACCTGGATTGCTTCCCCCTTCTCTGGCCACTCCTTCTTATCTTTTCTGGATCCTCCTCATCTTCCCAGACTCCCCTTGTGAAAGAGCCTCTTCTCTTTTCCACTTGCTCTCCTCCCTTGATGATCTCACCCAGGCTTTGAATACGGTCTATCTGCTGGTGATTCTAAAATTAAACCTCCAATCTGGCTCTCCGATCTGAGCTCCAAACTAATATATTCAACTGCCAACTCAACATTTTCACTTGGACAACTGATCTCCAACTTAAGAGACCTGAACTTCCTCCTCCAAGCCTGTCCCTCCTGCAGTGTTCCAAAATGCAGTGACAGGCGGTACAGGTTCACCCAGCCAAGACCAGGAGTCATGCAGGATTCCACCTTTTCCTTACAGGCCACATTTAATCCACCAGGAAATTCTGTCAGCTCTAGTCTGAAAAGTTGTCCAAAATCTAGCAGCTGTTCACCAGCTCCATCACCTCTACCTTAGTCCGAATCCCTAGAACCTCTCTCCTAGACTCTTGCAATACTCTCCAGCTAGTCTCAGCTTTCACCCTTGCCTCCAGCATCCCCACCCAATCTATTCTCCAAAGAGCAACTTGTGATTCCTTTAAAATGAAAGTCCTTGCAAACCCAACCACCTTCCTCATACTGGGAATCCAATCCCAAGTTCTTACCTTGGCCTATGAGAGCCTGTGGGATGCTGCTCCCAGGTTTCTCTCCAAGCACATCCCTTACCACTCTCTCCCTCGCTCCAGCCACACTGGACTTGTTCTTTTTTTCCAACACGTCCAGTTTGCTCAGGTCTCAGTACTTCTCCTCTTTCTCTTCACTCAGTGTGGAAAACCGTTCCCCCAGATAGTTGCAGGTCTCATTTCCTCACCTCATCCAGGTTCCATTCAAATGTCACCTCATCAGAGAAGTCTTTACAACCTGCTATATGAGAGAGATTCCCTCTTCCAGACATTTTCTCTGTCCTTACCCTTCTTTTTATTTCTTTACAACAGGCAACCTTCCTCTCTGGTTAAAGACTTTTGTCTATTGTGTTTAATGCTGCACCCCAATGCTTACAACAATGCTTGGTACATAGGAGGCGCTCAATAAATATTTGTGGAATGGATGAATAAGTCAGTATTATAATTACAAGTGCACATTTTAGGATGCGACTAGATAATTCACTCAAGCAGAAACAGTACCAGTAAGAAAACACCTTGGAAGTAACAATCAGAGGAACGATCTGTTCTTCCTTCTGCCGTGAACAAGTCTGGTTTGTCTCCTGCCTTGCTCAGGAGCTCACGAGAGCCAGCTGCCTGCAAGCCCTTGTTCCCAATGTCCCATCTGCTGGGCTAGCATGCTGCTTCGTGCGCTGATCTCTGTGCACTCCCCAAACCCTGGCTGTATATCAGCTCTGTATTCCTGTCTTAGTTCTCCACGCTCTCATGACCTGTCGGGGCCCTTTTCTTCCCTCACACACTGTGCCGGTACTATCCAACACCCACTCATTAAAAGTAAAATAATAGCCCTGGCTGGGTGACTCTGTTTGTTGCAGCATGGTCATGTGCACCAAAAGGGGTTTGATTCCGGTCAGGGCACATACCTGGGTTGTGGGTTCCATCCCCAGTCAGGGCGCATATGGGAGTCAAGCAATTGATGTTTCGCGCTTTCTCCCTTCCTCTCTCTCTAAAAAATAATTTTAAAAGAAATATCCTTGGGTAAGGATTAAAAATAAATAAATAAATAAATAAATAAATAAATAAATAAATAAATGTAAAATAAGAGATTGTAATTGCTTTATCCTCATTATCAAAATAATACATTTTCGATATATAGTTAGAAAAAAACCAGGTAGTATGTACAAATCTCTTTCACTCTTCAGAGATACCTTTTAAATGACTATTAGCATTTTAGTTTAACTCAGCTCTGAGTAAGAAACTATCTTTCCCCAACTATGGTCATATAAGATCCACCCTGGCTAGTTTAATCGCTTGGTCTCCTAGGCAGGAAAAAAGAAAAGAATAGACATAATATACAATGTAACATTTTATAGTGAATCAGCAAAATGAAAAAGAGAAGCATGTAAAGAATTAGCACTATGCTAGTGAAGTTTTGATAAAAATTTCAAATATATATCACTAGTAGAATTTTAAACGATAACAGTCATTTTGGTGCATGAGACTATGACAATATTTTATGTTATAAATATATTCATAGCTTTTTTTCACTTAAAAAATCTACTCACAGGAAAAGCTTTTATGCAAAAACATGTTATCGTTGTATAATCTATTTTAGCCAAAATATGGAAAATCATTTGTGAGTTCAATAATGGGGAAATGATTAAGTAAATAGTGATATATAAATCTTAATGAAAATTATTTTTCCATGAATAATGTAGAAAAATGATTATGATGTAATAGTAATTGAAAACATACAAAATTAGATTATAAACAGCTAAAAATATTTATGAATATGGACTAGGGAAAGTGAATAGAAGATAACACCCAAAAAAGAAATTTTTGTAAACAGGGAATGGGATTACGGGTGATTTTTATTTTTATTTTTTAAAAGTACTATTTGAATATATTTACTGCTATTATTGTTTTGATATATTTTTTTGTTTTATTACAAAAGGACAGAGTGAGAAAATAAAAACTTGCAGTTACTGAATTCTCAAAGTTTATGTTCTGTGGCAGAGATGTTTATGGCCTACTCAACAGCTACCCCAGTGCCCTTCCACTTTGCCTGCCTCTCCTACAACAGGTTGTAAATGCCATATTGATGTCCCTGCCTCTGTGTAGCCAGTGCTTGCCACGTGACCCATTCCTAAACAGTGAAGTCCCAGGGTAAGCCTTTGAGGTGCTGCTGCAAAAACAATTTCCTCCCTGATGAAGATGAACCAAACTCTTTTTTGCCTTTGCCTTTTGGCTCTGACTTTTTGCTAATGAGGACTGATTTTGGAAACTGTGACAGCCACCTGGCACTATCACCAACTCTTTGAGGAGGGCAGGATGGATGGACAGGAAGACCCTTAGTACTAGACAGCATCATCCAGTCACTGAACAAACTCAGGACAGACTATCACAATACTGCTTGATGACTAAACAATAAATGTCCTTGTGGTTTGAGTCACTATTAGGTTTTCTGTTACTTGCAGCTCAATGCATTCTAATTGATACACATTCTAATTGATATAGCCAGAGAAAAGTAAAATGTACTGGCACACAGATAGCCAAGTATACAGAAACCGCAAAGTGACAGGAAACATCACAAATATACAGATTAATTTAAAAGAATGTTAAACTCTTACAGAAGGAAGTGAAATATCAAAAACCTATTAATGCCCTGCCAGTGTGGCTCAGTGATTGAGCATCGATCTATGATCCAGGAGGTCATGGTTCGATGCCCAGTCAGGGCACATGCCTGGGTTGCAGGCTTGATATCTCATCAGTGATTCTCTCTCATCATTGATGTTTCTATCTCTTCCTCTTTCTTTCTTCTGAAATCAATAAAAATATATATTTTTTAAAACCATATTAAGTACTCATTTGTTGCAAAGTTCCTTGGATCTGTTAATATTTATTGGTAGAAAAAATATTATTTAATATTTTGGATTAACATAAGACAAGAATCCAGACATCATTTTTGGCTTGTAATCTTTTTCAAGTCAGGAAGCAGCCAATGAGGTTATGATATGGCGGTTGTTTTTCTCACTCTTGAGATCCTTTGACTTCTCTCATTAGCCTGGAATACTGCTAAATTATGTAAGGTGGAGCTCCCTGGGATTTGAGAGTGGGGATGAGAATGTGATTTCTTTATTGATCTAGTATCGGGAGTCCCTTCAATTCATCCTCTGTCCGTACTCAATACAAATCTGGTATTAAAGATGATAACGAGTTATTGAGTTTGCTGAGAAGGGAATTGATTGCCAAGCTGGAGAAGTTGGTGAAAAAATAGCTTGTTATAAATGGATGTTTTATTTGCAACACAGTTCCCACTTATCCTGTTTTTTCTCAATGGTAAATGACATACATAGCAAGTCTGACTTTTAGGTTAAACAAGAAAGCCAGGAGAATGGGCTGTGGTGGTGAATCCTTGGCTTGATACGGGTAGCTCTGCCCCACAGTGTTATTACATGATGAGGAGTAGGGATGACATGGCCACAACCGTGTCATCCCTGTGGTGACTGGTGTTAGTTTGGGTGCTTGGGTTGGCTGGGGGGTGAGGGGAGACACAGGGTAAGGAGCTTCCATCGTCCTTCCCTGCTTCATGAAGTTCCCCCCTGAAGCTGCTTGAGGAAACAGGGCTGCTATCACTTCAAATCCCAATTATCAGCAAGTAACAGCAAACCCATTTTAAAGTGCCTTGTACAAATGTCTTCCTATTTTGTCACCCCACCCCCTGCCCCATAACAGGAAACCCAGGAGTAGGCCAATGCTTCGCTAGCTCAGCTGATCAACTTTACCACCGGGCATCTGCTCTCCTATGTATCTGCTGCTCCATCCTTAATGTGCCAGTTTTCATCCTTGACCCCTCATAATTGCAAGATGGCTATAACGCCATCATTTCCGATCCAAGGCAGCAAGAGGGGAGTAGGAAGAAGGCCACTACCATATATATATATAATCTGGAAAGCAGAAATATTCACGAGAATTCTGTTTATGTTTCATTGGTCCAAATTGTGTCACATGGCCATCCCTTCATGCAAGGGGGCTGGGGAAGAAAATAGCTTGTTACATTGCCAGCCTGAGCATAATTGAGATTCTGTTAGCAAGATGCCACCGCAAAAAATGTAAAAAGAATGAAAACATTCTCTCCTGCTTTGTTAAAGATTATTGGGCCACTTTGGGTTCCTTGAGGGCTCCAGAAGCCATGGTGGAACCAACCTGGTAGGAGAAAGCAGCAGAGCCCGGGAAGGGCAGCAGTATCCATGGGGACGAAATTCCCCAGAACAACATCCTGGCCTCTCTCTCCACCCCTTACTCTCCTCTTCCCAGGAGAGGCGTGGTGACTTTTCTCATGGGGTATTTTGAAGAGAGGAACTGGGCATGCTCAGCTCCTTCCTTTTCTCTCTCCGCTCCTTTGGGGCCTCCTGACTCATCTGTTCCTCATCACGCAGGAAGCTTAGGGGACAGTTCTTGACCCTGTGTGTAAAGGCTGAGATTGTTCAGCTGTGCCTGTGACCGGGGGCAATCTGGAATACGCCTGTTGTTGTACAACTAAGCTATGTCCCCTAACAGCCTTTCTCAGTTAGAAAGCCAAAAATTTTAATCTTCATTTATCTGATACCTATATCTAGCTATTAATTATTATTGAACTCAGATGGGCAAAGGGTAGGTAATATGTATGAACAACCCAATATCCCTACATGCATGAGCCCCTATGTATCCACAGACTGGTATGGCCCAGGGACACTGAAGGCTGTAATGATCCACACTAATCAACTTGATATGGAAAATAACATCAAAAGATGTAGTTTCCTTTTTTCGGGTAATGTTTGGCTTCCATTTTTGTGACCTTCTCCCTGCCAGGATTATATAGTTGAACACTGCAGGGCGAGCTGGACTGATATTTGCTTGAACTTATACAAAGTGAACCCAGCATAATTTAGCTAAAGTGTAAAGACGATAAGGGTAGCAAGACCACCCAAAAATTACTTCAGGAATGGATATTTGGAGTTAACAAAAAATAAGCCTCCATTCTTGGATTGAGTGAAAAATAAACTGCAGAGGAAAGAAAACAGATTTCTGAAAATCTCCTCATAAAAAGAACTTTGGTAATCTCCGTTGTTAAACAGCTGTGTTTGGAAAGGGCTCTTATTCATCTAGGTTTAGGGTTATTGAAGATTTTGTACAAGTCATGACCCGTGTATCTAAGTATGATCCAAAAGAAACTCTTATGCTTTAAAAAAGAAAAAAAAAAACATTATAGTCAGGAAAGTTCATGGCTGGGAACAATACCGAGATTTCCTAGAATATTTCCCAGATCTCACCAACTCTCTGTCTATAAACATGCATGAAACCAAAATGTAGTTTTGTGGCTTCTGGGCAGCTCTCATAATTTAAAGCATATCCTTTAATATCAACAGACCCACCCAAGTAGAAGGGTCAAATAAATTCTCACTGCTTGGTTGCCCAAGAGATTATTGTTTTTCCTAAGAAGGCTTGGAAAGGAGAGAGAGAGGGAGGGAGGGAGGGAGAGAGAGAGAGAGAGAGAGAGAGAGAGAGAGAGAGAGAGATTTGTTGAGAGAGAGAGAGAGATTAATGGGAGAGAGAAACATTAAACCCACAACCCAGGTATGTGCCCTGACCGGGAATTGAACCAGCAGCCTTTCAGTGCACAGGATGACACTCAACCAACTGAGCCACTCTAAGTGGGCAAGAAGTCTTCTTCTTAACACGCCCTGTAATGTGGGGAGGCCGATTGGGTAGATCAGGGAGCCTTGGTACGCCCTGAACTGCCTAGTTCTAATGAAAGACTGGCAACTGGGCGCTCCCAAAGGTGAAGGTTATACCCTGGCCACTCAATGCTCACATCACAGAACCTAAAGCAAAGTTGCTGAAAAACCTTAAACTGCTCTGAGCACAAGAAGGGAAGTGGATGACACTGTTGGTTCAAATTCCAGGTGTTTGGCCCAAATAGAAATGTGTTAAGTGTGATTGAGGATCCCCCATCCAGGTGATACCAAGGGACAGGTAACCTCAAACTTAACGGTGGTAGCCTAAATCTTTGTTCCTTTATTTGTCAAATCACCCCACCAAGTAAAGTTAACACTAACTTTAAGGTTTTACCGGAGAACACAATCACTAGGGGTGACATCATGAGGACCTTATTTTAGAGATTTGACCTTATTTGATTGTGGGAGCCGATGAAACAGTCTCCGTGAGGCTTTGCTTCTGCCTCTGGTGCTGGGACTTGACGTTCAAAGTCAGGCAGTTGGGAAGGAAAGGTGACACGAAGCGGGGAAGCACAGACACACATGTGAGGATGAGGCAGAAGCTGCAAGGATGTCTGAGCCTCAAATTGGACTCTCAACTACCTACACGCCTCCAGGTCTGTGATGCAGGTGATCTGCAGGATAAAAAAAAAAATTCCCACGGAAGGGGGGCACCTGGCCCTGGGGCCAGAGAAGCTGACATAGGAGACCTGCTGGGACCTGGAGGAGCTGTGGGTACCCCACAGCAAGCAGTGGAGACACCAGATCTGCAATGACATGTGCCAGTATCAAGCCTTTGAGCACAAAGAGAATATGGCTGCCTCATTTCTGCCTTCTGAATCTCAAACAAAATTTCTCTTCTGACCCAAGCCAACTGTGCAAGGAACAAAATTCTGGGAAATGTAGTCCCAGCTTAGCTAAATGGACACAATACACATCCATGATGGAGAGGAAGAATGCAGCTAGGGAAACTGAGGAATGTTCATATCTCGCTAGTGTTTCCAGATGGAAAACAGAATGTACTTTACAGTCAAGTAGCAAGATTAATTGAGGGTGGAAAAATGCACGCATTTTCATTTTATATGGCAAAAAGAATCTGAGATAGCTGAGAGGGAGTCTGTGAAAGCTAAAAGCCCAACATAAATTATTCAAAATATTAAAAAGATACTGAAAAAATTAATAAACACCTTGAGTGGAATAAAAGTGCTCAAGGCATATGAATGGTCCTGAGGAAGGAAAAAGCTTCCCTGAGGCATCTTTAGTAGCAACAGCTCCGGATGAGAGGGCGTTCAGGTCTACACCGACATCCCTCGGAGTGAGAGCGGGGATGTACGTGCAGGAGCTAAAACCAGGGAGTTATCTTCATAGCTTCCCTGTGAAGGAAAGAGATTCAGCATCTCCATGTCTCTAGAGAAGGTGCCTTGGCTAAATCATCCAAAGGGGTAAGCTGAGGTGTGGACCATGATCCATGATCTGCCAGTATCATCACACCATTAGCAGCTTGGGGGTCCCAGTGGTGGGTTTCTGATTGGCTTCCTAGAATTCTTAACACATTCTCTTTCAGTCTCTCCCTTCCCCAACTCTCTCATATTTTTCAACCCCCAAAATCTCTAAGGGAAACTACAGCCCTGAGTCCCATTCAGATGGGTAGAACAAACCAGCCACTCACTTTTATGAGGGGCAGTTCTTTAGAACCAATACTGTGATGACTGCTAATGACAGACATTCTGGAACGTTTTGGAGACATTTGGAAGATGTATATTTAGCTTCAAAGGCTTATGTTATTTGCAACTGTCACTTTGTCTATATGTCATTAGGCTGTGCATCCGGCTAATTGCATACATACCATCACCCTGTAGTGCACTTACCCGTGACCTGCCCTTGTTATAAATATTTCAGACCCATGTGCTTCTTGTCTGAGAAGAGGACGGTGATTCATCCTTTCCTCTCTGGATTGCAAGCCAGGTTGCTCCTAACAACTTGAATAAAAAGCCGGGACTCATTATATTTTGGTTTTCATAATAATATTTTAAGGGGAAAAGAATTTTAATTAACATGAATGGCATAAGATATAAATAATGACTGCACATTTGAAAGGGAAATTAATGCCATGAAAATTGTAACTGTTAAAAAAAGTAAATATATACTTTAATTAGTAAAAAGATAGGCATCTGTTGACCCTGTAAAGCAACAAAAAATTATCCCTGTATTATCCTCAGAATGTTCTTTTTTTCCTTTCTTTTTTGAAAATATGTTTTTAGAGAGGGTAGAAGGGAGAGGGAGGGAGAGAGAGAGAAAAACATCAGTTGGTTGCCTCTGGCATATGACCAGGGATCCAACCCGCAACCTGGGTATGTGCCCTGACCAGGAATTGAACAAGCGACTTTTGGTGCACAGGACAACACTCAACCAACTGAACCACACCGGCCAGGACCTGCACGTTATTTTCAATGTTTGCCAGGTGTAAATGCAATTTATATGGACAGTATGTCAGTTCTGCAACTTCTGACCAGTGCAAACAAGAAACATCTTCAGAGCACAGAACACGTATCAATTACTGAACATCTCAGCAACATAAAAATATTGAAATGACATTAATACACAGATTGTAGTGCTTAGCCAAAGTAGCCCACGGATTATTTCAAGGTCTATATCAGTGTTCTCAACCTTCTGGCCCTTTAAATACAGTTCCTCATGTTGTGACCCAACCATAAAATTATTTTCGTTGCTACTTCATAACTGTAATGTTGCTACTGTTATGAATCGTAATGTAAATATCTGATATGCAGGATGGTCTTAGGCGACCCCTGTGAAAGGGTCGTTCAACCGACAAAGGGGTCTCGATCCACAGGTTGAGAACCGCTGGTCTATATAGTTCAAATCAATTTCTATCCAGAGGTATATTTGGCCACCCTCCTAAGGCTGAAAATGTTTGATACTAAAAATAGAATTTTAAATAAAAACTCATAAGAAATGGAGCCTTGTAACTGCTTAATGTCTCTAAATTGAAAGGGCTTAAGCTGTATCAAGTTCCATCTGATATGGAAGGTTTCTTACAAGGTCCAAAGAGCCAAACAAAGCTGGCACTTGGTATGAATGGCACTCTTTACGGACGGGTTCCTTTCAGGGGTAGAATGCTCGCAGCTCCCTTGGCAGGGAGGAAGCTAAGACACGGGCCAGCCGCAGACAGAGCCTTCATAAAGTGAGGCAGGGGCCTCGGGTATGTTTTTCTGCTGAAAACATAAATTTTAAAATTCCACACATAGGGTTTAAAATATGATCCTCTTTTCATTGACTTATGTAAAGTCAAAAATACAAATGTTTCAAGGCACCAAAGTCCGGGGCGCCTTAACATATAAGCAAGACAGAATGTCTTTGCATTATTTTGGAACACAATTATCAGCTTTAAAAAAAAGTTTTATTATATCTCGGCAGCAGCATAATATTTTAATACTTTAAGATGAGATTTTTGTTAATAGTCAAGATTTTTAATTAAAGTAGATCTAAAGTAGTATTTGAGACTAAAATAATAAGCATATTTGATTTTTTTTAAATCTGTTCCTTTTATGTAATATGAAGAATGGTCAACATTTGCAACTGCACTGCTTTCTTTGTACTCAATAAAAAAGACTGATTTTTTTTAAAAAAAAGTGAGTCAGGGGTAATAGTAAAGGCTGTTAGGAAGTGGATGTGGTCAGATGAGGGGACCACTCTGTCCTCAGAGGAACTGCCTGGTGACCTTTCTTTCTTTTCTTTCTTCCTTTCTTTTATAAATGGATTTTTAGGGAGAGAGAGAAAGCAGGGAGAGAGAGAAACATCGATTTGTTGTTCCACATACTAATGTGTTCTTTGGTTGATTCTTGTGTGTGCCCTGACCTGGGGATCGAACCCACAACCTCGATTTATCGGGGATTATGCTCTAACCAATTGAGTTTACCCAGCCAGGTTCATGGCCTTCTTTCTTTAAAAAGAGTTCTTTGATGAGAACAGGCAGTCTTACTTCCTCCCTCTCTTTTCCTTCCTCCCTGCTACCAC
>NW_006383011.1:10455751-10455967 GCF_000327345.1 Myotis davidii
GATAAACTATTCATTGGGATTCAAAGGCGTCTTAGTTTAATAAAATGAAACCGATCCCTCTCAGGGTAAAAGCAAGGCCTTAACTGAGTCTGTGAGCAACTCAACCTTTCCCGCAGCTACAGTGAATCAGGGCAGGTGTCCTGGTGCCCCTGGAGGCGTGGAGGTGGAGGCTTGGAGGGCAATGCAGCCTGGAAAATCCAGGCGTGTGCAGCCGGT
>NW_006383011.1:10456100-10459454 GCF_000327345.1 Myotis davidii
TTTCCCACCTCTCAGAGGGCTCCCTGGAGGCGCCTGCTGTTCATTGGGCCAGAAACCTGGCTTAGGGCAGTGGTTCTCAACCTTGGCTGCACATTAGAATCACCTGGGAATCTTTTTAAAATCCTGATTTCTGGGCCTCATCCTCCGGAAATTCTGGTTCTTTGTTACTAATGTTGTGGCCCCACCCCATAACAAAGAAACAGAATTTCCGGAGGCTGGGGCTCAGATATCAGGATTTTAAAAAGATTCCCAGGTGATTCTAAGGTGCAGCCAAGGTTGAGAAACACTGCCTTAGGGCAAGTATGTCAAACTCAAAGGCTAATCTGGGCAAAATAAATGAGGCCTGCGAGCCTCGAGTTTGACATGCTTGCCTTAGGGGCTCTGAAATTAACAGAGGCCTCCCGTTTCAGAGAGAATTGCAACAAAACAGTGTGATACTGGCCATCCCCATCCCTAACAGAGGATCAGGAGTTACAGAAGCAGACTTCTGAAGCCTCCGTTCCTCTCACAACGGAGAATCAAGGGCCTGGCCCGTCAGAACCAGGTCCCACCTGCCCCACCCGACCAAATTCTCTCTCTCTCTCTCTCTCTCTCTCTCTCTCTCTCTCTCTCTCTCTCTCTCTCTCTCTCTCACACACACACACACAAGAGCTTTGAGTCCCTTATGAGATTTGTTGGGACAAATTTTATTCACTAAACGTGACCCAAGAGACATCAACTCTGCCTAAAGTGGTGCTATGGGATAGAAAGAATGATTTGAAATACATGGTTGAAAACAGTGATTAAAATATATATCTATAAAAAGCCATTTTCTTCTGTTTCCTTCCTCAAGTTGGGACTCCTCAAATAAACATGTTACCTAAATGTGTAATGGCTTAGTTTCTGTAGTTTTAAATGGAGAGGTAAAACAGCATCTTAGAGAGAAAAATAGATGGGGGTGGGCGGGAAAGCTTCAACCCTTTTTAGTTTTCTCCCTGAGGCCGTTTCACCTGCCCATGAACAGCACCTTGGCACCCGGGGTCCCTGAGCACCAGGCAGGGATTGGGGAGACCAGGGCCGTGGCCCCAGCAGTGACCAAGCTGTCGCCCTGGCAGCCCACTGCCTCTCTCCTCTCGGCTTCCTCGTCCATCAGACACCCCGCAGCTCTGGCTCCCCAGCTGCTTCCCATTTTCCCTTGACTGGCTTGGGAATGACTCATAACCTGATCTTTTATAAGGGCCAGAGCATTTGAAACACATCAAATGTAGGTTAAATATAACTCCAATAGTTATCCCACATAAAACACCAATTATATAAGGAAAGAGGTTCCTGCACTCCAGCGTTGGTGTGGTGCCCTGGAAGTCAGATGAAACCCCTCCATCTTCTGGAGTGGAGTTATTGAACGCACGTCGATGATGCGCCAGGAACCTGATGTAAGTGATGGCTGCCGATGGGTCACCTGGGACCCCTGAGGGCTCCGCCCCTCCGAGAGTGCAGCTGTGTGCCATCTCGGTATTAAAGCGAGAGAGAGAACACTCGAGTATCTGCTGAAGAGACGCTTCTGGCTCCTTGTTTTTTTTCTCTTATAAAGTTTTTAAAAAGTTAATTAGTATTTCCTATGGACAAGATAAAGATAGAAATGTAACAGCACACACTGACCTCTACCCAGGTTTTTAAATTGTTAACGTTTGGCCACCTGTGCTTTAGATTAAAAAATACAACGGAAGGAAGGAAGGAAGGAAGGAAGGAAGGAAGGAAGGAAGGAAGGAAGGAAAACATTTTAGTTGCGGTTGAAATGCCTCCCCAATCTCAACTGAGGAGATAATCCCTCTTCCCAAAGGTAATAACTTTTCTTATTATTCATGTGCATTTTTCCTGCTCATGTTGTTATAGTTATCCTACATATCTGTTTGTGTGTTTTACATAAAAGGTATACTGAAAATGGCTTTTGTCACTTGCACTTTTCATTCAACATTATGTTTTAGACGAGTCTGTGTTGGAATATGTGGCTGTTGTTTTTTTGTGCATTTTAACTGAGTGCTATTTCATCGTGTGCTGATCAAACCACAATTATCGGTTCTGCTGATAGAGGATATGAGCCTGTCCAACCTGTTCATGTCACAAACAACGCTGCAATGTCTGAGGGGCAAATACCTGAAGGGGAAATTGAGACCTTGAAGGGTGTGCACACTTTCTACGTTAGCAGATATTGCAAAACTGCCCTTCTAAGTGATTGTGCAAATTTACAGTCATCTGTAATATATCAGAGCTTTTGTTGCTCAACATCCTTGCTAAGTCTCGGTATTGCCAAACTTTTGGATTTTAATCCTTGTGATAAATGTGAAATGGTATCTGTCTCATTCGAAATTATAATTGGCGTCTCCCTGAATGCTGGAGAAGCTGGGGATCTTTTCATAGTTTATAGAGGCTTCTCCTTTATTAACTGTTCATATCCTTTGCTCATTTTCCCATTGGGTTGTTGCCTTTTCCTTGTTGATTTATGTTTACTTCTGTTTTGGGATACTCGTCCTTTCTTGGTTGAACATGAGTTGCCAACATGTCCATGTGGCTGCCCCTCTTGTTGAAGTGGTAACGACTGAGGCTTGGGTTTGGAGTTGGCGATGGAGAGGAAGAGTTAGCTTTTCCTTTGGCTTTGGTCTTGGCTATTCAGGTGCAGGCAAAAGCATTCTTTTTTTGTCGTCGTTGTTAATCCTTACCCTTGGAAATCCTTCCATTGATTTTGAGAGAGAGTGGAAGGAAGGGATGGGGAGACAGACACATCGACTGGTTGCCTCCTGCACGCACCCCAACAGGGTGGAGGAACCTGCAACCAAGGGACCTGCCCTTGACCAGAATTGAACCCAGGACTGACTCTATCCACTGAGCCAAACCGGCTAGGGCATGCCAAAGCACTCTTCGTTAGGCCCAGCCTCGCTCACGCCAATGCTGCAGTGAGACTGGGGACCGAAGCTCCTGATCAAGGGTTAGTTGTTTGTTTGTTTTTTTAAATATATTTTATTGATTTTCTACAGAGAGGAAAGGAGAGAGACAGAGAGCCAGAAACATTGATGAGAGAGAAACATCGATCAGTTGCCTCCTGCACACCCCCCACTGGGGATGCACCCGCAACCAAGGCACATGCCCTTGACCGGAATCGAACCTGGGACCCCTCAGTCCGCAGGCCGACCATCTATCCACTGAGCCAAACCGGTTTGGCGTCAATGGCTGGATTCTTAAAACAGCGCTGTGAACCCAGCACCTATCACTGCTTTGCACAGAAAGATGCTGAGTCGGAAAGAGGGCCGACAATCCGCATGGCTGCAGAGCAGGGTACAGGAGCTGAGGCAGGCCAGGGGCTGGCAGGGCAGCTCTCAC
>NW_006383011.1:10460912-10466986 GCF_000327345.1 Myotis davidii
GGAATAGTTAGCTTTTCCTTTGGCTTTGGTCTTGGCTATTCAGGTGCAGGCAAAAGCATTCTTTTTTTGTCGTTGTTGTTAATCCTTACCCTTGGAAATCCTTCCATTGATTTTGAGAGAGAGTGGAAGGAAGGGATGGGGAGACAGACACATCGACTGGTTGCCTCCTGCACGCACCCCAACAGGGTGGAGGAACCTGCAACCAAGGGACCTGCCCTTGACCAGAATTGAACCCAGGACTGACTCTATCCACTGAGCCAAACCGGCTAGGGCATGCCAAAGCACTCTTCGTTAGGCCCAGCCTCGCTCACGCCAATGCTGCAGTGAGACTGGGGACCGAAGCTCCTGATCAAGGGTTAGTTGTTTGTTTGTTTTTTTAAATATATTTTATTGATTTTCTACAGAGAGGAAAGGAGAGAGACAGAGAGCCAGAAACATTGATGAGAGAGAAACATCGATCAGCCGCCTCCTGCCCACCCCCCACTGGGGATGTGCCCGCAACCAAGGTACATGCCCTTGACCAGAATCGAACCTGGGACCCTTCAGTCCGC
This sequence comes from Myotis davidii, assembly GCF_000327345.1. Taxonomy (NCBI): domain Eukaryota; kingdom Metazoa; phylum Chordata; class Mammalia; order Chiroptera; family Vespertilionidae; genus Myotis; species Myotis davidii. The sequence goes on from NW_006383011.1 coordinate 10,461,464, forward strand.
AGGCCGACGCTCTATCCACTGAGCCAAACCGGTCCCGGCAAGGGTTACTTGTTTTGATATCTTCTCTGTGCACCTCAGAGGAAGGGTGGTTTTTAAGGAAGGGGTTAGGATCAGAGACCTCTCACTGCCACTGTACATTCAGATCACCTGGGAGCTTCTAAAGATGATATGGAAAACCTGGCCTTACCCCAGAGCAGTTCAATCAGAGTTTCTGAGGATGGTTTCCAGGTATCAATATTTTAAAACTCCCGATGATTCTAAGGTGCAGCCAGTGTGCCGAACCATTGCTTAGACAAACACTCTCTTAATCACATCCCATGGTTATTTCCAACACTTTGAACTTTAAGTCAAACACCTGAAGATGAAGCATTATTAATTAGCTATGGGGAGAGGTTGAGTTCTTTAAGGCAATATGAAATAACAATTAAAACATGTGTCTTTAAAAGGCCAAGAGACTGATTCCTGTGTGATACAGCAGAGCTTTCAAATCACATGCAGTGTTAAGGCCAAGGAGCTAAGGAGCCTGTATTCCCACTGCCCACCCCCTCCATTATTTGATCTTTGTTTGGCCTCCTTGGAAGACAAAGATGCTCAGTCTGGAACATTTTGCAGCTGGAAGGGTGGTCCCTGGGGCCTGGAGCCTTCCTTTGTGTGAGGGCAGCAATGGTGATCCTGGAGGATTTGCAGTATGTTTCTGTCCTCATTACTCTCCTGTCTATGTTCCAGTTAATCCCGCTACCCAGAATCTGCTCCGCCATGTTGTGCTGCATTTTCAGTTCCACAGAAGACCCCTGTGGCACTGACCATTCTAAGTCCGGTTCTCCAGGGCACCTGGGAGCTTCCCTTTGCTTTGAAGCCTTCGGAAGGTCAGGCCAGACGTCTCCTGCACACGTCACAGGGGAGAACCGAGGTTCTTGGAACATGCTGAGTCTCAGAGGACAAACTGTTCCCAAATTTCCCTTTTGCATTGGCAGACTGTTCAAGTGCAATCCCGGACCCTTGGTGTACATCAGGGTGGGGAACGTCCGGCCCGCCCTGGAAATCATTTGGTTTGACCCTGCTGAGGCATTAGGAGTGAGTTAATGAAATGTTTGACCAAATATAGCAGGCTAATTTTTAAGTTGATGATTTTGTATGGCCCAAGAATGATGTTATGAATATCCAAATGGCCCTTGGCAGATAAAAGGTTCCCCACCCCTGGTGTACATGAACAGAAGGTAACTGGGCGTATTTTCAAAAGGACATGTGACTAACCTCTTCAAAGAGAAATGTCTGCTGAAAGGAGTGACTAGGTGCTCTCTGCCCTATTTTGCTATTAGAAACTCAGTAATCAGTTATGGAAGGCCCGAAATTGTCCCTTACCCACCGTCTCCCAGGTCTACCTGCCTTAGGGATTGTTCTTCGCCATTCCCACCTCAACAGCTTTCATTTCAAAATTCAACTACAGCTGTTTGCCTCTCCCACGAGCCTTTCCTTTATCTTGCTTTCCACTTCATCTTTTAGTTTTTTCTTTTCTTGAAAAAGGTTGTTCTTTATCTCATGCTACTAGTTTGCTTTGAGATTCGGATTTCTTTAAGAACCTCTTCATCGTACTCCTTCAGAAGGCTGACCCCGCACTGTACACACTGGTGTTACAGGAGGATGCCTCCAGAAGGGAGCAAGAGTGCTCGCTTTTTCTTTAGAAAACTTTCTTAAAATGGGCACGTATTACTTCAGCAAATTGATATTTAAAAATACTGTCACAAATAAGACTTTGAAAAAGTGCGCCCCTTGTTGGAATTTACGCAACCCCAAGTTGTGATAAGTGTACCTATATATGTACATGCCTACATACATTCGTGTTTATAAAGCACTTAGGACACTGCCCAGCACACAGTAAGCCCAGCACATAGTAAATTAACAAAAGGAAGTATGTGTGCCATCGGTTAACAAAAACCGCATTTGCGTTAAACCTGTAAGTGAAAGGAAATTCCGAGGGAAGGGTGAAAATATAGTGCTTCGCCCAGCATGGAGCGCATTGCACTGCGGATGGGTAACTTCTGTTCTCTTTGTTCTCATTTGTGAAACTGGAATGAGTTAAAGTCAAGGATCATGATGAGGTTCAACTCGTTCCAAAGTGACACAAGGCATGATTTAAAGCCAGACTGCCTTTCCAGGTTTTCAGTTATTAGTGGAGGTTGTCTGTCTTTAATTGATTACGTAGGGCCAGGGGTTCTGAACACGTATTGTGATTGTCCCAGGGCTGACGCAGCCAGGCAGATGGTGTGCTGCATTCCCACAATTTTTCTGGTTCTAGTTAAAGCCTTTGGATTTGAATAGCCATGGGATTGATCTGGGCCTGCTTGGCTGGTCCTGGACCCAGCACCCAAATGGTCTGGGCTATTTCCAGGCCAGACCAGGGCATCCTGTATCCTGAGACTGACAGACTGTGGGCTCTGACCAGTGCTTTGGTCACCTATGAACTGGAGGTGGGCTCTAAACTAAGCATCATTGAGGGCAGGAGGCAGGGTCAGCCAGGAGACAGGATCCTACTAAGACTCCTGCCCAGCGGGGAGGTCAGGCTGGACCGGCTCTGACCTCAGCTCAGTGGGTCCTGCTAACCCTGGCTCAGCTTTGGTTTGGGCTCAGTTGAGTGAATGTCAATACTGCTCTTCCAACTTAAAGTTTTCCTTGAAGACAACCAAAAATTGGAGAGAATTACATTTGCAGTAGAATTTTTGCAAATATATCTTTCTGATTTTAGTGCTTTGTAGCAACATTTCTTAATTATTGGGGAATTTTTTTCTGAATTATAATCAACAATTTAAAAAGCTTATCAAGTGATTACATTGGTGGTTGGAAATGGTGCTCTTGCTAAATTTTTTAAGTAGAACTTGCTTTTGTTGGAAAGGGAAATTCCACAGGGACTTGTGAAAAAAGTACAGGGGTTTCTTTTTGTGTGCTTAGGCACTAATTCAAAGAATTCAATTGTTCGTGGGTCAATAATGCTACAACTATTCCAACTTCTGAGAGAATTGATCCTGCTGGGGTTTCTTTAAGTGTAAGGGAGAATATTTGTATGAGCTGACTTCAGTGGGGAAGAATGAAGTGTGCATTCATGATTGTTAGGGAGGGGTAGTTCTGGAACTTTCCTAGTGACTCCATTCAGAGCGAGGAGCCAAGTCTGGCCCCTGGGACTACACACTCATGTCCTTCCGGCCATTCTAGCTGTGGAGGGAAGTCCAAGAGCACCGCCTGTCCGGAGACAACCGGCTAGGGCGGGACCAGTCAGAAACATGAAGTGGAAGTACCAGAAGCTCTTGTCGGCCTTGTCCCAGGCTTCGCTTCTTACTTGGCTTGTTTAGCCTCCTGCAGCCCTCTGACTAGATGCCCTCTGAGGCCCTGGCTTTCCCAAAGGGATAGGAGTTTCTTTATAAAGACTGCAGCAACAAAATCAGCCAGGCCTCCAGTCATCGTGTGCACGTTTAATATATCAGCTATCTAAGCATTTCCTGTTTCATTCTCATTTCATTTCAGATCTCCAAAGACATTTCCTGGCCAAACTATTGAGTGTAATATTCAGACATGGCCGGGATTCGTCTCTTTTTCATTAAGGACAGATGTGCTCATAGTTCAGGGTGATTTCTCTTATAAGCTGTGCCCACCTGATAGCCTAGCAGAGATTCAACATATATTTGTTAAGCAAATGGGCAAAGAATAAAGGGTAGATTCTATTCTATTTCAGAGCATTTGTCAAGTGCCTTGTATCGCCAGGAAGAACAAACACTGCCCCCAAATCTGGCCAAGCTCAACCTCACACTAGATGTGTCATCCAAACCATTAAGACGCGATTCCCTCTCCCATCTAATCAGTTATTCCGTGAGCCCGAACCTTAGGGTGGATTTTTATGGATTTACAATAGAATCGTCATACCTACATCAGGGTTTCTCAGCGTGGGCACTGGAGGCATTTCGGATCAGATCTTTCTTTGCTGTGGGAACTGTCCTGTGGGATATTTAATAGCCTCCCTGGCCTCTAGCCACTAGATGCCAGCCGGACACCCCCCGCCCCCAGTCATGACCATCAAAACTGTTTCTGGCCATTGCCAAGTGCCCTCTGGGGAAGACACCACCCCGAGTCTATATACAAGAGTACTATATGGTTATACCATGCTGAGTGATACTAAAATCCCCAAACCCCTATCTAATAACCACCCCCCTTTTTTTTCTGTTCAGCGAAGGTGTTCTGTAATATTCTCTTCCAAGGAACACACACGGAATATACTTTTCTCAGAGAAGCAAGGCTTTGTTTATGGGAACAATAGAGATTGTTTTAGGGCAGATGTTTGTAGTTGAAAATTTACAAAAAAAAATATTTGATTTCTTTTGGAACAGAATAATAGAAAAACGAAGACCCAAACGGTCGCAATCTTCACTCTAATTAGCTCTACCATTATAAAAGTGGGATTCATCGGTACGCATGGTAAAAAATGAACACAAGAAGGTAAAAATGGACAACAGCCGTCTCCCTCCTTCTGCTCCAATCCCCCGTCCTCTCCCCAAAGCTGACCACTTTCAGGAGTTTTCATTTCAGAAAAGGAAAGTGTGCAGCATGGGACGGTTCTCCTCCCTTTGGGAGAACTGGAGGAGACGTAGGCGTGACCTTGCAGGGAAGCAGGGTGGCAGCTTGAGGCTGATGCCGATTCTGAGCAAACCTGAAAGGAAGACCTGGGCTCTGCTTTCGTGAAAAGCACTGGAGCTGGCTCCTTGCGTATCTGCCTCCCTAGGAAGGGATAGTCTTCTTTTTCCCATGGTGCCCTGGCTGCATATTTTGGAACTTGAGCTGCTCTTAGTTTAAATCTGATAGAGTTTTCTCTCACAGGGCAAGCTTGCTGAGACCGCTCTTTTGGCAGCGAGTGCAGTCCCCATCTTTGTGCAGGCTGACCTGCTGTGGTGGTGCCAGGGACTCATTTAGTGCCCCTTTCCCCCAGCACACGGGGCATCCCCCCTCCGCCCCCTGTCCCCCCTCGTGTTGTTCTGAGCGAACAATCCGGCCTTTGTGGTGCTGCTGAGGTTCCCGGCCAGGCCCTAGGACTGGACGCAGGTTTCTGAAGAACCGGCACCATCACCGGTGCAGTAGTTACTGTCCCCTCCTTCCAGGGTGCCTGTGGGTTTCAGCAGCTTCCCTTCCTGAGTCGGCTCCTCAGAGAAGCCCTGGGTCGGTTCAGTGTCCTGAAGCGCTGGCTCCTCTTTCTCGGAAAATGCAGACACGATGAAGCATTCCCGAAGCATGCTTTTCATCCCGTGAATGGGTCTCTTTATGTGTCCTTGCCACCAGCACCCTAAAGTTCAGATGCGCACAAGGAAAAAGGGGCATTTGTATGAGGAAAAGAGTATTTCAGGACAACAGCATGTTTTGATTATTTGTGAACTTTCATGATATTTCCCCTCATAACATATTACCATTTGTTCATTCACTTATTCGCGTAGTCAAAGACATTAATTAAAGCAACAACTGTGTGCAGGAGACTTTGCTGGGTGGTGG
>NW_006383011.1:10467365-10477915 GCF_000327345.1 Myotis davidii
TTTTCGTTATTACAAATTGGACATAATTAAAGCATAGTGATTAATCACAAAAACAATATGTAATTATATATTGTGAAATATTTATTTTTAATTACAAATATGTGCTTTCCGATGGTCTTAGGTGACCCCTGTGAAAGGGTCATTCGACCCCCAAAGGGATCGTGACCCACAGGTTGAGAACCGCTGAGCTACTACAATACACAGGCCCCAGGACTGTGGTGTGATACAATAAGGATGGTTTCCCAGGGTGCAATTGGACATCCAAGTGACTCGGATCCTGGCTTCTTCCATCTAATGGCCTTTGGTAGCCTCAGAATTCACTTCAGGCTACATGAGTTGTCAAAGAGAGAGTATGTGTGAAATAGTGCTCTACATGGTTTATAACGAGGATGTCTAGTTAATCTGTTGTTGTGTAACAAATTGCCCAAATTTAGAAGCTTAAAACCACTCGGTTCCTGTGGATCAGGAATTCTAGAGCAGCTTAGCGGGGTGGTTCTAGCTTTGGGTCCCTCATGAGGCTGCAGTTATCTGAAGACTTGAAGGAGGTTGGAGCCTCTTCCAAGACACCTCATGCACATGGCCTTTGGCAGGAGGTCTCGGCTCTTGGCTGGCTGTCGGCAAGAGGCTTCGTTCCTTGCCACACAGACCCCTCCACTGGGTGTTTGAGTGTCCGTACAACATGGCAGCCGGCTTCCCCACGAGCCAGGGATCTGAGCGAGAGGAAGAGCACAGAGGACGCTCTAATGCCTGTTCTGATCTAGCCTCCGAAGTTCCATGCTGCCACTCCGGTTATATTTGTTCATTAGGAGAGAATCACTATGTCCAACCCACATTCAAAGGGAGAAGAATTAAGTTCCAGTTCTTAAAAGGAGGATTATCAAATTTGAGGACCAGATATGTGTATATTGAGCACAGAGCACCTGAAACCCTTGGGATTCCCTACCAGTGGTTGTCAAACTCGTTAGTCAACAGAGCCAAATATCAACAGTACTTCTTCAAAATAGACTAACCCAGGCCGAAAACCGACTTCTGCGCATGGGCCACGAAGTTTCCATCGCACTGTACGTGCGTGCCCGCGTGATATTTTGTGGAAGAGCCACACTCAAGGGGCCAAAGAGCCGCATGTGGCGCGTGAGTCGCAGTTTGCCGACCACGGCCCTTAGTGATCAGAGCAGATAAAGGTGAAAGTGAGTGCCTTTGTTATTTGTAAGAGGCCTGTCAACCACACATGAGCTTATTTGAATGAAGTGACTTTTGGAAAGCCCCTAAGGATGGTGGGGGTAATCCCCACAGGAACTGACCATGTCATTAGAGGACTGGACCTTTCAGCCTTACTCTTTGCAACCTCCAGTGAGGGGAGAGGGACTAGAGCAGTGGTTCTCAACCTTCTGGCCCTTTAAATACAGTGCCTCATGTTGTGACCCAACCATAAAATTATTTTTGTTGCTACTTCATAACTGTAATGTTGCTACTGTTATGAATCGTGATGTAAATATCTGATATGCAGGATGGTCTTAGGCGACCCCTGTGAAAGGGTCGTTCGACTGCCAAACGGGTTGCGATCCACAGGTTGAGAACCGTTGGACTAGAGGTTGAGTTAATCACCAATCATGCCTACATAAGGAAGCCTCCATAAAAGTCCATGTGGTGTGGGGTTCAGAGAGCTTCCTGGTTGGTGACCACAGCCATGTACCAGGAAGATGGTACACCCCAACTTCATGGGGACAGAAACCCCTATGCTGGGGACCTTTCTGGACCTTGCCCTATGTATCTCTTCATCTGGCTGTTTATATCCTTTAGTATATTCTTTCTAATATGATAAACGGGTAAATGTAAGCAAGTGTTCCCCTGAGTTCTGTGAGCAATTCTAGCAAATCATTGAACCCAAATTATGTGAACTCTGACTTATAACCAGTCAATCAGAAGTGTGGGTGACAACTTGGGATATGCATTTAGTGCCTGAAAGGAGGGGACAGTCTTGTGGAACAGAGCTCTTACCTTGTGGGAGCTGAATGCTGATTTCAAGTCAACAGTGTCAGAACTGGATCCAACTGCAGGATGCCCAGCTGGTGTGAGACTGGTAGGTGTCGGGGGAAAACCCACATATCTGTCACGGAAGTGAGTGGAGAAGTAAAGGAAAACAAGGCTCTAATTCCCTCTTTGCACCTCACTCGCTGTGTACCTTTGGACAATTTTTAGCCTCTCTCAGTCTTGGTTTCCTCATCTGTACAATGGGAACAACAATGTCCCCTTCCATGGTGTTTGAAGGATTTGAGGAAAACATGCATAAAATACTTAGGACAGTAAATGGTAGCTCCAATGATCAATGGAGCCTCTTTCTGGTGAATGAAGAGTTTTAACACTTGTTCAAAATTACGTAGGGAGTTAGTTAGGATTGGGATTGGAATCTCACATTAGAACCAGCATGAGCAAAGGCAGAGCGGTCAGAAATACCATCTGCTTCTGGAATGGAGGTGGCAGAGGAAGGTCTGGGCAGAGACGGGTGGGGCAACACCAGCCCAAGAAAGCAGGAGAGGAGTTTGAGCTTGAGCTTGATGTGATGAAAAGGGTCTTAAATTCTAGAGCAGGGTGGTGTTTTATGCAAACACATTCTGAGATTCAGTTGCAAAAAGGTGAATGATATAATTAATACAGTAGCCTTTGAATCGGGACTGGGAATACAGTCATTCAGTCACCACGCTCCATGGAGAAACATCTACGAAAAAGCACCCAGAGGCTTTTCATCATTCTCAACCTGTAGTCAGGGAAACAAGGAGACTAAAAAAGATATCACCAGAGAAACCCATTTTTTGACAACATCTATAAAGGAAAGAAGGAGACCAGCTGCGTATTCTGCGACCACGTTCCCATGGTAATATGTGTCGTTATGGGCGATCGCACCCATACCGCACGGGTGTAGTCGTGTGTGTGTGTGTGTGTGTGTGTGTTGGGAGGACCCGTCCCTAGTTCACGTGGTATTACAGTTGGGAGAGAGTATAAGCACATGGTCCCCCTATGGTTGTTGTTTTTTTTCTCTGAAAATTCCCAAATTTACACTGAAGCCAAAACTTCTTTTCTGAGCTCCATACCTAAATCTGACCTGCCTAGCAGACATTTTTTATTTTGGATCTCACACTTAACATCCAAATCCAAAATCATGATTAAGAATATATTCCTTCTTAAACTGCTTTAATATAATCTTCAGCATCTTAGTAAAAGACACCATTTCCATCCAGGTGTTCAGTCCAAAAATCTGGACATCATTTGTGTTCCTCCTTCTGCCTCACCAAGTCTTATAGTTTTAATATGCCAGATGGAAGCAGCAGTCCTTTTATAAGCTCATCTTGGAAGTAACATATCATCATTTTTGCAGTGTTCTTTCCATTAGAAGTAAGTCATTAAATCCAGACAATTCTCAAGGAAAGGGGGTCCCACACTTGGGGGCGTCCTGAGAGGCTGCCTATAGCACTCCGCCCGGTTAGGGCAGCCTGGCCAGGTTGCTCCGATTCTCCCGCAGCGCGCCAGCCTTCCCAAGGGCACCTCTTCTTTCGTTGCCACGTGGCCTAGTGAAAGCAGTTGTCAAAGTTTCTTTTAATCCCAGTGCTTGGCTTAGGCCCACCAATGACCTGCTGATCTGAACTGAATTGCACGCCTCTGTGCAGTGGCCAGAGTATATAAGTAGTGCTCTCTGCCACCCAGGTCTATAAGTTTGGTACCGATATTTTTTTCTAGGTGACTTAAAGTTCCGAGTCTTATGTCTAAATCTTTGATCCATTTTGGATTAATTTTGAACATGGCGACAAACTGCAACCATGGAGGGACCTTGAGAACATTTTGCGAAGTGAATTAAGTCAAACAGAGAAAGCTAAGAACTATGACTTAACGCATATGTGGAATATAAAGCTGAAACTTATGTACACAAACAGCAGTGTGGTGGTTGCCAGAGGGAGGGGAGTGGGGGAAGGAAGGGGTCCGAATATGAGGTGACTGGAGAAGATTTGACTTTGGGTGGTGGGCACATGGTCCTATGTACAGATTTTGTAAATTAGTAACCCACACATGTAACCTATATGTTCATGTATACTAATGTCACCCCAATAAAATAAAATAAAAATAAAATAAATAAAGATACATGGTAATTTCGGTGGGAACTAAACTGAGTTGCTTTTTGAGATTTTAGGCAAGGGTGCTTTTTATGGCAAGTGTGCTGTGGAGTAGCACCTCAGAGGTCATTTTGGGCCAATATAGGAATCAGCTGGAACCTGGCATCTCAAATACATACAAATGGAAGGCAGTCTGAGTAGTAGTGGGGTAGGCAGTGTGTTGTCATGGAAAGAACTGAGGACATGGGTCAAATAGACTTGCTTTGGACGCCAGCCTTAGTGCTAACTCACCATGGGGCCAAAGGCCATTTGTCTCATCAATATGTTAGTGTCTGAGACTTATCACTGAAAGAAAATAATAAAATCTACCTTTAGTGGTGGTGTCAGAATAAACACAACATAGCACATTTATTTCTCTTCCCTCTTCTAAATAAGAGTCTCAAATTTTAGAGTTCGTAAGAGTCACCTGGGAGATGCAGGCCTGGCCTCACCCCCATTCATCTGCATGTTTAATTAGGGCCACAGGTGGTCTGATGTGGTGATCATACAACCACACATTGGAAAACACTGTCCTAGAGGAAGGAACTGGAGAAGAAATGGAAAGCAAAGGGTAAGGTCTCAAATGAATACCAGGTGCCCCTTCCCGGCTACTTGCTTTCCCAAGCGGATGAGGAGGGGTTGTTAGGAGCAGCCAGATCACTTCCAGAGATGTCAGTCCCAGTGGCCTGAAGCCAATAAACCACATTTATAGCAAAAGCCTCATTTGTAACTTGAATCAATGTAATCTCCTTGTGTAAGGCCAGATGAGGACACGAAGGGCTACAGAAGATGTACTTTGCCTAAATCTGTAGTTGTTCATTCATTTGTTGATTCTTTGGTTCATTCATTCATGAACTGAATCGCCTGTAACATGAAGTTATATACAAGTACAGTACATGTTTTCTGCCCTCAAGACAGATGTTCAATACGGCTATTTGCATCTCTGCAAGGACAACAGTACAGAATGAGAGGAAAGGACACACCACGCAGTACTGACAAGTTGTAGAGCTGCAGGAATTCAGACATGGGTCCCTAAAGGTTTACTGGAGCCTTCGGGAAACAGCTGGGACTTGAAAGGGGGCTTAAATTTGAACAGATAGAGAGAGGGGAGGGCATGCCATCTCCCCCCCTTCGTTGAAAAGTTCTTTTTTATTTATTGTTTTGTGAATTGTTACATATCCTTTAGCCTGTTTTTAGATGTGTTCCTAAGTTTTCTTGTTCAAACCAATAACTTGCACTTCATTGTTGATTATAGTACGCTCTATTTCCTGGAAAAGTTGGGCACGCCTGTCTTTCTTCTTTTCTAGGCATTTTTTTTTGGTAATTTCCCCTGTATATTTTCCCTGATATATTAAAGCGAATTTCTGGTGTTCTAAAAAGCATGTGACTTGATTAAGTAATTAGGGAAGAACTCAAATTGCTGCGATACATAGTTTTCCTATTTAAAATATTAAAAACTCCTTCCAGGCTCCCTGAGATGCAGGCCTAGCGCCCTGGAGAGGCGTGTGCAGCCACACAGCTGTGCGAGGCTGAGATTTTCCCCGAGAAGGAGCAGTGCTGGTTATCCAACCTCGGTGACTCAGAGGAGTATTATCACAAAACCGGGACGCTTCTATGTCTAGAAGCTTCTGCCCCACAATGGCAACTCTAATTGGCAGGATTAAACTGCAGACCGTTGCCAGGCACCGGAATGAGAAAGCCAGTGTTTCTCCCAATCTGATTCCCGACTCAGGTAAAAAGAAAGAAAAGGAGAGACGGGTTCAGCCTGCCTAGTCCTGCAAGTCTCTCTAAATAGCTCCCATGAATTACGTGGGGTTCTGTGGAGATGTGTGTTGGAGAGAAAAGTGCTAATATGTGTGAAGCTTTTGTGATGTGCCAAGGGTTGTAAGTATGTCAATCCTTGAACCTCACATTGGCTCTGAGTTTAAATTATAATATGCTCTACCTGTCTTGTCTCCTTCTCTTTACAACAATCTCATAGGTAATATCCCCCGAGGGCTCCTGGACTGCGAAAGGGCACAGGCCAGGCTGAGGAACACCCCCCTCCCTGAGTGCACAAATGTCGTGCAGCAGGCCTCTCATTATTATATAATATGCAATATAAAACATATTAAATTAAGAACCAAAGGTGAATTAAATTGCACATTGGCACACAGCAGCCACTGATCTGTTCGACTTTAACATTCTGCCTTTCCTTATCTACTGTGCTCACTAGCACCCACATCAAGCACAAGGAGACATGAATACAGATGCACACATCAACATACAGACACCTCTGTCTACATACAAACAGACATAAATATTGTCCAAAACATAGGGAGATCTGGGTTTTGTTAAGGAAACAATGACTGAAGTTCTTCCAGGAAAAAGAATACCTATGATACCTTGCAGCGTGGTAGTGGCAGGGGAGTGCTGGCCCGGCTTGTATTGGCTTGCAAGACCTAGTTGTTAAATTTTCAGGAATTTTGTGAACCAACTGTTAGACCCAGCCATTGTTAGAAATTAAATTATAGATAGAAACGTATGATTAAGTCAATTATATTGAAATGTCATACATACAACTCATCACTTCCTATTACCTCTGCTCTTGAGGTAGGAAGTACTATAGAATGGTATGCTATTGTGTGTACATATATCTTCCCAACTGACATTCAGTGACATTGTTTTGGTATCTTGAAATTGGTCATGGGAGTTGCAGCTACACTACAGAAATCAGTAAATATTACACACCAGGGCATAGTTTTTCCAGGAGAGCTGGGTTTTAAACTTTCTGAGGCAGTAGTACCATTTTCCCCAACACACTATTGGACAGTATCTATGCAGACGTTGTGATGAATTTTCTAAATAAGGAAATATACAGTCCACAAGGACTAATATCTTCTACAGTCCAAGAGTATATCCACTCAACAGAGACTTGCCCAGGAGAGTAGAAATCAGAAAAACAAAGTATGTTGGAACATTGGTGAGTAGGAAAAACACTGTCATTCACAGACTCTTGTGTGAGTTTATAGTCATCCTGGAAGGTAGCGTCTTTGCCCTCAAGGAAGACCAACCCTAAATTCTTGTGGTTAGTGCCCAGGTGACAGAAGCCCTGGAGTGTGGCTAAGGTTTTTTTCTAGAATACTTGTGTCTCCTGGGCCTCAGTGTGAGTGGCCACACAACATTAGCCTGGCTGGGGAGGCGTGTGAACACATTCACAGCACATCATGCACGCGGCGTGGTATCTGGCTGGTTTCTTGAACACACTCTGTATGACTCCTGACTCAGGCACTTCCAGCCCATTGCCCCGGACCGTGCACACTGATTTATTCTGCAGGACTGTCACCAAAGGTCTGATTTCCCTCTGCGGGAATACGATGTGTGGAAATGAGTAAGACAAAATCATTGGGAAAAGGGTCAGACACAAAACCCAAAATCAGGTATCTCTATTCCACTGCCAAGAGAAGGGGTCATAAAGGGAACTTGAGATTTAAAGGTAAATATGGTCCTTTAGGGGTCTCAAAACTTGGTGAGTTGATATTCATGACAGTAATATCGATAAGATTTCAATTTTTTGTTAATTTAAAGAGCAACTCATGTCACTGTAAAAAATTGAAACAATATTCAAGAGTATAAAGCAAGAAAGGGAGTTGCCTCTTTTTTTAAAATATATTTTATTGATTTTTTACAGAGAGGAAGGGAGAGGGATAGAGAGTTAGAAACATCGATGAGAGAGAAACATCGATTAGCTGCCTCCTGCACATCTCCCACTGGGGATGTGCCCGCAACCCAGGTACATGCCCTTGACCAGAATCGAACCTGGGACCCTTGAGTCCGCAGGCTGACGCTCTATCCACTGAGCCAAACCAGTTTCGGCGGGAGTTGCCTCTTAATACCTGCTTTCTTGGGATATCACACTCTGGTATAGACCCTTTTAGAACTTTATTTGTGCATATGCACATAAACACTTACCTACATGATTTGCAAATACTTAGGTAAAAAAATTGGATCATATTATCCCTATAAATTGTTTTGTGACTTGCTCTGTTCATAATATATCTTGGAGAAGATCTAGCCCAAGCTTTGAATGTATAATAGAGAATTGTGTAGATGTACCACAATGTATTTAAAGAGCTCCCTATAGAAGAGCTTTGAAGTTTTCTTCAATTATTTGCAAACTAGAGTCCCGGTGCATGAAATTCGAGCACGGTGGCGGGGAGAGTAGGGGTCCTCAGCCCAGCCTGTGTCCTCTCACAATCCGGGACCCTGCATGCACCAGTGACCATACTTGTCATCCAGGTAAAAGGCATCTTGCTGTTGTATGGGCAGCTACATTTTTTTGCCCGATTATAAAAAGGAGTACATAACATGATCCTTCTGAGGCAGTAGTACCATTTTCCCCATCTTATGGGGTGGAAAACTAAAGCAGAGAGAAGTTAAGTAATTGGTTTTGTCACACAGTTATAAGAGTCAGAATCAGGGCTGACCACAAAATGTGGGGTGACCGATGGGCGGGGCAACTGGGGGGAGGCCCCCCGCTGCTGGCACCTGCCTTGGCTGGTGGCCTGGCACTGCCCACTGACCAGCCCCATCCCCCGATTGCCAGTCACCTCTCTCTTGGAGGGGCAGACACTCAATGCAGGAGCTGCCCCCGGTGGTGGTCAATGCGCATCATAGCAACTGGTCATTACGCCATTCGGTCGATTTGCATATTAGGGTTTTATTATATAGGATATACTAATGTAGTAAATAAGCATCCATATAAACACACTCCTGTACAGTTATTTCTGTAGGATAACTATCAAGGAGTAAAATTATAGGGTAAAAATATACGTGCATTTACAATTTTGATAACTGTTGTCAAATTGCCTACTTATATTCAACATTATAGTAAACATCTATTTCTATCCTCTTTCTTACAAGCATTTAATATGAACAATCTTAAATTTTGGCCCATCTCAGATGAAAACTTGTATTTTGTTCTTATTTTGCAATTATTTGACATTGTTTACTTCTCTCTTTTTTTGTATTTCTTCTTTTAATTGCTTGTTAAGGCCCTTTGCTCATTTTCCAATTAGTTAAGTTTATTTACATGACATCTTTATATAGAACTTTTTATATCTTTATATGTTAGGGATTTACTATATCATGATGTGCTACAAATATTTTCTCTCACTCTTCTGTTTATCTTTTAACTTTGTTAAAGTTATATTTTTGGTCATATTAATATTTTTCATTATTTCATAGATAAATCCAATCTGTTCCTTCATGGCTTCTGGGTTTGGGGGGTCTTCTTTTGGGTATTTTTAAATGCTGATAAGGTCATCAAAAGCCTCAAGGACAAAAAAAAAAGCCTTGAGAGTTTGACTGATCAATGTCATAAAATGATAGCCAGTGCTTACTTAATACTTCACTAGATATTCTATTAGGTATGGAAAGAAAACAAATAGTTTTTTCCCAATAAGATCAATAGATGCTCTGTATAGATCAAGAAGAAACTTCTGTAAACTGCAAACATGCAGTGGAGTGGAGTGAGAGACAAACAGGAAACGGAAAGGGTGTCTTGACATGTATATTTCATCTGCTCTGCAGCCAGAATTTTGCACTGGCTTAGTCTGTCTTTGTCTGCCGTGTGGAAAGAATAGAAAGAGAATTAGACACCTGTTAAGTGCTTTGTGTTTGAAAAGTAGCCACCGCTTTCCAGCTCTGCCTTGTCCCAGCTTGCTCTTTCTACACGTTTTGGGAAATGTGTGTGACATTTCTCCAAAGGGACCAAAGTGTGACCTGGTTTATGTTTTAAGTTCTCTAAATGGAAACAAACAATACTGTTATTTTTGGAAGGAAATAGTTATTCTCTCAGAAACTTAGGGTATACTCATTGGTTCTCTAGGCATTATTTTGTCTTCACTTAAAATATTAAAATCCTTTTGCTTTGAGATAGTGTTTTTGTTTTTCTACTTCAAATGCCATCCATGACCAACGGAACTGTGAATGTCCAAACAATTATTAAATATCATTCCTCAACCAGAGAACTCAAATTTAATTACTTAAAATCCTTTGTATTTTACATAGGATTCCCAGTTCATGGATATGTAATTGCTTGAAATATCTCATAATAGAATGAGACAAAAGAAAAAAAAAAGACTTTCATTTTTAGCATTTTAGGATTCCATCTATAAGAATTATAGTGTATAGAAAACAAAAGCTCAGCTAAAACTGTGAAACCAGTTACTATGGAGAGCATTGAGTATAAGAGAAAGGAACATTCCAGGAGGCACGTTGCACAGTAAGATGCAGATTAAGATCATTGGAAGAGAGGCAGCAAACAATACTTCTGTTCTCAGCTGTCTGTATGCCATTGTCCCGCAAATGGGCAATAGAGAAAGTGAACTTACTATCTAACACCCAGAAATAAGTATGACCTCATGG
>NW_006383011.1:10477945-10480811 GCF_000327345.1 Myotis davidii
TGAGGACAGAATACAGGAATGAAAGATTAGACTTTGTCTTTAAAAAATGATACTATTAGGAAGATAGATACATGAGTATGAATTGAAAACTCAGAACACTGCTATGCTGGAGAACATCCAGGTATAGACAAGAGAGGTGGGCGTTATGTGAGCCTTCCTAACTTACTGAGTGACTGCAACTGTTTGACTATTACCCTGTCTCCATCAGCCCAGGATACAGGGTAAGTCACAGATGCCACCTAAAATTTTGATGGAGCGGCAACCTGTTGGGGCTGTATTTTAAGAAGACAAATTATATCAGGGTGAAGATTATTCTGTGGACAGCAGCAGTGGAAATCTGAGAAGCACTGAATATATATTGCATGGCAGGCAGGCCATGCAGTAAGCCCTGTAGATGCAAGGTGTGAGACAACAAAAGTGTCACCCAAACTGGGAAACAATGTATAGGAAGGAACGGTTTGTTCTGATGGGGTTGGTGGAAGGGGAGCTGCAGGGATTTGATATCTGAGCTAGGCCTTGAGGGAATGAAAAAATGTTACAGACCTGGGGGAGGTGGGAGGCACAGCCAGTCCAGGCAGAGGGAGCAGCCTGGATAACTGCCCAGCAGCACGAACGTGTCAGCACGTCCGTGCCTGCTTGTTCTGGCAAGAGTGAATAGCTCCCGGTGTGAGCACAGGGCGTTGGGCTGGAGGCATGGCTGGCTGGAGAGAGGCTGCCTGGCTGTGAGGTCTTGTCAGTCCTTGTGGCGGCAGTGGGAGCCTTGGGTTTCCAGCAAGGCTGAGTTCGATCAGACGTAGGTGAGTCTGCAGACCAACCCCAGCAGCCGTGCAGAGAACGGACAGGGCGTGCAGCGCTGCTGGCGGGCAGGTCAGTTAGGAGCCCGTTGCTTGTAGATGAGCGAGTGTAAGTTCCTGCAGTAGAAAGGCAGAGGCAGTGGAAATAGGAACCAGGAAACAGATGGAAGAGATAAAACTTGGTGACTAATTGGAGATGGAACATGAAAGTTTCTGACCCATGGGGTGACCTATGATGTCATTAACTGAGCGGCAGAAATAGAGGAGGGGGAACGTTAGGAGGCAGGGATGAGTCTGGCTTGGGACATAATGAAGTTCCAGTTATCTACTGCAATATAATAAACGACCCCAAATTTGTGGCAAACAGTAACCGTTTTATTATGCAGTGGTTGGGGCTCATCTCTGCTCCCCAGTCTGGAGCCTCCCCTGGAAAGACTAGGGATGGGTCAGATGGCTGGGACTGGAAGAGCTGGGGTTGCAGGAGCCAAGTCCAGGATGACCTTTTCATTCCTGTTTCTGGCACCTGGTGAAGAAGCCGGGAAGGCAGGGCTCAGCCAGGACTGCGGCTCGAGATGCCCACATGTGGCCTTCCCTGCATGGCAGCCTCGGAGAAGTCAGACTTCGCA
This sequence comes from Myotis davidii, assembly GCF_000327345.1. Classification (NCBI taxonomy): domain Eukaryota; kingdom Metazoa; phylum Chordata; class Mammalia; order Chiroptera; family Vespertilionidae; genus Myotis; species Myotis davidii. The sequence continues at coordinate 10,479,366 of NW_006383011.1, forward strand.
CATGGGGACTTTGTGTGCCGGTGAACAGTGGCCTCCTATGGCCTCGCTGTGGAAGTCCGGTGTCATCACTTGTCTATTGGTCACAAGCGCACCCGGATGCAAGGGGAGCGGACACAGACTCTTCTGTCGCTAGGCGGAGGGTCACAAGTTCCAGGCCATGCTTTAAAGCCACCACCACGAGCTGAGGGAGTAAAAACACGAGGACAAATCTGAGACACGGATAGACTCCACAGACCTCAGCAACTGATGGGTATTCAGTTAAGGGGGAAGAAGCCTCAAAGATGGATATGCGCATTCATACTTCCCACATTCTGATATTATTACAGGGATAACAAGGCAGACTTGGCCCTGACCGGTTTGGCTCAGTGGATAGAGCATCGGCCTGCAGACTGAAGGGTCCCAGGTTCGATTCCGGTCAAGGGCATGTACCTTCGTTGTGGGTACATCCCCAGTAGGGAGTGTGCAGGAGGTAGCTGATCGATGTTTCTCTCTCATCAATGTTTCTAACTCTCTATCCCTCTTCCTCTCTGTAAAAAACCAATAAAATATATATATATAAAAAAAAGGAAGGCAGACTTGGAGTTGGATAGCCTGGGTTGGAATACCAGCTCCATTCCATATTGGCAATTTGACCACAGGCAACTTACTATCTCTGTGCCCCATTTTCCTTACCTGTTACCCCATTTTAAGGGCTATAACAATAGTAACCTACTTCAAAAGGTTGGTGAGCATTCTAGTTAAGACGTGACGTTTATAGAACAGTACCAGGCACACAGCACCCTCCGTACATGCTAACAGCCATTATTATTTACAAAGCATTCCACGTGTATTACCTCATTCATTCCTTTCGCTCACACCGTGAGGTAGCTGTCCGTGTTTTCATCATTTAACAGATGAAGGAACGTGACCCTAAGAGGTGAAGTAACATTGTCAAGGTCACACAACTGGGAAGTGACAGAGGCTGGAGCTTGGAGACCTGCTTTCCTGCTTCCCTGGGCTTGGCCCTTCCCACGGCGGCACAGCTGCTCCAGGAGGGAGCATGCTCAGGCCCACTCCTGCGCCCACCCACACTGCGGGATTAGCTGCCTGGCACAACTACTATGTTTCTGGCATTGCTGTCCTCCTGGGAGACGCCACCACGGCTGCATCGGCCCTCACCCACCACCGGCATGTCTGAAATTTACTAGAAGCGAGAAGCAGACAACTGTGACAGCAGGTGTGATTGCTGTGGGCACCCGCCTCCCTGCCTGACGTCTGCAGACGAGTGCATTTGCTCTGGTGTGGGGGTGGGTTGGTGGGAATAGCCCTTTCCCCAAAGCCAGCGAGAACCCAGGACCGGGCACATCCCTGTATTGCGGGCTCTCTCCGGATCCAGCACCAGAACAGATGCTGGGCCCAGATGTTCCTGCTCCTTCTTACCTGGCTGGAGAGAGAGGCCCAGGTGGC
>NW_006383011.1:10480955-10489209 GCF_000327345.1 Myotis davidii
GGGAGGTACGTGCTGAATAAAGACAGGTCTGCTTTTTGCCTAAAAATCCAACACAAGCCTGCACCCCAGTGAAGGCTGTGTGCCCCCAGGGGTGGTCCCTGCAAGGCCGGGCCTCTCACACTGAGGGTTTAGTACTTTTCCCAGTCTTAACCCACCCATCATCCTATTTTGGGGACTGGAAGTCAAACAAGGAAGTATTCTGAACAGTGACAGGTTTTCTCTTCCTACTTGAGCAGCCTAAGACACTGACACATCTGTGAGGAAACGCACCCACCAGCCCATCAGAGACCCTGCCGCTGCCTGGAGGATAACAATGTCCGCTGCTGTGTGCTAAAGGTCACCCTCGGGGCCCGGAGGAATTTTTCCTGAACCACAAAGGAGGCACAGATCAAATGCCTGTCATAACACCCTTCAGAAAACAAGGCGCAACCAGAAGTCCCCATTCATCTAAGGAATCTTTGAAAACCCTGCCTTGGGTGGAGTGACATTTGGTAACAATAAAAACAGTTCCCTTGGCGGGTGGCTCTGGGTATGGCCAAGGCTGCCGGGTAGACTGCCCCCTCCAGGGATTGTGTCTCCCGCCCCTCTCAAGCTTTCAGAAAGTTTCCAAGAATGTCAGGAACCCTGTCTGGCCTTGGTGGGTCCCAGCCCACCTGCCTACCCAGGCTTCCTCTCTGCCCACATCGCCAGGGAAGAGGCCTCTGGAACAGCACTTTCTTCTGCTAAAGACGAGTGGGGCTGCTTCACCTTTTCCCACAGTGGAAGCCACGGGTGGGGAACGTTCATGGGCCATATGGTCTGGCCCTGTCAAGGCATTAGGGGTGAGTTCATTAAGTGCTTGACCAAATACAGCAGGCTAATTTTTAAGTTGATAATTTTGTATGGCCCACGAATGATGTTATAAATATCCAAATGGACCTAGGCAGAAAAAAAAAAGGTTCCCCACCCTGGTGAAGCTGACCAGGGTCAGTTTAGGAAGAGTCACCAGGCAGAACTACTCACAGATGCGTGTTTCCAACAAGTTATTTAGGCTCCCACCCCATTCAGATCCTGAGGGGTGGAATCCTGGACGGCAAAGCCGAAAAACATCTCATCGGCTATGCAGCAGCGGGTTTGAGTTAGCAAACCTGCTGCTCTTCTTTAATTTTTTTTTTATTACAACAACCAGTATACGTAATGTACTTTCAAAGGCATATGGAAAGTACTTTTTATAATTAACATCTCAGCATTTTTCTACCACCTCAATGAGAATGGTGTGCAATTTTACCTTCTTTCCTTCTTCCTCATCTAAAAATGGGGTTTTGACTTTTTTGGGGTATAGCTGGCAGCACTGAAATAGAATGTAGGACTAACGTAGGAGAGAATTACTAGTTTTGTACTGTGTGAATTTACTGGCAATAATGGTAGAAGCAAGATGAAGAAAGGAACATCTCCCTGGACCATTTTGAGGTGGGGTGCCCTTCATTGCTGAATTCCTTGAGCAACTCTAATAACTTTGGTGTGATTGGTGTGATGAGAAATGTCAGCATGACAGTCATTTACAAACTACTCTGTGGCCTAGAAAGGAAAATTTTAGTATTTATGCATATGTTATAAAATATATATTTTATAGTTATATATGCTATTTATAAATATATATAATATTAAGTATACAACATAGAAAATATAAATATATGTTACCAAATAAAAGCATTTGGTAATGTTCTTTTTCTCTCTTCAAAACACTGTTTCACTGTAACTGAGGAGTTGGCCCACTTATTTAAACAACTATTTTTAACGTTTATTAAATTTTTGTAGGGTCATGACTTCAAAGATGAGATAATGAAACCACACATCTGTCTGTTGCTTTATACATTTTAAAGCAATTCCAAATCGATTTCCTTCTCCAATTTGATCCTCAAGATCACCTGTGGCTTAGAGCTGAATATAATTGTTCTTGCTTCACGGGTTAGAAAACTGATGTTTATATAGATGAGATGAACTGCTTTGGGGATAGAAACTAGATTTTTCAGTATTTGGTTCAATATTTGGTCCAAGCTGCCTTCCTAGAGATTTTGGGGATTTTTTATTTTTTTAACTTCCTGAGAGGGGATTACTGTTAGGTGATATGAGTCAAAATGTCTGTAAGCCTAGCATCATTTCACTTCAGACAGACAGACACAGGCCCATACACACTGCCCACATGAATTCTTGAACGTTTTTTGTCTGTGTCAATTATATTATACTTTTCGGCAAGCTGAGAATTTAAGTGCTTGTTACGAGAGGAATGTTACTCTGGCCTGGTGTGGTGGTTGACGTTTCTTGTGGACAGATGTGCTCCACGGGCATCAAGTCTGCAGCAGCACAGAGGTGACAAGGAACACTCGAGTGGCTGGACAGCTCCCGGGAAAGCTGGGGCTTGGTGTCCAGAGGACTCAAGCTTTCCAAGCAGGACGGGAGGACAGTGGCGCTAGACTGGATTGAGCCGCCTCCTGGAGTAGCGTTGGAATCGGTATTCCCAGATAAGGCCAGGGGCGTCAGAGAAGGGTGGAACATGGCTAGGGAAGTACCCCACGCTCACTCCGGGTGCTCTCCTGACCAGGTCATGTAGGAGACAAAGGGGGTGATAGAAGTGGAACCCACTTCAGTGGGAAAGCCTCTCCCCTGTGGGCCCCAACCCGGTTGGGAGGCCATTGTGTGTCGGGAGGCAGGTGTGAAGAAACAGAGACGTTCGTAGAGGGGGCACACTTGGGCCTAAGGTCTGAATCTGACCGCAGTGGTAGTTGATTTTTGAGCCCTGTATTTAAAATGTTTCTGAGCTACAATATCTTTAGAAGGGGCCTGGTTTCCATAGTGTGTCATACTAGTACAGTGATGGCAAGCCTATGACACACGTGTCAGAGCTGACACGCGAACTCATTTTTTTGGTTGATTTTTCTTTGTTAAATGGCATTTAAATATATAAAATAAATATCAAAAATATAAACCTTTGTTTTACTATGGTTGCAAATATCAAAAAATTTCTATATGTGACACGACACTGGAACTAAGTTAGGGTTTTTCAAAATGCTGACACGCCGAGCTCAAAAGGTTCGCCATCACTGTGTAGGTTCAAGCACTGCCTATAGTCTTTCCCTTCAAAACAACATTATTGAGATATAATCCACATGCAATAAAAATTCACCATTTTAAAGTGTAGAGTTCAGTGGTTTTTATTACAAGGTTGTGCATTCACCACCATTGATTGCAGAACATTTTCATCACCTCAGAAAGAGGAATATTATTCAGGCAGAAAGAGGAATGAAGTATGGGTTACATGTTTGTACCCATTAGCAGTTACATTCCCATCCCCCATCTCCTATCTCCAGGCCCCAGCGACCACTGATCTACTTTCGGTCTCCATGGATTTGCCTATTTTGGACATTTCCCGTAAATGGAATTAATACAACGCCGACCTTTTATGTCTGGCTTCTTTCACTTAGCATATGCTTTCAACATTTGTTCATGTTATAGCATCTATCCATACTTCATTCCTCTTTATGCCTGAATAGTATTCCTTTGTATGGATACACTGCCTTTTGTTCATTCATTCATAAATTGATGGACATTTGGGTTGTTTCTACTTTTTGCCTATTATAAAGAATGCTATGAACCTTTGTGTACAAGTTCTATAGTACAAGTTTTTATTTGGACATGTATTTTCCATTTTCTTGGATATATATCTGTGAGTAGGATTGCTGGGTCATAGGGTACCTCTATGGTTAACTTTACCTTTTGAAGAACTACAAAAACGGTTTTTAAAGTGGCTGCACCATTTTTATAATCCTACCAGCAATGAATGAGGGTTCCAATAACACTCTTGTCCTCCTTTTGATTTTGCCATCCGAGGGGTTGTAGTGTGATATTTCATTGTGGGTTCGATTTGCATCTCCCTAATGACCCATGATGTTGAGAATCTTCTTGTGCGTCTGTTAGCCATTTGTATACCTTCCTTGAAGAAATGTTTATTCAAATCCTTTGTCCGTTTTTTCAGTTGGATATTTTTATGCTGTATAATATTTTTAATTTTGAAATTTTATTGAGGCAACATTGGTTAATAACATAAGTTTCAGGTGTACAGTTCTATAGTACATTTGTATATTGCATTGTGTGCTCACTACCCAAGTCTCGTCCCCTTCTGTCACCATATATTTTATCTCTTTTGCCCTCTTTATCCTCCTCCCATCCCCTCTGGTGAAGACCATACTATTGTCTATGTCTGTGTTTGTTGCTTTCTGTTTTATATCCCACGTATGAGCGAAATCCCATGGTTCTTGTACTGACTTATTTTACTTGACATGGTTCTCTCAAGATCCATGCCTGTTGCTGCGAATAGCAATGTTTCATTATTTTTTTATGACCGAATAGTATTCTCTTGTACTATGTATCACCTCTTTTTCATCCAGTCATCTGTCAAAGGATATTTAGGTTGTTTTTATATCTTGGCCATTGTGAATAATGCTGCAGTGAACATATCTTACTAATGAGTATTTTCAGATTTTTCGGTTAGATAAGGGATTGCTGTGTCATATGGTAACTCTATTCTTAATTTTTAAGGAGCCTCCATATTTTTTTCCATAGAGGCAGCCCAATTTACATTCCCACCAGCCACGTATGAGGGTTCCTTTTTCTCCACATCCTCGCCACTTGTTATTTCTTGTCTTATTAATAACTAGAGGGCCCAGTGCCCAGGATACATGCACTGGTGGGGGTTGTGCCTGCGGAGATCAGCCTGCTGTGGGAGCAGCCGTTCATCCGGGCCAGCCGAACAGCGCTCCCACTGTGGGAGCACACTGACCAACAGAGGGGCAGCTCCTGCGTTGAGCGTCTGCCCCCCTGGTGGTCAGTGCATGTCATAGCGACTGGTCGGCCGGTCATTCTGCCCGGCCGTTTGGTCGCTGAGCTTTTATTATATAGGCTAGCCTTTCTTACAGGTATCTCATTGTGGCTCTGATTTTCATTCCGCTTATAGCTAGTGAAGTTGAGCATCTTTTCATATATCTGTATGTCTTGGGAAAAATACCTATTCAGGTCATCTGAATTGGGCATTTTTTTATTGTTAGTTTATGAGATGTTGATATGTTTTGGATACAAGTCTATTACATGTTTGTAAATATCTTCTCCATTGGTTTGACTTTTCACTTTTTTTTTTTTACAGTATTCTCTGAAGCACAAGTTTTTAATATTGATGAAGTCCAACTTATCTACGTTTTCTTTTGTTTCTTGTGTTTTAGGTGTCATATCTAAGAAACCATTACCTAATCCAAGGTGATAAAGATTTACTACACTTATGTCTTATTTGAACGACTTTTATGGTTTTCACTCTTTACATTTAGGCCCATTTTGAATTAATTTTTTTAAGATGTAAAGAAGAGGTCCTACTTTATTCTTTTGCATGTGGTTACCCAGTTGTCCAGCACCATTGTTGGAAAGACCATTCTTTCCCCATTGAGTTGTCTTGGCACCTTTGTTGAAAATCAGTTGACCATGGTTGTATGAGTTTACTTCTGGAATCTTAATTCTATTCATTGATCTATATGATTATTCTTATGCCAGTACCACATTGTTTTCTTGTAGCTTTACAGTACATTTTGAAATTGGGAAATGTGAGTCCTCCAACTTGGTTTTTCTTTTGCTTTGTTTGGTTATTCTGGGCTTCTTGCATTTCCATATGAATTTTAGGATCAGCTTTCATATCTGCAAAAAGGGCACCTGGGATTTTTATAGGTGTTGTGCTGACTCTGTAAATCAGTTTGGGGAGTGTTGTTATTTTAACAATATTAATTGTTCTAATACATGAACGTGTAACGGCTTTCCATTTATTTATATTTATATAGTCTTTACTCTCTTTTAACAATATTTTGTAGTTTTCAGTGTAAAATTATTATACCTTTTTGTTAAATTTAGTTTTAAGTGTTTTACTCTTTTTTGAGAGTTGACTAGGAATAGGGCTTGTTAAAACACCACAAAGCTCAATATTCTCCCAGAGATTCAGCCTTTAAAAAAAAAAGTTTTTATTGATTTCAGAGAAAGGAAGGGAGATAGAAAGGAAGAGAGGGATAGAAACCTCAATGATGAGAGAGAATCATGAATTGGCTGCCTTTGGCATGCACCCCACTGGGGATTGAGCCTGCAATCCTGGCATGTGCCCTGACTGGGAATCAAACCATGACTTCCTGGTTCATAGGTCAGCACTCAACCACAGAGCCACACCTGGCGGACAGAATTTTGACTATAGGCCGACTCTTAAAAAAGCCTTCTTGTCCAACTCCAACCACATCAAAAAAAACATAAGCTGCTGCTGCTATAAAGCAACAAAACCAAAAGCAAGCAAACAAAAGCACCTTAAAAATGAAATTGTTAACAAGAACTTAACCAAAGATTTAATTTCTGTGAGAGCTGCAGTTAAGGTTCTGGCCATGAAAACTGCATTAGGTCATACATTTCTTCAAACCATTTGCTTATGATTGTGAAACAAAGAGCTAAGAACCCTGGGGAACATTTTTGGGTGTCTCTTTCTAGTGCAAAGTTGACTAGAGAATGAGGAGATCCTGTGACCTAGAAGGTTACTTAGGAGTAAACATTAGGCATCCTCAACCTACAGAATGAAAAAAGACAGTTTACAGCATCATTTGAAGAAAATTTTATATTGAAGAAATTCAGTCTGTTCGGTGTGGTTATCCATCTTTGACTTTGGTGGGCATGTAGCAGCACTTGGCTCTCTACCTTCCTGGCTGAAATATTGTAGATCATCTTGATAAAATTTATCAACCCAAGGCATTCTCTCCAGAAGTCTTAATACATTAGCAATGAATTTATGTGGTGGAAAGGCTTTTTTCTCCTTTTTTTTTTTAACATTTTGATTTATAGTATGCCCTTTGCTGGGGCCATGTTTCTGGAAGAACAGTGATTCTCACTAATGGTTACATGCAACCTATCCTTACATCATGACTATAAATATCCAACAAAATATCCTATTACCAATATATGTATTTTTTTTGTTTGACACATTAGCTATCAGCCTTGCAAATTTTCTCTTTCAAAAAACAAACGCAAACAACTTTTGTTGCATAGTAGATTGAACCAATAGTTTCCAGATTTTGTGACTTCATGGATAAGGAAACTTATGAAAAAAATTTTTGGAAACTGACATAGAGTTGTCAAATGTTTTCTTTTGCCAAATAAATACACTACAAGGAAAAAATGCCCTGAAATCTAAAATCAGAATCATTTCACAAAAGAACATCTTTTTAGTTTAATACTTAATCAATGTGACTAGCTGATTTGTCTTGTTTTCTGCTTACATCCTACAGTTTCTGTTCAGGTCCAGTATTGATCTTTTATATGTCATCTTTTAGCGGTTATTTCAAAGAAGATTTGTGAGTAACTGACTCTCTTAGTCATGGAGACAGAGTAGCATAATAATGAAAATCACAGAATCTGGAGCAAAATACTTGTGCTTGAATCTCAGTTTGGCCATTTACTAGCTGTGTGGCCATTGGCAAGTTCCTTAACCTCCCTGTATCTTAGTTTCATAATATTTAATATGGCAATATTAATAGTATCTATCTCAGAGGGTTGTTGTGGGGGTTAACACCATGAGTTAAAATGCACAAAGCACTTAGAACAGTGCCTTGTAAAATCGTATTATATAAGCACTTGCTGTTATTGTTAATCTTTGTATGTCTGAAAAAATGTTCATATTTTGTTCTCATTCTTGAATGATAGCTCAGTTAAGCATGAAATTCTGTGTTGACCATTTTTGCCTTCAGCATTTTCAAGATACTACTCCACTGTCTTCTTGCATCGGTTGTTTAGGAGTCTGCTCCCATTACGATTGACTTTCCTTTCTAAGTCAGAACCTCCTCTCTGCTTTGCTTTTAAGGTTTTCTCTTTACATTTGACGAGCTGTGGCTTTACTCTTGAGTGTCCATGTGTGAATTGAATTTCATTTTTCAAACTTCAATCATTGTGTGCTTTATGATTAGGTTCTACTGCCAGTGATTTTAAAAAACTCTCCAAACCAGAGTGGTTTCTACAAGATAGGAGTTTCTTTCTTTCTCACATAAATTAGGCAATCCAGGTGGCATTTAATGACATCAGGGACTCAGGGACTGTTCTGTCTTATTGTTCTACCACTCCTAGCAAGGAGTCTCCACTCAAATGATAATATCTCTACTCCAGCTACTAGGAAAGGGAAAGTACAGAGAAGGGCCTATCTCTTCCCTGTAAGGGC
>NW_006383011.1:10489260-10496356 GCF_000327345.1 Myotis davidii
TCCCATAACATACTCGTTTGGTCAAGCCCGCTTCAAGGGAACCAGGAAATGTTGTTTTCATTTGGGCAGCCAATTCCCAGTTTAAAAAGGGTGATTCTATTAATAAGGTAGAGGGGGAGATTTGTTATTGGCAACCAGTAGTAATCTCTATTAGAGCTATTTTTATTTCAAATTTCTCCCCCTCATATTCCTTCTATTATATCCTCTGGAACTCTTAATAACAGGCTATTGTTTGTGTCTCTTCTTTTTAGATTTCTTTTTATCTTTTTCGGTTGTAGTCTGTGAGATTTCTTCAGCTCTATCTTCCAGTTTACTGGTGTGTGTGTTTTTTTTCTTACGTTTTAATGGACATTTATCTGTGTTACAAATGATGGGTGCTTCCCAAATCAACTTAGTTCATTATAAATTAAGAAGTCTAACAAAGAGTATCTTAAATCCCCCAAAGCAGTAAAATTATCATCTCTCAATAAAAGCATTGAAATTTTTTTCTTGATGCTTCTTACATGGGCCTTTTGTGTTTTGTGGTGTTTTTTTTTTTTTTCTCATTTGTCCTCTTGGTTGGCATTTGGAAATGAATGGACTGGGCATTGAGAAACCAAGGTTCTGGTTCTCGCTCTGTTGCTTGCTAACTGCAAACATGGGGAAACCACTGAAAGTCTCTGAGCCTAGAATTAACCATAAAATTGGGATATTATTATTTGCTCTGCTCATAGCATTATTATATGGATCACATGAGATAATGGATTTGAAAATGCTTTCAAGCTTAAAACATACAAACGTATGGTATTGGTAATAGCAATATTATTAGCACATTCATTAAGGTCGTCTTAAAATATTAAAATATATGAAAGTTCATGTTTTATGTTTGGTTTGGTAAGCTGAAAAAAAAAATCCTGTATCTTCGTAAGGGCTTTTTATTCTACTAAAATACCTATTAAGGGAATTACTTGGAAAACATTTTTCTTGTGAAATTTAAGAGTACTGTCTGTACTGACAGGCTGTTATAACTTTAATAGGCTATGAAATTCATCGTGGAGAGACACACCCTTATCAGTTAAAAAAAAGACTTGAACCTGGAAATCATCATTGCATTTTGTTATTATGTGTTTTCTCAAACTATGGATACTGAAAGTTCTATTACTGTTTTGTGAAGGACCATAAATATTTTTCTAATGCAGAAAAGATGTCTGTCCTCTTATTTGAAAATGTTGAGAATCACCAACCTAGCCTATGGTAGTGGTCCACTACCTAGGCTATTCCTCTATTTCTTACTAAAACATATTCTCTAAGAAAGAGGAATGTGTTACCCTGGTCAGTTTTCTCAATGGTTAGAGCATCAGCCTGAGGACCAAAGGGTCATGTGTTTGATTCCCGGTCAAGGGCATGTACCTGTGTTGCAGGTTTTGATCTCCGGGCCCGGTTGGGGTATGTGCAGGAGACATCCAGTTGGTCTGTCTCTCTCACATTGGTGCTTCTATCTCTTTCTCTCTCTCTCTCCCCCTTCCACCCCTCCCTCCCATTCTCTCTCTAAAAAAAATAAAATCAATGGAAAAAATATCCTCAGATGAGAATTAAAAAAAAAAAAAGACTGTGTCAATTCTCAGTGATGTTTGTCAGTCAACTGTGAGGCTTTATTGCAGAGAATTTATTTACTAATATTTAAGTATGTAGTTTTCAAATGATTTACTTAAAAGGAAATTGGAAATTGACTCAAAATGGCAGACAGATATACACATCTACTTATAAAAATACATATAGATAGATATAGAGAATAAAATAGAGTTTAATAGCATTGAAAAACAGGGAAACTGACTATCAGAATAAACACATTTTAATAAATTTAAAAAGCTATTACCAGAGAACAAACCTGTGCAGGAACAAAACTAAATGTAATGAAATCTGACACGTGTAACCTGTGTGGCGATGACGGCTGTGCAGGTAGGTCTTACAGAGCTCTGCTCAGAGTCGGTGGATATCAGGAAGGAGAAGGGACCCTGGGACATTGATCGGTTTGGGGAACTGGGGAACCACATATGGAGCAGCACCTCAGTTTCCCCTTCCCGTTCTGCAGTGCTAAGCAATGGGCAGCTGTGGTCTGGATCGAAGCAGACACTGGGTCTGGAAAAGCAAGGCCGTGCCTGAGCAGCTCCGGACCCCCAGGAGGGTCAGAGAACCTCTCAGACAGATCCTCCTCAGAGCCTGTCTGCCGGCATATCCCAGCCCTGTCCCAAAGCCAGGCCGTGACGGAGAGAAACAGCTTCCACTGATAAGGATCTGGAAACCTCATCCTCAAAGCAGGGTATCCAACCAAGAAGCACCAAGCATGTAAGGAAAAAGTACAATACCAAGAGAGAGAGGCATTTCACTAAAGACTATAGTATTATTCTAAGGGGACAAGAGAGGCTGTCCTACCTATACTATAGGGAGAGTCTTGTGTGTTTAGAAAGCATGCAGAGATTTTGGAAATTTAAAATATAATACTAAAATTTGTATAAACTTCAATAGGTGGCCCAGCATAATAATGGACAAGGCTGAAAAGCAAATTAATAGAAAGTGAGTGTCAAGGGGCTCTTGCATCATTTTGTGGTAAAGTACCATGAGAAGGATAATGAGAGGAAAGTAAAAGAGGCATAGAAGATAAATCCAAGTATTCCATCATTCAGCGAGTAGCTGTTCCAGAAGGAATGAAGAGAGAGAATGGAGGGGGTGGGAATGATAGAAAAGGCTAGAGAATAAAAATTCTTAAGACCACTCTTAGAATTCTGGTATATTGTAATTGTCTTTTTAAAAATTCTCTCAGTTATGTAAATTGTGTGTTTTGAGGTTATTGGTAAGAGAAAAGGCAAATGCAAGAGCCTTGATGATTCTGAAATTTCTCTATGTTCCAAGGGTTATGTCTTTATCTGAAGAAGGTACTTTATCCTGACTTTTTATTGGCGGAGTTGAAGGATTGTGCCTGGTGATCAGAGCATCCGCTGCAGTCGTCGGAGCGCCGTCGGCAGACTCCCCCCTCACAGGACTCGCGAGGCCGGCCGTGGCCGCCTCCCTGACGTCTGTTTCTGATAAGTGGGTTTTAGCCTCTAACAGCTCTGGGGACGTTTGTTGGCCGGCACCCGGTGAGGTCATTTTGCGCTCCGCTGAGTTTCCTTTCTCTGTTTTTTTGGGCTGTCCTGATGAGCATGACCCTGCAGCATTCAGTAATTCCTCTGTCCCCTGAGGAGCTCTTGGCCTACTCCCTGGTTTTCTCTCTATCTGCATAAAGACTCCATGCCGCTGGAAAGGAAAACAAAGTTGACATTAACCAGGGAATACAAGTTGCTGGGACTATGAACTGAATTCGTGTGTTAAGTCGAGTCCTGGTGATTCAGGCACTTATATCTCTGCTGCTTGTTTTTTTCTATCTCTGCTTCTTCATTGGCTGTCACCTTCATCCCAAACTTATTGGTGAACTTTTAAACAAATTATGAAATAGATGCACCAGGAAATGAAGAGAAGGGAAAAGTAGGTAGTCAGAGAAGCTGCACCTCATTATCTGCCAATCTCAACTCCTATCCCTTGGATTGTATAAGACGACTCATACCAAATTTTATTTCTTGCTCTATAGGTTGCTATGGATACAGTAGAAACTACAGTTCATAGACGTGAGGATTTATGATTGCATGCCAAATGTCTATTGGTTCCCACAACAGACTTAGTTATAGTGAAGTATGAAAACAAACATTTGTAGTTGGAAAAAAAATCCAGCAATTGACTATTATTATATTTGTTTGACTTTGTAAACCTTACATACATCCCCCCTGCAACACATATGTAAGCATATCAAAAAGTTTATCAAACTGCTTTGCTATTACCTTAAGTGAATGATTTTAATAATTTAAACCAAATTCTAAACACTGTGATCCAAAATTATGACATCATTGTTTAGTTCTAACTATGACGTGGTGGAGATTTTATAATAACCCTGTTAACTTATTTAAATCGACTTTGAGAAAGATGACTATGACTTAAAAAGGCTTAAGGTTCTATCATAAATATATCGCATCTGAAAGTATTAAATAATTGATTCTAAATACTGTCTCACCTTACACCTCATGGGCTCACTGGGAATTTTCCTGGAATCATATTGATGTATAAAGGAGATACGTTCTATAAAATTCTTTTCAAGTTCTGTGGATGCATTGGGAGAGGCAAGTGGAACTAAGGGGGGAAAAAGAGGTTTGTGAAGTCAGGGCAAAAATTAGATTTGTGGATGGATATGAAATCAGCATTCATAATATTCATGCTTTATAAAAATGCTAATGAAACCAAGTTCTCCTGAGTGTGGAAGGTTTCCACACACATCTACATAATAAATATGATTCAGCATTCTTTCTCTATGAAAGGAACCAAATCAAAGCCATCAGATTAGCCCCACATGTGAAATTACTTGTAATTTAAAAAACTATTAATGCAATAATGACGTTAGAAATCTGTTAAATATGTTACTTGCACAGATGCCAACCAGAGTTTGGGAAAAGCATATGTAAAACTTAAAAATAAGTTTTCAACTTATTTTTGCTCCTAGAAAGGCTCTGAGAAATTTATGCCTAAGTTGCTCCCAGCTTGCACCAACGGAATGAACGGGAAGACCCTGGGGCTGCTGCAGTTGTAGTTGAAAACATAATTTTTTAAATTTCCCATTGACAGAAGCTCTGCAAATTTGCCAGAGTATTAAACCCTGACTTGAAAATAATCTTTCAATCTGGGTGATAAGCATATAAGAGACTTTACATTGGTCTCTCTACCCTATGTTTAATACTTTAAATAATTTTTGAAACTCACTTTATTTTTAGCATACAAGGTTATGTAAGGAGTAGGGTACTTCCCAATTTAGTGACATAAAATTCAGTCAAGCTGCAAAATTTAAAAAATTCTTTCTTTTATAAAAAAAATATGTACATAAGACCTTATATATACCTACCATATCTATGAAATGATAACAGAAGGCTGAAAATAGGGTTTTTGTATGGAGAGAGAATTACCTGGCTGGACGATAGAGGTGGCGAGCAGTAGATTCACTTTCACTGTATATTCCATTTTACCATTTGAATTGTGTACTGTATGAGTGTATTAGCTGTTAAATATAAACTTAAAATGTTTTTCTTTATTTTTTTCCCATCACTATTGATCCCCCATAACCTCCTCTACTTCTGCCCACCTCCCCTACTCCCTGCAAACACTACAGTGTTTTTTGTGTCCAAAAGTTCCTTCTCTTTTCTCTTTCTTTCTTTAAATATGCCTTTAAAATTAGGTAGGATATACAGGAAGGAAAAATATGTTAGTAAATTCACATTTACTAAACATACATGAATTCAATTCAGTATTCAGACACTGATATAAACTAATGTTACCAACAAAAATGAGAGTTCAAATATATATTACATGATATGAAATGGTTATCTTTTCTCAGTAGGTGAACAGTGCTAACTGATAATATTTTCTTGATTTTTAACTGAGGTCAGATATTCAAAACTCATTTTCTACTTAATCATTACCTTACATTTAGGATTTGCTAGCACATAAAAGAACAGCAGGTGCCAAAGATTTACTAAAATTTGTGGACAAATATGACATTGAAAAAATTCTAACCATAATATATTTTTTTGCTACCAATTGGGAAAAGATTACTAGTTTGGGGATGCGTGCCTTGGTCAGCACACAGAAACACAGTTCGATAACATTTTTTAAAAATTTGTGATTAAATTTAACCAGTAGGATTTGGCAGAAGTAACATGGTGCCAGTTCCAGGTATAAACCTCATGAAAGCCTTGCAGCTTCTGCTTTTGCACTTGGGGGAGTCCTGAGCTGCCATGTGTGAAGTCCAGCTACCCAGCTGGAGAACTTCCATGGAGAGAACACATGGAGATGGAGAGGAGCAATCATTCCAATGCCTTTACCTGAGTCCAACCCTCAGACCACCTGCCAACTGAATGCAGCCACACAAGCACCCACCAGCAAGACCAACCAAAGAGCTGCCCAGCTGAGCCCAGTCCAGATTGCAGAATCACGAGCAAATAAAACGATTGTTCTCTTAAGCAACTAAATGTTGGAGTGCATTGTTATGCAGATACCAGAAATATTTCAGAAGGAAGTCAAATAAATTTAACGAATCACCTTTTATGTAGTGATCTAGAACCTCTCAGAATTTCAAAAATAATAACTCAAGAAAATTTCTTCATGGGGACTAATAAAAGGAGAAGAAAGGTAACCTGAGCTCTTATAGAGAAAAATTTCTTACTCAGACATTATGCCTATCAGAATTAGGCATAACTACCATGTTCACTTATGCAAATATATGAGTCTCTTAAAGAAGCCCTCTGCAGTGAAGAACATCTAAGTGGGAAAACATCAAAGAAGATATTCAATTTCTTACTGGTTGGTTGCTCTACATAAGAATTCAAATCAGACCCAAGCTAATTACTTTAAAAAGAAGCCTTGTTAGATGAGGCTTGCAAGAAATAAGGCAAAGTCTATGAAGAATGTTTGAAATCCACTCTCTGTTTCTTAGAAACTTAATCTGACTAAAATAGGAATTTTCTAAACAAGGATACAACAAGCAAGTTGGTGCTAGCCATCTATATTTTATAAAAAAACAACAACACACACACACACAAAGATTTATTCAAATATGCAACTTACTCCTCATATTGGAGGAAACTTAGCAGCTTTTACTTTGACAAATTTTCCTAACATTTTGCTTGTGTCTACTTAAAAAACATGAGTGATACTTTTCTATTAGAAATCCCATTCTTCTAAATAGTATTTATTTTGATCTTATATAAAAAGATTACTAATGGCCCTAGCTGGTTTGACTCAGTGGATAGAGCGTCAGCCTGTGAACTGAAAGGTCCCAGGTTCGATTCCAGTCAAGGGCACATGCCTAGGTTGTGGGCTCGACCCTGCAGTGGGGGACTTGCAGGAGGCAGCCGATCCATGATTCTCTCTCATCATGGATCTTTCTCTCTCTCCCTCTCTCTCTCTCTCTCTCTCTCTCTCTCTCTCTCTCCCTTCCTCTCTGAAATCAATAAATATATAAAAATATTTTATAAAACACTTC